>NW_027362785.1:14374712-14974712 GCF_046119375.1 Phyllobates terribilis | reverse complement strand
AGTTCCGTACCCTTGCCTCGGAGCTGGCCTGGGATAACGACGCTCTGGTATCTGTCTTCTGGGAGGGTCTGTCCGGCCGTATTAAAGATGAACTTGCCGGTCGGGACATTCCTACCACTCTCGATGACTTAATAACTCTTGCCACCCGGATTGACCTACGGTTCCAGGAGCGTGCCAAAGAGGTCACCTGTGAGAGGAGGTTTCCACGTCTAGCTCCTACCTTCCAGAAACCCGTCACTCCCTCCGTTTCTCCCCAGGTACACTCTCCTGAGCCTATGCAGGTCGACCAGACCAAGATGGTCAAAACCCGTCAGGACTTACGCTGTGCCGAGGGGAGCTGCTTCTACTGTGGCAGTAAGGAGCACCGGATCCGTACCTGCCCGGAGAGGTCGGGAAACGCCTGTGTCTAGGTTCGCTCAGAGAGGTCGACTTAGACAAGAATAAATCCTCTCCATCTCTGCTGCTGTCTGTCTCAATTATCTGCGGGGAGAACCGTTATTTCGAATTAGCCCAACTTGACACTGGAGCAGCCGGGAATCTTATTTCGCAGTCTCTGGTAGAAAAATACCGCATTCCCACCAAACCTCTGGCTGTACCCTTATCTGTCGCTGCTGTGGATGGGGGCCTCTTACCATGTCCCATCCAACTAATCACCGAATCCATTACTCTGCAGGTGGGAATGCTGCATTCTGAGAGCATCTCTTTTCATGTTCTGCCTGGACTCTCTCACGCCCTCTTATTAGGTCTACCTTGGCTCCAGAGACATGCACCCGTGCTTGACTGGCAGACCGGAGAAGTCCTTCGCTGGGGACAGGACTGCCATAAGACTTGTTTGGTTCCTGTTCATCCCGTCCGTCCTTCTCCTACCCCAACTAATCTACCTGGACTTCCGATTCCTTATTGGTCTTTTGCTGATGTCTTTAATAAAAAGGAGGCAGAGACATTACCCCCTCATAGACCATACGACTGTCCTATCGACCTGTTACCCGGTACTACGCCTCCCCGAGAACGTATTTACCCATTGTCCGCTGCTGAGACCCGGTCAATGTCCGAGTATATTGAGGAGAATCTGGCCCGGGGATTCATCCGGAAATCTACCTACCCGGCGGGAGCAGGCTTCTTTTTCGTTAAAAAGAAGGACGGCTCTCTCCGTCCTTGTATAGACTATAGAGGCCGTAACCAGATCACGGTGAAGAATAAATACCCCCTTCCGCTCATTCCGGAGTTATTTGACCGTCTGAGGGGGGCTAGAATCTTCACCAAATTGGATCTCCGCGGGGCGTACAACCTGGTCCGTATCCGTCAGGGGGACGAATGGAAGACGGCATTCAACACCCGGGACGGCCACTATGAATATCTGGTAATGCTCTTTGGTCTCTGTAACGCTCCTGCCGTCTTTCAAGAGTTGGTCAATGACATCTTCCGGGACCTTCTCTACTCCTGCGTAGTGGTGTACCTGGACGACATCTTGGTCTTCTCTCCGGATCTCCAGACTCACCGGAGGGATGTTCGTCAGGTCCTGCTCAGGCTCAGGCAAAATCACCTCTTCGCTAAATATGAGAAGTGCCTCTTTGAGCAGACCTCGCTTCCGTTTTTGGGCTACATTATTTCCCAGACCGGCCTACGAATGGATCCAGAGAAACTGTCTGCCATCGAGAAATGGCCTCGACCGGAGGGGTTGAAGGCTATTCAGCGGTTCCTGGGCTTCGCCAACTACTACCGCCTCTTCATCCCGCACTTCTCTTCCCGGACTGCCCCAATTTCCGAGCTCACCCGTAAGGGTACTAATCCCAAAGACTGGCCGCCCGAAGCAGAGGAGGCCTTTCTCTCCTTAAAACAGGCCTTCTCTTCCGCCCCAGTGCTGCATCGCCCGGACGGCAACAAGCAGTTCTTCCTGGAAGTTGACGCCTCCTCCTCTGGAGCCGGAGGGGTACTTACTCAAAAATCATCTTCCGGGAGGATGGTAACTTGCGGCTTCTTCTCCAAACTCTTCTCCTCTTCTGAGCGCAATTATTCCATAGGAGACCGAGAGTTATTGGCCATCAAGCTGGCATTGGAGGAGTGGCGTTACCTACTCGAGGGGGCTCTTCATCCGGTAATAATTTACACTGACCACAAGAACTTGGCTTACCTCCAGCATGCCCAGAGACTTAACCCGCGCCAAGCCCGGTGGTCCTTGTTTTTTGCTCGCTTTGATTTTGTTCTACATTTTCGCCCGACTGGCAAAAACATCAAAGTGGACGCCTTGTCCCGATCCTTTCTGGTGTCTGATCTCGAGGAAGAACCTAAACATATCATCGATCCCGCCAGAGAAATGCCGGTGGCTCCCGTGAGTCTAAATCGTCTCCCTCCCGGTAAGACGTTCGTATCGGTACCTGATCGGGAGAAGATCCTACACTGGGGTCATTCATCTAAACTAGCTGGCCACGCTGGTCAGAAAAAGACCCTCCAGCTTATTACCCGGCACTACTGGTGGCCTACCCTGCACAAGGACGTAATAGACTTTGTTTCTGCCTGTGTCTCCTGTGCCCGCAACAAAGTTCCGAGACACCTGCCAGCCGGTCGCCTCCTTCCGCTTCCTGTACCCGCTGCCCCCTGGCAGCATATAGCTATGGACTTCATAACTAATCTCCCCGTCTCTGCCGGTTGTACGGTCATTTGGGTGGTCGCTGACCGCTTTTCCAAGATGGCTCACTTTATTCCCCTGCCACGCCTCCCGTCTGCACCCGAGCTGGCTAAAGACTTTATCCGCCACATCTTCTGTCTTCATGGCCTGCCCCTCCACATCGTGTCGGATCGTGGGGTACAGTTCACCTCACGTTTCTGGAGAGCCACTTGTAAATTGCTAGACGTCACCCTGGACTTCTCCTCCGCTTACCACCCACAGTCCAATGGTCAAGTGGAGCGGATCAATCAGATCCTGACCAGTTACCTCCGCCACTTCGTTAATGCCCACCATTCTGACTGGGTGGATCTCCTGCCATGGGCCGAATTTTCTTATAACAATCACGAGAGCGAATCTTCCTCCAAATCCCCGTTTTTTGTAGTCTTCGGTCAGCATCCTCGGATCCCATTTCCCGTCTCCACCTCAGTGGACAATCCGGCTGCGGAATCGCTTGTTAACAAATTTTCCTCCATGTGGGAGAGTACCCGGTCCGCACTCCTTCTGTCGTCCGAGCGTATGAAAAGACATGCTGACAAAAAACGTCTGGATCCTCCTCAATTCCGTCCAGGGGATAAAGTCTGGCTCTCGTCCAAGTATGTCCGGCTCAAGATTCCTTCCTATAAGTTAGGGCCTCGGTTAATCGGTCCTCTGGAGGTCATCAGTCAGATCAACCCGGTGGCCTATAAATTGAAACTCCCGGCCAACTTGCGGATCCCTAACTCCTTCCATGTATCTCTCCTCAAACCTGTGGTACTTAACTCTTTTTCCAAGTCTACAGGTACGCCTCCTGCTCCGGCTTCCGCTGAAAAAGAATTTGAGGTAGAGAACATTCTGGCCACCAAAAGGGTAAGAGGGAAGACTTTTTTTCTAGTAGATTGGAAGGGGTTTGGTCCTGAAGAGAGAACGTGGGAGCCCCGGGAGAACATCCATGCCCCTCTCATCCTTGCTAAATTTCTGTCTGGCCTAAAAAAGGGGGGGCCTAAAGGGGGGGGTACTGTAGCGCCGGCGTCCCTGCCCTCTGCTAGGCAGGGACACTGTTCTCGTCACCTCTCTGCTCCGAGCCCGGCGTCCTCCTCCCGCTCTGCTGGCAGCGCGTGCTCCTTCCCGGCCACGGTGCTTAGGACGCGCGCGTGCGCGCTCCCCCCCTCTTAAAGGGGCCGCGCGCGCCGTCCTAAGGAGTCCCCGGCCAATGGCCGGAGGACCTCACCATATATAAGGCACCTCCTCCAAAATGGAGGTGCCCGAGCAATGTTGTTGCACTGTTCACTACTCTGCTTCAGCCCTCAGGTCCCGTTGCCAGTTACCTGCCAGTTTCCTGCCAGTTTGCTGTCTGATTCCAGCCTGTTATCCGCTTACCTGCTTGCTAGCCTGAGGTCCGACGGTCTGCCTTCCAACACCTGTCAGTCTGTCTATGGACCAGCTTGCCCGCTCACCTGGGAGCGTCCTCCTGCTACCTGCTTGCTAGCCTACCTGGAGGCTCTGCCGTCACGTGCTGTGACCACCTGCCAGTCCAGTGACTCTTGCCCGCTCACCTGGGAGCGCTCATCTGCTACCTGCCTGTTTGCCTACCTGGAGGCACCGCCGTCACATGCTGTGACCACCTGCTTATCCAGAGACTCTCGCTTGCTCACCTGGGAGCGCTCATCTGTTACCTGCCTGGAGGCTCTGCCGTCAAGTGCTGTGACCACTTGCCAGTCCAGAGACTCTCGCCTGCTCACCTGGGAGCACTCATCTTCCATCTGCCTGCTAGCCTACCTGGAGGTTCAGCCGTCACAGGTCGTACCTGCCCGTTTACCCAGAGACTGTCCCGGTCACTTGCTGTGACCTCCTGCCCGTTTACCCAGAGACTGTCCCGGTCATTTGCTGTGACCTCCTGCCCGTTTACCCAGAGACTGTCCCGGTCACCTGCTGTGACTATCTGCCTGCCTGCCCCGGTCGCCACCCGCTTCCTTACAAGGACCGCCCCCTTGTATAAGTTGCTCAGAGGTTCCGCCTCCCAGACCCGTTACACTTTATATGATGGATGTGGAGGTGATGTGTCTCCTTTATATGATGGATGTGGGGGTGATGTGTCTCCTTTATATGATGGATGTGGGGGTGATGTGTCTCCTTTATATGATGGATGTGGGGGTGATGTGTCTCCTTTATATGATGGATGTGGGGGTGATGTGTCTCCTTTATATGATGGATGTGGGGGTGATGTGTCTCCTTTATATGATGGATGTGGGGGTGATGTGTCTCCTTTATATGATGGATGTGGGGGGTGATGTGTCTCCTTTATATGATGGATGTGGAGGTGATGTGTCTCCTTTATATGATGGATGTGGGAGGTGATGTGTCTCCTTTATATGATGGATGTGGGGGGTGATGTGTCTCCTTTATATGATGGATGTGGGGGGTGATGTGTCTCCTTTATATGATGGATGTGGAGGTGATGTGTCTCCTTTATATGATGGATGTGGAGGTGATGTGTCTCCTTTATATGATGGATGTGGAGGTGATGTGTCTCCTTTATATGATGGATGTGGAGGTGATGTGTCTCCTTTATATGATGGATGTGGAGGTGATGTGTCTCCTTTATATGATGGATGTGGAGGTGATGTGTCTCCTTTATATGATGGATGTGGAGGTGATGTGTCTCCTTTATATGATGGATGTGGGGGGTGATGTGTCTCCTTTATATGATGGATGTGGGGGGTGATGTGTCTCCTTTATATGATGGATGTGGGGGTGATGTGTCTCCTTTATATGATGGATGTGGAGGTGATGTGTCTCCTTTATATGATGGATGTGGGAGGTGATGTGTCTCCTTTTTATGATGGATGTGGAGGTGATGTGTCTCCTTTATATGATGGATGTGGGAGGTGATGTGTCTCCTTTATATGATGGATGTGGGAGGTGATGTGTCTCCTTTATATGATGGATGTGGAGGTGATGTGTTTCCTTTATATGATGGATGTGGATGTGATGTGTCTCCTTTATATGATGGATGTGGGAGGTGATGTGTCCCCTTTATATGATGGATGTGGAGGGTGATGTGTCTCCTTTATATGATGGATGTGGAGGTGATGTGTCTCCTTTATATGATGGATGTGGGGGTGATGTGTCGCCTTTATATGATGGATGTGGAGGGTGATGTGTCTCCTTTATATGATGGATGTGGAGGTGATGTGTCTCCTTTATATGATGGATGTGGGGGTGATGTGTCTCCTTTATATGATGGATGTGGGGGGTGATGTGTCTCCTTTATATGATGGATGTGGAGGTGATGTGTCTCCTTTATATGATGGATGTGGGGGTGATGTGTCTCCTTTATATGATGGATGTGGGGGGTGATGTGTCTCCTTTATATGATGGATGTGGAGGTGATGTGTCTCCTTTATATGATGGATGTGGGAGGTGATGTGTCTCCTTTATATGATGGATGTGGAGGTGATGTGTCTCCTTTATATGATGGATGTGGAGGTGATGTGTCTCCTTTATATGATGGATGTGGGGGTGATGTGTCTCCTTTATATGATGGATGTGAGGGGTGATGTGTCTCCTTTATATGATGGATGTGGAGGTGATGTGTCTCCTTTATATGATGGATGTGGGAGGTGATGTGTCTCCTTTATATGATGGATGTGAGGGGTGATGTGTCTCCTTTATATGATGGATGTGGAGGTGATGTGTCTCCTTTATATGATGGATGTGGAGGTGATGTGTCTCCTTTATATGATGGATGTGGGGGTGATGTGTCTCCTTTATATGATGGATGTGGAGGGTGATGTGTCTCCTTTATATGATGGATGTGGGGGTGATGTGTCTCCTTTATATGATGGATGTGGGGGGTGATGTGTCTCCTTTATATGATGGATGTGGGAGGTGATGTGTCTCCTTTATATGATGGATGTGGGGGTGATGTGTCTCCTTTATATGATGGATGTGGGGGTGATGTGTCTCCTTTATATGATGGATGTGGGGGGTGATGTGTCTCCTTTATATGATGGATGTGGAGGTGATGTGTCTCCTTTATATGATGGATGTGGGAGGTGATGTGTCTCCTTTATATGATGGATGTGGAGGGTGATGTGTCTCCTTTATATGATGGATGTGGAGGGTGATGTGTCTCCTTTATATGATGGATGTGGAGGTGATGTGTCTCCTTTATATGATGGATGTGGGGGGTGATGTGTCTCCTTTATATGATGGATGTGGGGGGTGATGTGTCTCCTTTATATGATGGATGTGGGGGGTGATGTGTCTCCTTTATATGATGGATGTGGGGGGTGATGTGTCTCCTTTATATGATGGATGTGGGGGGTGATGTGTCTCCTTTATATGATGGATGTGGGGGGTGATGTGTCTCCTTTATATGATGGATGTGGGGGGTGATGTGTCTCCTTTATATGATGGATGTGGGGGGTGATGTGTCTCCTTTATATGATGGATGTGGAGGTGATGTGTCTCCTTTATGTAGCACCGGCGTCCCTGCCCTCTGCTAGGCAGGGAAGCTGTTCCCCTCACCTCTCTGCTCCGAGCCCGGCGTCCTTCTCCCGCTCTGCTGGCAGCGCGCGCTCCTTCCCGGCCACGGTGCTTAGGGCGCGCGCGCGTTCCCCCCCTCTTAAAGGGGCCGCGCGCGCCGTCCTAAGGAGTCCCCGGCCAATGGCCGGAGGACTTCACCATATATAAGGCACCTCCTCCAAAATGGAGGTGCCCGAGCAATGTTGTTGCACTGTTCACTACTCTGCTTCAGCCCTCAGGTCCCGTTGCCAGTTACCTGCCAGTTTGCTGTCTGATTCCTGCCTGTTATCCGCTTACCTGCTTGCTAGCCTGAGGTCCGACGGTCTGCCTTCCAACACCTGTCAGTCTGTCTATGGACCAGCTTGCCCGCTCAGCTGGGAACGTCCTCCTGCTACCTGCTTGCTAGCCTACCTGGAGGCTCTGCCGTCACGTGCTGTGACCACCTGCCAGTCCAGTGACTCTTGCCCGCTCACCTGGGAGCGCTCATCTGCTACCTGCCTGTTTGCCTACCTGGAGGCTCCGCCGTCACATGCTGTGACCACCTGCTTATCCAGAGACTCTCGCTTGCTCACCTGGGAGCGCTCATCTGCTGCCTGTCTGCTAGCCTACCTGGAGGCTCTGCCGTCACGTGCTGTGACCACCTGCCAGTCCAGAGACTCTTGCCTGCTCACCTGGGAGCACTCATCTGCCATCTGCCTGCTAGCCTACCTGGAGGTTCAGCCGTCACAGGTCGTACCTGCCCGTTTACCCAGAGACTGTCCCGGTCACTTGCTGTGACCTCCTGCCCGTTTACCCAGAGACTGTCCCGGTCACTTGCTGTGACCTCCTGCCCGTTTACCCAGAGACTGTCCCGGTCACCTGCTGTGACTATCTGCCTGCCTGCCCCGGTCGCCACCCGCTTCCTTACAAGGACCGCCCCCTTGTATAAGTTGCTCAGAGGTTCCGCCTCCCAGACCCGTTACAGTTTGCTCGGGCCGTGGAACCCGGTGGCACCCAAGCTCCCTCGCTCTCGGACCTATGTCATGAACTGTCCCGTCAGAGGTCCCAACAGGAGTCCATCCTGGGTCACCTGCGGAATGTCAATTCTCGCCTGGACACTCTGACTGCTCCACCAGCAACCACCGCCAGTGTCATGTCTCGCAACCCGGCAGCCCCGCTGCCCACCAATACCGTGGTATCCTACTCCGGACCCCGGCTTTCTGCACCTCCTCGCTTCGGAGGCGACTCCGCTCAGGCTCGGGGCTTCATAAACCAGTGCACCCTGCACTTTGAACTCCTGTCCCACCAGTTTAACTCCGACCGGGCCAAAGTAGCCTTCATCATGTCCCATCTCACAGGGGAGGTTCTGGCCTGGCTAAATCCTCTATGGGAGAGAGGAGACCCCCTGGTGTCCGACTTGCCTGCCTTTCTCACGGCTTTCCGGAAAGTCTTCGACGAACCCGGACGGAAGACCTCATCTGCATCGTCTCTGCTACGCCTCCGTCAGGGAAGTCTCACCGTGGGCCAATATGCCATACAGTTCCGTACCCTTGCCTCGGAGCTGGCCTGGGATAACGACGCTCTGGTATCTGTCTTCTGGGAGGGTCTGTCCGGCCGTATTAAAGATGAACTTGCCGGTCGGGACATTCCTACCACTCTCGATGACTTAATAACTCTTGCCACCCGGATTGACCTACGGTTCCAGGAGTGTGCCAAAGAGGTCACCCGTGAGAGGAGGTTTCCACGTCTAGCTCCTACCTTCCAGAAACCCGTCACTCCCTCCGTTTCTCCCCAGGTACACTCTCCTGAGCCTATGCAGGTCGACCAGACCAAGATGGTCAAAACCCGTCAGGACTTACGCCGTGCCGAGGGGAGCTGCTTCTACTGTGGCAGTAAGGAGCACCGGATCCGTACCTGCCCGGAGAGGTCGGGAAATGCCTGTGTCTAGGTTCGCTCAGAGAGGTCGACCTAGACAAGAATAAATCCTCTCCATCTCTGCTGCTGTCTGTCTCAATTATCTGCGGGGAGAACCGTTATTTCGAATTAGCCCAACTTGACTCTGGAGCAGCCGGGAATCTTATTTCACAGTCTCTGGTAGAAAAATACCGCATTCCCACCAAACCTCTGGCTGTACCCTTATCTGTCGCTGCTGTGGATGGGGGCCTCTTACCACGTCCCATCCAACTAATCACCGAATCCATTACTCTGCAGGTGGGAATGCTGCATTCTGAGAGCATCTCTTTTCATGTTCTGCCTGGACTCTCTCACGCCCTCTTATTAGGTCTACCTTGGCTCCAGAGACATGCACCCGTGCTTGACTGGCAGACCGGAGAAGTCCTTCGCTGGGGACAGGACTGCCATAAGACTTGTTTGGTTCCTGTTCATCCCGTCCGTCCTTCTCCTACCCCAACTAATCTACCTGGACTTCCGATTCCTTATTGGTCTTTTGCTGATGTCTTTAATAAAAAGGAGGCAGAGACATTACCCCCTCATAGACCATACGACTGTCCTATCGACCTGTTACCCGGTACTACGCCTCCCCGAGGACGTATTTACCCATTGTCCGCTGCTGAGACCCGGTCAATGTCCGAGTATATTGAGGAGAATCTGGCCCGGGGATTCATCCGGAAATCTACCTCCCCGGCGGGAGCAGGCTTCTTTTTCGTTAAAAAGAAGGACGGCTCTCTCCATCCTTGTATAGACTATAGAGGCCGTAACCAGATCACGGTGAAGAATAAATACCCCCTTCCGCTCATTCCGGAGTTATTTGACCGTCTGAGGGGGGCTAGAATCTTCACCAAATTGGATCTCCGCGGGGCGTACAACCTGGTCCATATCCGTCAGGGGGACGAATGGAAGACGGCATTCAACACCCGGGACGGCCACTATGAATATCTGGTAATGCTCTTTGGTCTCTGTAACTCTCCTGCCGTCTTTCAAGAGTTGGTCAATGACATCTTCCGGGACCTTCTCTACTCCTGCGTAGTGGTGTACCTGGACGACATCTTGGTCTTCTCTCCGGATCTCCAGACTCACCGGAGGGATGTTCGTCAGGTCCTGCTCAGGCTCAGGCAAAATCACCTCTTCGCTAAATATGAGAAGTGCCTGTTTGAGCAGACCTCACTTCCGTTTTTGGGCTACATTATTTCCCAGACCGGCCTACGAATGGATCCAGAGAAACTGTCTGCCATCGAGAAATGGCCTCGACCGGAGGGGTTGAAGGCTATTCAGCGGTTCCTGGGCTTCGCCAACTACTACCGCCTCTTCATCCCGCACTTCTCTTCCCGGACTGCCCCAATTTCCGAGCTCACCCGTAAGGGTACTAATCCCAAAGACTGGCCGCCCGAAGCAGAGGAGGCCTTTCTCTCCTTAAAACAGGCCTTCTCTTCCGCCCCAGTGCTGCATCGCCCGGACGGCAACAAGCAGTTCTTCCTGGAAGTTGACGCCTCCTCCTCTGGAGCCGGAGCGGTACTTACTCAAAAATCATCTTCCGGGAGGATGGTAACTTGCGGCTTCTTCTCCAAACTCTTCTCCTCTTCTGAGCGCAATTATTCCATAGGAGACCGAGAGTTATTGGCCATCAAGCTGGCATTGGAGGAGTGGCATTACCTACTCGAGGGGGCTCTTCATCCGGTAATAATTTACACTGACCACAAGAACTTGGCTTACCTCCAGCATGCCCAGAGACTTAACCCGCGCCAAGCCCGGTGGTCCTTGTTTTTTGCTCGCTTTGATTTTGTTCTACATTTTCGCCCGACTGACAAAAACATCAAAGCGGACGCCTTGTCCCGATCCTTTCTGGTGTCTGATCTCGAGGAAGAACCTAAACATATCATCGATCCCGCCAGAGTAATGCCGGTGGCTCCCGTGAGTCTAAATCGTCTCCCTCCCGGTAAGACGTTCGTATCGGTACCTGATCGGGAGAAGATCCTACACTGGGGTCATTCATCTAAACTAGCTGGCCACGCCGGTCAGAAAAAGACCCTCCAGCTTATTACCCGGCACTACTGGTGGCCTACCCTGCACAAGGACGTAATAGACTTTGTTTCTGCCTGTGTCTCCTGTGCCCGCAACAAAGTTCCGAGACACCTGCCAGCCGGTCGCCTCCTTCCGCTTCCTGTACCCGCTGCCCCCTGGCAGCATATAGCTATGGACTTCATAACTGATCTCCCCGTCTCTGCCGGTTGTACGGTCATTTGGGTGGTCGCTGACCGCTTTTCCAAGATGGCTCACTTTATTCCCCTGCCAGGCCTCCCGTCTGCACCCGAGCTGGCTAAAGACTTTATCCGCCACATCTTCTGTCTTCATGGCCTGCCCCTCCACATCGTGTCGGATCGTGGGGTACAGTTCACCTCACGTTTCTGGAGAGCCACTTGTAAATTGCTAGACGTCACCCTGGACTTCTCCTCCGCTTACCACCCACAGTCCAATGGTCAAGTGGAGTGGATCAATCAGATCCTGACCAGTTACCTCCGCCACTTCGTTAATGCCCACCATTCTGACTGGGTGGATCTCCTGCCATGGGCCAAATTTTCTTATAACAATCACGAGAGCTAATCTTCCTCCAAATCCCCGTTTTTTGTAGTCTTCGGTCAGCATCCTCGGATCCCATTTCCCGTCTCCACCTCAGTGGACAATCCGGCTGCGGAATCGCTTGTTAACAAATTTTCCTCCATGTGGGAGAGTACCCGGTCCGCACTCCTTCTGTCGTCCGAGCGTATGAAAAGACATGCTGACAAAAAACGTCTGGATCCTCCTCAATTCCGTCCAGGGGATAAAGTCTGGCTCTCGTCCAAGTATGTCCGGCTCAAGATTCCTTCCTATAAGTTAGGGCCTCGGTTAATCGGTCCTCTGGAGGTCATCAGTCAGATCAACCCGGTGGCCTATAAATTGAAACTCCCGGCCAACTTGCGGATCCCTAACTCCTTCCATGTATCTCTCCTCAAACCTGTGGTACTTAACTCTTTTTCCAAGTCTACAGGTACGCCTCCTGCTCCGGCTTCCGCTGAAAACGAATTTGAGGTAGAGAACATTCTGGCCACCAAAAGGGTAAGAGGGAAGACTTTTTTTCTAGTAGATTGGAAGGGGTTTGGTCCTGAAGAGAGAACGTGGGAGCCCCGGGAGAACATCCATGCCCCTCTCATCCTTGCTAAATTTCTGTCTGGCCTAAAAAAGGGGGGGCCTAAAGGGGGGGGGTACTGTAGCGCCGGCGTCCCTGCCCTCTGCTAGGCAGGGACACTGTTCCCGTCACCTCTCTGCTCCGAGCCCGGCGTCCTCCTCCCGCTCTGCTGGCAGCGCGTGCTCCTTCCCGGCCACGGTGCTTAGGACGCGCGCGCGCGCGCTCCCCCCCTCTTAAAGGGGCCGCGCGCGCCGTCCTAAGGAGTCCCCGGCCAATGGCCGGAGGACCTCACCATATATAAGGCACCTCCTCCAAAATGGAGGTGCCCGAGCAATGTTGTTGCACTGTTCACTACTCTGCTTCAGCCCTCAGGTCCCGTTGCCAGTTACCTGCCAGTTTCCTGCCAGTTTGCTGTCTGATTCCAGCCTGTTATCCGCTTACCTGCTTGCTAGCCTGAGGTCCGACGGTCTGCCTTCCAACACCTGTCAGTCTGTCTATGGACCAGCTTGCCCGCTCACCTGGGAGCGTCCTCCTGCTACCTGCTTGCTAGCCTACCTGGAGGCTCTGCCGTCACGTGCTGTGACCACCTGCCAGTCCAGTGACTCTTGCCCGCTCACCTGGGAGCGCTCATCTGCTACCTGCCTGTTTGCCTACCTGGAGGCTCCGCCGTCACATGCTGTGACCACCTGCTTATCCAGAGACTCTCGCTTGCTCACCTGGGAGCGCTCATCTGTTACCTGCCTGGAGGCTCTGCCGTCAAGTGCTGTGACCACTTGCCAGTCCAGAGACTCTCGCCTGCTCACCTGGGAGCACTCATCTTCCATCTGCCTGCTAGCCTACCTGGAGGTTCAGCCGTCACAGGTCGTACCTGCCCGTTTACCCAGAGACTGTCCCGGTCACTTGCTGTGACCTCCTGCCCGTTTACCCAGAGACTGTCCCGGTCATTTGCTGTGAACTCCTGCCCGTTTACCCAGAGACTGTCCCGGTCACCTGCTGTGACTATCTGCCTGCCTGCCCCGGTCGCCACCCGCTTCCTTACAAGGACCGCCCCCTTGTAAAAGTTGCTCAGAGGTTCCGCCTCCCAGACCCGTTACACTTTATATGATGGATGTGGAGGTGATGTGTCTCCTTTATATGATGGATGTGGGGGTGATGTGTCTCCTTTATATGATGGATGTGGGGGTGATGTGTCTCCTTTATATGATGGATGTGGGGGTGATGTGTCTCCTTTATATGATGGATGTGGGGGTGATGTGTCTCCTTTATATGATGGATGTGGGGGGTGATGTGTCTCCTTTATATGATGGATGTGGAGGTGATGTGTCTCCTTTATATGATGGATGTGGGAGGTGATGTGTCTCCTTTATATGATGGATGTGGAGGGTGATGTGTCTCCTTTATATGATGGATGTGGAGGGTGATGTGTCTCCTTTATATGATGGATGTGGAGGTGATGTGTCTCCTTTATATGATGGATGTGGGGGGTGATGTGTCTCCTTTATATGATGGATGTGGGGGGTGATGTGTCTCCTTTATATGATGGATGTGGGGGGTGATGTGTCTCCTTTATATGATGGATGTGGGGGGTGATGTGTCTCCTTTATATGATGGATGTGGGGGGTGATGTGTCTCCTTTATATGATGGATGTGGGGGGTGATGTGTCTCCTTTATATGATGGATGTGGGGGGTGATGTGTCTCCTTTATATGATGGATGTGGGGGGTGATGTGTCTCCTTTATATGATGGATGTGGAGGTGATGTGTCTCCTTTATGTAGCACCGGCGTCCCTGCCCTCTGCTAGGCAGGGAAGCTGTTCCCCTCACCTCTCTGCTCCGAGCCCGGCGTCCTTCTCCCGCTCTGCTGGCAGCGCGCGCTCCTTCCCGGCCACGGTGCTTAGGGCGCGCGCGCGTTCCCCCCCTCTTAAAGGGGCCGCGCGCGCCGTCCTAAGGAGTCCCCGGCCAATGGCCGGAGGACTTCACCATATATAAGGCACCTCCTCCAAAATGGAGGTGCCCGAGCAATGTTGTTGCACTGTTCACTACTCTGCTTCAGCCCTCAGGTCCCGTTGCCAGTTACCTGCCAGTTTGCTGTCTGATTCCTGCCTGTTATCCGCTTACCTGCTTGCTAGCCTGAGGTCCGACGGTCTGCCTTCCAACACCTGTCAGTCTGTCTATGGACCAGCTTGCCCGCTCAGCTGGGAACGTCCTCCTGCTACCTGCTTGCTAGCCTACCTGGAGGCTCTGCCGTCACGTGCTGTGACCACCTGCCAGTCCAGTGACTCTTGCCCGCTCACCTGGGAGCGCTCATCTGCTACCTGCCTGTTTGCCTACCTGGAGGCTCCGCCGTCACATGCTGTGACCACCTGCTTATCCAGAGACTCTCGCTTGCTCACCTGGGAGCGCTCATCTGCTGCCTGTCTGCTAGCCTACCTGGAGGCTCTGCCGTCACGTGCTGTGACCACCTGCCAGTCCAGAGACTCTTGCCTGCTCACCTGGGAGCACTCATCTGCCATCTGCCTGCTAGCCTACCTGGAGGTTCAGCCGTCACAGGTCGTACCTGCCCGTTTACCCAGAGACTGTCCCGGTCACTTGCTGTGACCTCCTGCCCGTTTACCCAGAGACTGTCCCGGTCACTTGCTGTGACCTCCTGCCCGTTTACCCAGAGACTGTCCCGGTCACCTGCTGTGACTATCTGCCTGCCTGCCCCGGTCGCCACCCGCTTCCTTACAAGGACCGCCCCCTTGTATAAGTTGCTCAGAGGTTCCGCCTCCCAGACCCGTTACAGTTTGCTCGGGCCGTGGAACCCGGTGGCACCCAAGCTCCCTCGCTCTCGGACCTATGTCATGAACTGTCCCGTCAGAGGTCCCAACAGGAGTCCATCCTGGGTCACCTGCGGAATGTCAATTCTCGCCTGGACACTCTGACTGCTCCACCAGCAACCACCGCCAGTGTCATGTCTCGCAACCCGGCAGCCCCGCTGCCCACCAATACCGTGGTATCCTACTCCGGACCCCGGCTTTCTGCACCTCCTCGCTTCGGAGGCGACTCCGCTCAGGCTCGGGGCTTCATAAACCAGTGCACCCTGCACTTTGAACTCCTGTCCCACCAGTTTAACTCCGACCGGGCCAAAGTAGCCTTCATCATGTCCCATCTCACAGGGGAGGTTCTGGCCTGGCTAAATCCTCTATGGGAGAGAGGAGACCCCCTGGTGTCCGACTTGCCTGCCTTTCTCACGGCTTTCCGGAAAGTCTTCGACGAACCCGGACGGAAGACCTCATCTGCATCGTCTCTGCTACGCCTCCGTCAGGGAAGTCTCACCGTGGGCCAATATGCCATACAGTTCCGTACCCTTGCCTCGGAGCTGGCCTGGGATAACGACGCTCTGGTATCTGTCTTCTGGGAGGGTCTGTCCGGCCGTATTAAAGATGAACTTGCCGGTCGGGACATTCCTACCACTCTCGATGACTTAATAACTCTTGCCACCCGGATTGACCTACGGTTCCAGGAGCGTGCCAAAGAGGTCACCCGTGAGAGGAGGTTTCCACGTCTAGCTCCTACCTTCCAGAAACCCGTCACTCCCTCCGTTTCTCCCCAGGTACACTCTCCTGAGCCTATGCAGGTCGACCAGACCAAGATGGTCAAAACCCGTCAGGACTTACGCCGTGCCGAGGGGAGCTGCTTCTACTGTGGCAGTAAGGAGCACCGGATCCGTACCTGCCCGGAGAGGTCGGGAAATGCCTGTGTCTAGGTTCGCTCAGAGAGGTCGACCTAGACAAGAATAAATCCTCTCCATCTCTGCTGCTGTCTGTCTCAATTATCTGCGGGGAGAACCGTTATTTCGAATTAGCCCAACTTGACTCTGGAGCAGCCGGGAATCTTATTTCACAGTCTCTGGTAGAAAAATACCGCATTCCCACCAAACCTCTGGCTGTACCCTTATCTGTCGCTGCTGTGGATGGGGGCCTCTTACCACGTCCCATCCAACTAATCACCGAATCCATTACTCTGCAGGTGGGAATGCTGCATTCTGAGAGCATCTCTTTTCATGTTCTGCCTGGACTCTCTCACGCCCTCTTATTAGGTCTACCTTGGCTCCAGAGACATGCACCCGTGCTTGACTGGCAGACCGGAGAAGTCCTTCGCTGGGGACAGGACTGCCATAAGACTTGTTTGGTTCCTGTTCATCCCGTCCGTCCTTCTCCTACCCCAACTAATCTACCTGGACTTCCGATTCCTTATTGGTCTTTTGCTGATGTCTTTAATAAAAAGGAGGCAGAGACATTACCCCCTCATAGACCATACGACTGTCCTATCGACCTGTTACCCGGTACTACGCCTCCCCGAGGACGTATTTACCCATTGTCCGCTGCTGAGACCCGGTCAATGTCCGAGTATATTGAGGAGAATCTGGCCCGGGGATTCATCCGGAAATCTACCTCCCCGGCGGGAGCAGGCTTCTTTTTCGTTAAAAAGAAGGACGGCTCTCTCCGTCCTTGTATAGACTATAGAGGCCGTAACCAGATCACGGTGAAGAATAAATACCCCCTTCCGCTCATTCCGGAGTTATTTGACCGTCTGAGGGGGGCTAGAATCTTCACCAAATTGGATCTCCGCGGGGCGTACAACCTGGTCCATATCCGTCAGGGGGACGAATGGAAGACGGCATTCAACACCCGGGACGGCCACTATGAATATCTGGTAATGCTCTTTGGTCTCTGTAACTCTCCTGCCGTCTTTCAAGAGTTGGTCAATGACATCTTCCGGGACCTTCTCTACTCCTGCGTAGTGGTGTACCTGGACGACATCTTGGTCTTCTCTCCGGATCTCCAGACTCACCGGAGGGATGTTCGTCAGGTCCTGCTCAGGCTCAGGCAAAATCACCTCTTCGCTAAATATGAGAAGTGCCTCTTTGAGCAGACCTCACTTCCGTTTTTGGGCTACATTATTTCCCAGACCGGCCTACGAATGGATCCAGAGAAACTGTCTGCCATCGAGAAATGGCCTCGACCGGAGGGGTTGAAGGCTATTCAGCGGTTCCTGGGCTTCGCCAACTACTACCGCCTCTTCATCCCGCACTTCTCTTCCCGGACTGCCCCAATTTCCGAGCTCACCCGTAAGGGTACTAATCCCAAAGACTGGCCGCCCGAAGCAGAGGAGGCCTTTCTCTCCTTAAAACAGGCCTTCTCTTCCGCCCCAGTGCTGCATCGCCCGGACGGCAACAAGCAGTTCTTCCTGGAAGTTGACGCCTCCTCCTCTGGAGCCGGAGCGGTACTTACTCAAAAATCATCTTCCGGGAGGATGGTAACTTGCGGCTTCTTCTCCAAACTCTTCTCCTCTTCTGAGCGCAATTATTCCATAGGAGACCGAGAGTTATTGGCCATCAAGCTGGCATTGGAGGAGTGGCGTTACCTACTCGAGGGGGCTCTTCATCCGGTAATAATTTACACTGACCACAAGAACTTGGCTTACCTCCAGCATGCCCAGAGACTTAACCCGCGCCAAGCCCGGTGGTCCTTGTTTTTTGCTCGCTTTGATTTTGTTCTACATTTTCGCCCGACTGACAAAAACATCAAAGCGGACGCCTTGTCCCGATCCTTTCTGGTGTCTGATCTCGAGGAAGAACCTAAACATATCATCGATCCCGCCAGAGTAATGCCGGTGGCTCCCGTGAGTCTAAATCGTCTCCCTCCCGGTAAGACGTTCGTATCGGTACCTGATCGGGAGAAGATCCTACACTGGGGTCATTCATCTAAACTAGCTGGCCACGCCGGTCAGAAAAAGACCCTCCAGCTTATTACCCGGCACTACTGGTGGCCTACCCTGCACAAGGACGTAATAGACTTTGTTTCTGCCTGTGTCTCCTGTGCCCGCAACAAAGTTCCGAGACACCTGCCAGCCGGTCGCCTCCTTCCGCTTCCTGTACCCGCTGCCCCCTGGCAGCATATAGCTATGGACTTCATAACTGATCTCCCCGTCTCTGCCGGTTGTACGGTCATTTGGGTGGTCGCTGACCGCTTTTCCAAGATGGCTCACTTTATTCCCCTGCCAGGCCTCCCGTCTGCACCCGAGCTGGCTAAAGACTTTATCCGCCACATCTTCTGTCTTCATGGCCTGCCCCTCCACATCGTGTCGGATCGTGGGGTACAGTTCACCTCACGTTTCTGGAGAGCCACTTGTAAATTGCTAGACGTCACCCTGGACTTCTCCTCCGCTTACCACCCACAGTCCAATGGTCAAGTGGAGTGGATCAATCAGATCCTGACCAGTTACCTCCGCCACTTCGTTAATGCCCACCATTCTGACTGGGTGGATCTCCTGCCATGGGCCAAATTTTCTTATAACAATCACGAGAGCGAATCTTCCTCCAAATCCCCGTTGTTTGTAGTCTTCGGTCAGCATCCTCGGATCCCATTTCCCGTCTCCACCTCAGTGGACAATCCGGCTGCGGAATCGCTTGTTAACAAATTTTCCTCCATGTGGGAGAGTACCCGGTCCGCACTCCTTCTGTCGTCCGAGCGTATGAAAAGACATGCTGACAAAAAACGTCTGGATCCTCCTCAATTCCGTCCAGGGGATAAAGTCTGGCTCTCGTCCAAGTATGTCCGGCTCAAGATTCCTTCCTATAAGTTAGGGCCTCGGTTAATCGGTCCTCTGGAGGTCATCAGTCAGATCAACCCGGTGGCCTATAAATTGAAACTCCCGGCCAACTTGCGGATCCCTAACTCCTTCCATGTATCTCTCCTCAAACCTGTGGTACTTAACTCTTTTTCCAAGTCTACAGGTACGCCTCCTGCTCCGGCTTCCGCTGAAAACGAATTTGAGGTAGAGAACATTCTGGCCACCAAAAGGGTAAGAGGGAAGACTTTTTTTCTAGTAGATTGGAAGGGGTTTGGTCCTGAAGAGAGAACGTGGGAGCCCCGGGAGAACATCCATGCCCCTCTCATCCTTGCTAAATTTCTGTCTGGCCTAAAAAAGGGGGGGCCTAAAGGGGGGGGTACTGTAGCGCCGGCGACCCTGCCCTCTGCTAGGCAGGGACACTGTTCCCGTCACCTCTCTGCTCCGAGCCCGGCGTCCTCCTCCCGCTCTGCTGGCAGCGCGTGCTCCTTCCCGGCCACGGTGCTTAGGACGCGCGCGCGCGCGCTCCCCCCCTCTTAAAGGGGCCGCGCGCGCCGTCCTAAGGAGTCCCCGGCCAATGGCCGGAGGACCTCACCATATATAAGGCACCTCCTCCAAAATGGAGGTGCCCGAGCAATGTTGTTGCACTGTTCACTACTCTGCTTCAGCCCTCAGGTCCCGTTGCCAGTTACCTGCCAGTTTCCTGCCAGTTTGCTGTCTGATTCCAGCCTGTTATCCGCTTACCTGCTTGCTAGCCTGAGGTCCGACGGTCTGCCTTCCAACACCTGTCAGTCTGTCTATGGACCAGCTTGCCCGCTCACCTGGGAGCGTCCTCCTGCTACCTGCTTGCTAGCCTACCTGGAGGCTCTGCCGTCACGTGCTGTGACCACCTGCCAGTCCAGTGACTCTTGCCCGCTCACCTGGGAGCGCTCATCTGCTACCTGCCTGTTTGCCTACCTGGAGGCTCCGCCGTCACATGCTGTGACCACCTGCTTATCCAGAGACTCTCGCTTGCTCACCTGGGAGCGCTCATCTGTTACCTGCCTGGAGGCTCTGCCGTCAAGTGCTGTGACCACTTGCCAGTCCAGAGACTCTCGCCTGCTCATCTGGGAGCACTCATCTTCCATCTGCCTGCTAGCCTACCTGGAGGTTCAGCCGTCACAGGTCGTACCTGCCCGTTTACCCAGAGACTGTCCCGGTCACTTGCTGTGACCTCCTGCCCGTTTACCCAGAGACTGTCCCGGTCATTTGCTGTGAACTCCTGCCCGTTTACCCAGAGACTGTCCCGGTCACCTGCTGTGACTATCTGCCTGCCTGCCCCGGTCGCCACCCGCTTCCTTACAAGGACCGCCCCCTTGTAAAAGTTGCTCAGAGGTTCCGCCTCCCAGACCCGTTACACTTTATATGATGGATGTGGAGGTGATGTGTCTCCTTTATATGATGGATGTGGGGGTGATGTGTCTCCTTTATATGATGGATGTGGGGGTGATGTGTCTCCTTTATATGATGGATGTGGGGGTGATGTGTCTCCTTTATATGATGGATGTGGGGGTGATGTGTCTCCTTTATATGATGGATGTGGGGGTGATGTGTCTCCTTTATATGATGGATGTGGGGGTGATGTGTCTCCTTTATATGATGGATGTGGGGGTGATGTGTCTCCTTTATATGATGGATGTGGGGGTGATGTGTCTCCTTTATATGATGGATGTGGGGGTGATGTGTCTCCTTTATATGATGGATGTGGGGGTGATGTGTCTCCTTTATATGATGGATGTGGGGGGTGATGTGTCTCCTTTATATGATGGATGTGGAGGTGATGTGTCTCCTTTATATGATGGATGTGGGAGGTGATGTGTCTCCTTTATATGATGGATGTGGGGGGTGATGTGTCTCCTTTATATGATGGATGTGGAGGTGATGTGTCTCCTTTATATGATGGATGTGGGGGTCATGTGTCTCCTTTATATGATGGATGTGGGGGGTGATGTGTCTCCTTTATATGATGGATGTGGAGGTGATGTGTCTCCTTTATATGATGGATGTGGAGGTGATGTGTCTCCTTTATATGATGGATGTGGGGGGTGATGTGTCTCCTTTATATGATGGATGTGGAGGTGATGTGTCTCCTTTATATGATGGATGTGGAGGTGATGTGTCTCCTTTATATGATGGATGTGGAGGTGATGTGTCTCCTTTATATGATGGATGTGGAGGGTGCTGTGTCTCCTTTATATGATGGATGTGGGGGGTGATGGTTCCCCCTTATATGATGGATGTGGGGGGTGATGGTTCCCCCTTTATATGATGGATGTGGAGGTGATGTGTCTCCTTTATATGATGGATGTGGAGGTGATGTGTCTCCTTTATATGATGGATGTGGAGGGTGATGTGTCTCCTTTATATGATGGATGTGGAGGTGATGTGTCTCCTTTATATGATGGATGTGGGAGGTGATGTGTCTCCTTTATATGATGGATGTGGAGGTGATGTGTCTCCTTTATATGATGGATGTGGAGGTGATGTGTCTCCTTTATATGATGGATGTGGAGGTGATGTGTCTCCTTTATATGATGGATGTGGAGGTGATGTGTCTCCTTTATATGATGGATGTGGGGGGTGATGTGTCTCCTTTATATGATGGATGTGGGGGGTGATGTGTCTCCTTTATATGATGGATGTGGGGGTGATGTGTCTCCTTTATATGATGGATGTGGAGGTGATGTGTCTCCTTTATATGATGGATGTGGGGGGTGATGTGTCTCCTTTATATGATGGATGTGGGGGGTGATGTGTCTCCTTTATATGATGGATGTGGAGGTGATGTGTCTCCTTTATATGATGGATGTGGGGGGTGATGTGTCTCCTTTATATGATGGATGTGGAGGTGATGTGTCTCCTTTATATGATGGATGTGGGGGGTGATGTGTCTCCTTTATATGATGGATGTGGGGGGTGATGTGTCTCCTTTATATGATGGATGTGGGGGGTGATGTGTCTCCTTTATATGATGGATGTGGGGGGTGATGTGTCTCCTTTATATGATGGATGTGGAGGGTGATGTGTCTCCTTTATATGATGGATGTGGAGGGTGATGTGTCTCCTTTATATGATGGATGTGGGGGTGATGTGTCTCCTTTATATGATGGATGTGGAAGTGATGTGTCTCCTTTATATGATGGATGTGGGAGGTGATGTGTCTCCTTTATATGATGGATGTGGGAGGAGATGTGTCTCCTTTATATGATGGATGTGGGGGGTGATGTGTCTCCTTTATATGATGGATGTGGAGGTGATGTCTCTCCTTTATATGATGGATGTGGGGGTGATGTGTCTCCTTTATATGAAGGATGTGGAGGGTGATGTGTCTCCTTTATATGATGGATGTGGGGGTGATGTGTCTCCTTTATATGATGGATGTGGAGGTGATGTGTCTCCTTTATATGATGGATGTGGAGGTGATGTGTGTCCTTTATATGATGGATGTGGAGGTGATGTGTCTCCTTTATATGATGGATGTGGAGGTGATGTGTCTCCTTTATATGATGGATGTGGGGGGTGATGTGTCTCCTTTATATGATGGATGTGGAGGTGATGTGTCTCCTTTATATGATGGATGTGGGGGGTGATGTGACTCCTTTATATGATGGATGTGGGGGGTGATGCGACTCCTTTATATGATGGATGTGGGGGGTGATGCGACTCCTTTATATGAAGGATGTGGAGGGTGATGCGTCTCCTTTATATGATGGATGTGGGAGGTGATGCGTCTCCTTTATATGATGGATGTGGGGGCTGATGTGACTCCTTTATATGATGGATGTGGAGGTGATGTGACTCCTTTATATGATGGATGTGGAGGTGATGTGTCTCCTTTATATGATGGATGTGGAGGTGATGTGTCTCCTTTATATGATGGATGTGGAGGTGATGTGTCTCCTTTATATGATGGATGTGGAGGTGATGTGTCTCCTTTATATGATGGATGTGGGGGTGATGTGTCTCCTTTATATGATGGATGTGGGGGTGATGTGTCTCCTTTATATGATGGATGTGGGGGGTGATGTGACTCCTTTATATGATGGATGTGGAGGTGATGTGTCTCCTTTATATGATGGATGTGGAGGTGATGTGTCTCCTTTATATGATGGATGTGGAGGTGATGTGTCTCCTTTATATGATGGATGTGGAGGTGATGTGTCTCCTTTATATGATGGATGTGGAGGTGATGTGTCTCCTTTATATGATGGATGTGGAGGTGATGTGTCTCCTTTATATGATGGATGTGGGGGGTGATGTGTCTCCTTTATATGATGGATGTGGGGGTGATGTGTCTCCTTTATATGATGGATGTGGAGGTGATGTGTCTCCTTTATATGATGGATGTGGAGGTGATGTGTCTCCTTTATATGATGGATGTGGGAGGTGATGTGTCTCCTTTATATGATGGATGTGGGAGGTGATGTGTCTCCTTTATATGATGGATGTGGGAGGTGATGTGTCTCCTTTATATGATGGATGTGGAGGTGATGTGTCTCCTTTATATGATGGATGTGGAGGTGATGTGTCTCCTTTATATGATGGATGTGGGGGGTGCTGTGTCTCCTTTATATGATGGATGTGGGAGGTGATGTGTCTCCTTTATATGATGGATGTGGGGGGTGCTGTGTCTCCTTTATATGATGGATGTGGGAGGTGATGTGTCTCCTTTATATGATGGATGTAGGAGGTGATGTGTCTCCTTTATATGATGGATGTGGGAGGTGATGTGTCTCCTTTATATGATGGATGTGGAGGTGATGTGTCTCCTTTATATGATGGATGTGGAGGTGATGTGTCCTCCTTTATATGATGGATGTGGGGGGTGATGTGTCTCCTTTATATGATGGATGTGGGGGGTGATGTGTCTCCTTTATATGATGGATGTGGAGGTGATGTGTCTCCTTTATATGATGGATGTGGAGGGTGATGTGTCTCCTTTATATGATGGATGTGGAGGTGATTTGTCTCCTTTATATGATGGATGTGGAGGTGATGTGTCTCCTTTATATGATGGATGTGGGAGGTGATGTGTCTCCTTTATATGATGGATGTGGGGGTGATGTGTCTCCTTTATATGATGGATGTGGAGGTGATGTGTCTCCTTTATATGATGGATGTGGGGGTGATGTGTCTCCTTTATATGATGGATGTGGGGGGTGATGTGTCTCCTTTATATGATGGATGTGGGAGGTGATGTGTCTCCTTTATATGATGGATGTGGAGGTGATGTGTCTCCTTTATATGATGGATTTGGGGGGTGATGTGTCTCCTTTATATGATGGATGTGGGGGGTGATGTGTCTCCTTTATATGATGGATGTGGAGGTGATCTGTCTCCTTTATATGATGGATGTGGGGGGTGATGTGTCTCCTTTATATGATGGATGTGGAGGTGATGTGTCTCCTTTATATGATGGATGTGGGGGGTGATGGATCCCCCTTTATATGATGGATGTGGGAGGTGATGTGTCTCCTTTATATGATGGATGTGGGGGGTGATGTGTCTCCTTTATATGATGGATGTGGGGGGTGATGTGTCTCCTTTATATGATGGATGTGGGGGGTGATGTGTCTCCTTTATATGATGGATGTGGGGGTGATGTGTCTCCTTTATATGATGGATGTGGGGGTGATGTGTCTCCTTTATATGATGGATGTGGAAGTGATGTGTCTCCTTTATATGATGGATGTGGGAGGTGATGTGTCTCCTTTATATGATGGATGTGGGGGTGATGTGTCTCCTTTATATGATGGATGTGGGGGGTGATGTGTCTCCTTTATATGATGGATGTGGAGGTGATGTGTCTCCTTTATATGATGGATGTGGGAGGTGATGTGTCTCCTTTATATGATGGATGTGGGAGGTGATGTGTCTCCTTTATATGATGGATGTGGGAGGTGATGTGTCTCCTTTATATGATGGATGTGGGGGGTGATGTGTCTCCTTTATATGATGGATGTGGGAGGTGATGTGTCTCCTTTATATGATGGATGTGGAGGTGATGTGTCTCCTTTATATGATGGATGTGGAGGTGATGTATCTCCTTTATATGATGGATGTGGGGGTGATGTGTCTCCTTTATATGATGAATGTGGGAGGTGATGTGTCTCCTTTATATGATGGATGTGGAGGTGATGTGTCTCCTTTATATGATGGATGTGGGGGGTGATGTGTCTCCTTTATATGATGGATGTGGGAGGTGATGTGTCTCCTTTATATGATGGATGTGGGGGGTGATGTGTCTCCTTTATATGATGGATGTGGAGGGTGATGTGTCTCCTTTATATGATGGATGTGGGAGGTGATGTGTCTCCTTTATATGATGGATGTGGGAGGTGATGTGTCTCCTTTATATGATGGATGTGGGGGGTGATGTGTCTCCTTTATATGATGGATGTGGAGGGTGATGTGTCTCCTTTATATGATGGATGTGGAGGGTGATGTGTCTCCTTTATATGATGGATGTGGAGGTGATGTGTCTCCTTTATATGATGGATGTGGAGGTGATGTGTCTCCTTTATATGATGGATGTGGGGGGTGATGTGTCTCCTTTATATGATGGATGTGGAGGGTGATGTGTCTCCTTTATATGATGGATGTGGGAGGTGATGTGTCTCCTTTATATGATGGATGTGGGGGGGGATGTGTCTCCTTTATATGATGGATGTGGAGGGTGATGTGTCTCCTTTATATGATGGATGTGGGGATGATGTGTCTCCTTTATATGATGGATGTGGAGGTGATGTGTCTCCTTTATGTGATGGATGTGGGGATGATGTGTCTCCTTTATATGATGGATGTGGGGGTGATGTGTCTTCTTTATATGATGGATGTGGGGGGTGATGTGTCTCCTTTATATGATGGATGTGGAGGTGATGTGTCTCCTTTATATGATGGATGTGGGGGGTGATGTGTCTCCTTTATATGATGGATGTGGGGGTGATGTGTTTCCTTTATATGATGGATGTGGGAGGTGATGTGTCTCCTTTATATGATGGATGTGGAGGTGATGTGTCTCCTTTATATGATGGATGTGGGGGGTGATGTGTCTCCTTTATATGATGGATGTGGAGGGTGATGTGTCTCCTTTATATGATGGATGTGGAGGTGATGTGTCTCCTTTATATGATGGATGTGGAGGTGATGTGTCTCCTTTATATGATGGATGTGGGAGGTGATGTGTCTCCTTTATATGATGGATGTGGAGGGTGATGTGTCTCCTTTATATGATGGATGTGGAGGGTGATGTGTCTCCTTTATATGATGGATGTGGAGGGTGATGTGTCTCCTTTATATGATGGATGTGGGAGGTGATGTGTCTCCTTTATATGATGGATGTGGGGGGTGATGTGTCTCCTTTATATGATGGATGTGGAGGTGATGTGTCTCCTTTATATGATGGATGTGGGAGGTGATGTGTCTCCTTTATATGATGGATGTGGGGGTGATGTGTTTCCTTTATATGATGGATGTGGGAGGTGATGTGTCTCCTTTATATGATGGATGTGGAGGTGATGTGTCTCCTTTATATGATGGATGTGGGGGGTGATGTGTCTCCTTTATATGATGGATGTGGAGGGTGATGTGTCTCCTTTATATGATGGATATGGAGGTGATGTGTCTCCTTTATATGATGGATGTGGGGATGATGTGTCTCCTTTATATGATGGATGTGGGGGTGATGTGTCTCCTTTATATGATGGATGTGGGGGTGATGTGTCTTCTTTATATGATGGATGTGGGGGGTGATGTGTCTCCTTTATATGATGGATGTGGAGGTGATGTGTCTCCTTTATATGATGGATGTGGAGGTGATGTGTCTCCTTTATATGATGGATGTGGGGGTGATGTGTTTCCTTTATATGATGGATGTGGGAGGTGATGTGTCTCCTTTATATGATGGATGTGGAGGTGATGTGTCTCCTTTATATGATGGATGTGGGGGGTGATGTGTCTCCTTTATATGATGGATGTGGAGGGTGATGTGTCTCCTTTATATGATGGATGTGGAGGGTGATGTGTCTCCTTTATATGATGGATGTGGAGGTGATGTGTCTCCTTTATATGATGGATGTGGGAGGTGATGTGTCTCCTTTATATGATGGATGTGGAGGGTGATGTGTCTCCTTTATATGATGGATGTGGAGGGTGATGTGTCTCCTTTATATGATGGATGTGGGAGGTGATGTGTCTCCTTTATATGATGGATGTGGGGGGTGATGTGTCTCCTTTATATGATGGATGTGGGAGGTGATGTGTCTCCTTTATATGATGGATGTGGGGGGTGATGTGTCTCCTTTATATGATGGATGTGGAGGGTGATGTGTCTCCTTTATATGATGGATGTGGGAGGTGATGTGTCTCCTTTATATGATGGATGTGGAGGGTGATGTGTCTCCTTTATATGATGGATGTGGGAGGTGATGTGTCTCCTTTAGATGATGGATGTGGGGGGGGGTGTGTCTCCTTTATATGATGGATGTGGAGGGTGATGTGTCTCCTTTATATGATGGATGTGGAGGTGATGTGTCTCCTTTATATGATGGATGTGGAGGTGATGTGTCTCCTTTATATGATGGATGTGGAGGTGATGTGTCTCCTTTATATGATGGATGTGGAGGTGATGTGTCTCCTTTATATGATGGATGTGGGGGGTGATGTGTCTCCTTTATATGATGGATGTGGGGGGTGATGTGTCTCCTTTATATGATGGATGTGGGGGGTGATGTGTCTCCTTTATATGATGGATGTGGGAGGTGATGTGTCTCCTTTATATGATGGATGTGGGAGGTGATGTGTCTCCTTTATATGATGGATGTGGGGGTGATGTGTCTCCTTTATATGATGGATGTGGGGGGAGATGTGTCTCCTTTATATGATGGATGTGGAGGGTGATGCGTCTCCTTTATATGATGGATGTGGAGGGTGATGTGTCTCCTTTATATGATGGATGTGGGGGGAGATGTGTCTCCTTTATATGATGGATGTGGAGGGTGATGTGTCTCCTTTATATGATGGATGTGGGGGTGATGTGTCTCCTTTATATGATGGATGTGGGGGGAGATGTGTCTCCTTTATATGATGGATGTGGAGGGTGATGCGTCTCCTTTATATGATGGATGTGGAGGTGATGCGTCTCCTTTATATGATGGATGTGGAGGTGATGCGTCTCCTTTATATGATGGATGTGGAGGGTGATGCGTCTCCTTTATATGATGGATGTGGGAGGTGATGTGTCTCCTTTATATGATGGATGTGGGGGGGGATGTGTCTCCTTTATATGATGGATGTGGAGGTGATGTGTCTCCTTTATATGATGGATGTGGAGGTGATGTGTCTCCTTTATATGATGGATGTGGGGGGGGATGTGTCTCCTTTATATGATGGATGTGGAGGTGATGTGTCTCCTTTATATGATGGATGTGGAGGTGATGTGTCTCCTTTATATGATGGATGTGGGGGTGATGTGTCTCCTTTATATGAAGGATGTGGAGGGTGATGTGTCTCCTTTATATGATGGATGTGGAGGGTGATGTGTCTCCTTTATATGATGGATGTGGAGGGTGATGTGTCTCCTTTATATGATGGATGTGGAGGGTGATGTGTCTCCTTTATATGATGGATGTGGAGGGTGATGTGTCTCCTTTATATGATGGATGTGGGAGGTGATGTGTCTCCTTTATATGATGGATGTGGGGGGTGATGTGTCTCCTTTATATGATGGATGTGGGGGGTGATGTGTCTCCTTTATATGATGGATGTGGGGGGTGATGTGTCTCCTTTATATGATGGATGTGGGGGGTGATGTGTCTCCTTTATATGATGGATGTGGAGGTGATGTGTCTCCTTTATATGATGGATGTGGGGGTGATGTGTCTCCTTTATATGATGGATGTGGGGGGTGATGTGTCTCCTTTATATGATGGATGTGGGGGGTGATGTGTCTCCTTTATATGATGGATGTGGAGGTGATGTGTCTCCTTTATATGATGGATGTGGGGGTGATGTGTCTCCTTTATATGATGGATGTGGGGGGTGATGTGTCTCCTTTATATGATGGATGTGGAGGGTGATGTGTCTCCTTTATATGATGGATGTGGAGGGTGATGTGTCTCCTTTATATGATGGATGTGGAGGTGATGTGTCTTCTTTATATGATGGATGTGGGGGGTGATGTGTCTCCTTTATATGATGGATGTGGGGGTGATGTGTCTCCTTTATATGATGGATGTGGGGGGTGATGTGTCTCCTTTATATGAAGGATGTGGAGGGTGATGTGTCTCCTTTATATGATGGATGTGGGAGGTGATGTGTCTCCTTTATATGATGGATGTGGGGGTGATGCGTCTCCTTTATATGATGGATGTGGAGGTGATGTGTCTCCTTTATATGATGGATGTGGGAGGTGATGTGTCTCCTTTATATGATGGATGTGGAGGTGATGTGTCTCCTTTATATGATGGATGTGGGAGGTGATGTGTCTCCTTTATATGATGGATGTGGGGGGTGATGTGTCTCCTTTATATGATGGATGTGGGGGTGATGTGTCTCCTTTATATGATGGATGTGGGGGGTGATGTGTCTCCTTTATATGAAGGATGTGGAGGGTGATGTGTCTCCTTTATATGATGGATGTGGGAGGTGATGGTTCCCCCTTTATATGATGGATGTGGGGGTCTCATCCCTAGGACACATCACCCCATCACCTCCATGTCTCCCCCATGTGGACAGTGCAGGTGTCACCAGTCTGACAGAAGTCTCCAGAGCTGTAATCTCACCGCAGCAGATGAAGAGCCCGGGCGCCCATACTGCGGTTAGGATGCGGTGCCGCTGCAGTACCGCGCCTGGCCGGCAGATGGCCGCTCACCTGCTGAGTCTCTGGCCCCAGGAGCTCGCACTCAGCTGTTCCGGGGAGGACGCGGCTCGGGGTTTCCGGGCGGTGACGCCGCCTGCTCCGCCCCTGTCAGCAGTACGGGGGTTAATCTGAGAGGGAGTTTATGTAGGAGGCGCGGCCCCGGCACATGCGCGCCCCCGCCAGACCGGCTGAAGCCGGTATATATAGAAAGTGTGAGAGCGACGGAGCCCGAGGAGCTATGGGGACGGAGAGAAGGACGGCGGCGGCGGTGTGACCGGGAGAGCGTGAGTGCGGGAGGCTGAGGTGGATATATAGGTATAGATATATATGTATGTATGTATGTTACACGTGTATGTAAGGGGTCACTCTGATCATATGGGGTCACCTAAAGAATATTATATACTGAGGTTACCGCCATCTCCCCTCCTATAATCACCTATAGATTATTATATACTGAGGTCACCGCCATCTCACCTCCTATAATCACCTATAGATTATTATATACTGAGGTCACCGCCATCTCACCTCCTATAATCACCTAAAGAATATTATATACTGAGGTTACCGCCATCTCCCCTCCTATAATCACCTATAGATTATTATATACTGAGGTCACCGCCATCTCACCTCCTATAATCACCTAAAGAATATTATATACTGAGGTCACCGCCATCTCACCTCCTATAATCACCTAAAGAATATTATATACTGAGGTTACCGCCATCTCCCCTCCTATAATCACCTATAGATTATTATATACTGAGGTCACCGCCATCTCCCCTCCCATAATCACCTATAGATTATTATATACTGAGGTTACCGCCATCTCCCCTCCTATAATCACCTATAGATTATTATATACTGAGGTCACCGCCATCTCCCCTCCTATAATCACCTATAGATTATTATATACTGAGGTCACCGCCATCTCCCCTCCTATAATCACCTATAGATTATTATATACTGAGGTCACCGCCATCTCCCCTCCTATAATCACCTATAGATTATTATATACTGAGGTCACCGCCATCTCCCCTCCTATAATCACCTATAGATTATTATATACTGAGGTCACCGCCATCTCACCTCATATAATCACCTAAAGAATATTATATACTGAGGTTACCGCCATCTCCCCTCCTATAATCACCTATAGATTATTATATACTGAGGTCACCGCCATCTCCCCTCCTATAATCACCTATAGATTATTATATACTGAGGTCACCGCCATCTCACCTCCTATAATCACCTAAAGAATATTATATACTGAGGTTACCGCCATCTCCCCTCCTATAATCACCTATAGATTATTATATACTGAGGTCACCGCCATCTCCCCTCCTATAATCACCTATAGATTATTATATACTGAGGTCACCGCCATCTCCCCTCCTATAATCACCTATAGATTATTATATACTGAGGTCACCGCCATCTCCCCTCCTATAATCACCTATAGATTATTATATACTGAGGTCACCGCCATCTCCCCTCCTATAATCACCTATAGATTATTATATACTGAGGTCACCGCCATCTCACCTCATATAATCACCTAAAGAATATTATATACTGAGGTTACCGCCATCTCCCCTCCTATAATCACCTATAGATTATTATATACTGAGGTCACTGCCATCTCCCCTCCTATAATCACCTATAGATTATTATATACCTAGGTCACCGCCATCTCCTCTCCTATAATCACCTATAGATTATTATATACCGAGGTCACCGCCATCTCCCCTCCCATAATCACCTATAGATTATTATATACTGAGGTCACCGCCATCTCCCCTCCTATAATCACCTATAGATTATTATATACCGAGGTCACCGCCATCTCCCCTCCCATAATCACCTATAGATTATTATATACTGAGGTCACCGACATCTCCCCTCCTATAATCACCTATAGATTATTATATACTGAGGTCACCGCCATCTCCGGTCCCATAATCACCTATAGATCATTATATACTGAGGTCACCGCCATCTCCCCTCCTATAATCACCTATAGATTATTATATACTGAGGTCACCGCCATCTCCGGTCCCATAATCACCTATAGATTATTATACACTGAGGTCACTGCCATCTCCCCTCCTATAATCACCTATAGATTATTATATACTGAGGTCACCGCCTTCTCCCCTCCTATAATCACCTATAGATTATTATATACTGAGGTCACCGCCTTCTCCCCTCCTATAATCACCTATAGATTATTATATACTGAGGTCACTGCCATTTCCCCTCCCATAATCACCTATAGATTATTATATACTGAGGTCACCGCCATCTCCCCTCCTATAATCACATATAGATTATTATATACTGAGGTCACTGCCATCTCCCCTCCTATAATCACCTATAGATTATTATATACCGAGGTCACCGCCATCTCCCCTCCCATAATCACCTATAGATTATTATATACTGAGGTCGCCGCCATCTCCGGTCCCATAATCACCTATAGATCATTATATACTGAGGTCGCCGCCATCTCCGGTCCCATAATCACCTATAGATCATTATATACTGAGGTCACCGCCATCTCCGGTCCCATAATCACCTATAGATCATTATATACTGAGGTCACCGCCATCTCCTCTCCAATAATCACCTATAGATCATTATATACTGAGGTCACCGCCATCTCCGGTCCCATAATCACCTATAGATCATTATATACTGAGGTCACCGCCATCTCCTCTCCCATAATCACCTATAGATTATTATATACTGAGGTCACTGACATCTCCGGTCCTATAATCACCTATAAATTATTATATACTGAGGTCACTGACATCTCCGGTCCCATAATCACCTATAGATTATTATATACTGAGGTCACTGCCCTCTCCGGTCCCATAATCACCTATAGAATATTATATCGTGAGGTCACCGCCATCTGCCCTCCCATAATCACCTATAGAATATTATGTACTGAGGTCACTGCCATCTCCCCTCCTATAATCACCTATAGAATATTATATCCTGAGGTCACCGCCATCTCTGATCCCTTAATCACCTATAGATTATTATATACTGAGGTCACCGCCATCTCCGTTCCCATGATCACCTATAGATTATTATTTACTGGAGTCACTGCCATCTCCGGTCCCATAATCGCCTATAGATTATTATATACTGAGGTCACCGCCATCTCCGGTCCCATAATCACCTATAGATCATTCTATCCTGAGGTCACTGTTATTTCCAGTCTCATCTCCTATAGATTCTATAGTCATATATTCTTTGTGTATATCCCTGTGAGTCGCTGGTGGGATACTGTTACGGTCAGTACTAATCGGATCGGCTTCTGGTCGCAGCTCAGGAGCCTGATGATGTAATGTCCACATGCACACAAAGCTTTTTCCTTCCCTGGAGCAAAGTACAAGCAGACACTTCACCGGCTGTGGTGACGAAGAGGGGCTGGCGGAGTGTGACAGCTAGCCGTATGGACAGAGAGGGACTGCTCTCCGTGGTCAGAGAGAGGGGTTGGTGACTGAGAGGGGCTGGCACGGTGTGATGGCTGTCCGTAGTTACGAGGAGGCACTGGTGCCATGTAATGGCTGGCCGTGGTCACGGAGAGGGGCTGGTGCCATGTGGTGATGGAGAGGGGCTGGCGCGGTGTGATGGCTGTCTGTGGTCACGAAGAGGCGCTGGCGCCATGTAATGGCTGCCCGTGGTCACGGAGCGAGGTTGGCGGAGTGTGACAGCTAGCCATATGGACAGAGAGAGACTGTCTGTGTGACTGCTCTCTGTGGTCAGAGAGAGGGGTTGGTGACTGAGAGGGGCTGGCACGGTGTGATGGCTGTCCGTAGTCACGAGGAGGCACTGGCGCCATGTAATGGCTGGCCCTGATCACGGAGAGGGGCTGGTGCCATGTGGTGACTGAGAGGGGCTGGCGCAGTGTGATGACTGGCCGCGGTGACAGAGAGGGACTAGTGCCATATGGTGATGGAGAGGGGCTGGCGCGGTGTGATGGCTGGCCATGGTCACGAGGAGGCACTGGCGCCATGTAATGGCTGGCCCTGGTCACGGAGAGGGACTGGTGCCATGTGGTGACTGAGAGGGGCTGTGATGGCTGTCCGTGGTCATGCTGTGAGGCTGGCGGAGTGTGATGGCTAGCCGTATGGACAGAGGGGCTGGCGCTGTGTGACTGCTCTTTGTGGCTGGACAGAGGGGTTGGTGCCATGTGGGGGCCGGCCATGGTGACTGAGAGGGGCTGGTGCCGTGTGACAACTGAGGGGTACAGGCTGGGATCTCTGACTCTGTTTTAGATCCCTGATCGATCCCCCCTTTGTGTCTTCTTTGTAGAAAGGTCCCGCAGGTCCTTACGGCTCACGTAGACGTCTGTGGATCTCTGCCCACTCAACCCAGAGTGACGGCCTCATAGAAGTATATGATGCTGTCGTGCTCTGGTCGGGAGACCCGCAGCCAGTCCCTGCATGCTGAGATCCACGGGCTGAGATCCACGGGCTGAGATCCACGGGCTGAGATCCACGGGCTGAGATCCACGGGCGTCTGCATGAGCCTCCAGGTAAGACCAGCACCTACATAGATCTGCAGATATTATGGCTGATTTGTCAGGGCCTGTATGAATCCTGAGCGTTTCACATTATGGGGAAATCTCTGCTCAAATCCCATTGTGGAGGGCGACTGATCCCGAGTGACCACACTCAGCAGAGACCAAGAATGTGGCAGTGGTCCGGAGCGAGCAGACCGCCCCAGTACCAGCGGCCGCTACGTCAGACTTCTGATAGAGATTATCGCACAGATGTGAATATCTTAAGGACTCTGTACGTGACGGCTTGCAGAGAACCCTGTGTAAGGACGCTCTATGTGACGGCTTGCAGAGAACCCTGTGTAAGGACGCTCTATGTGACGGTGTGCAGAGAACCCTGTGTAAGGACGCTCTACGTGACGGCGTCCAGAGAACCATGGCGTTATAAGGACTTTGGCGACTCCTAGTAGCATAAGCTGAAGAAGACGACATCCTCTGTTATGGGCCGTTATTAACGCCATGTAACGGGACGATAAATGTGCTGTCGAGTGAATCCCCAGGATGAAGCGCTGATGTCCTCAGCTCTTATATTGGTGGTTACAGAGCTGTGACTGCATCGGTGCGATGAATCCACAGGATGAAGCGTTGATGTCCTCTTCTCTTATATTGGTGGTTACAGAGCTGTGACTGCATCAGTGCGATTAATCCCCTGGATGAAGCGCTGATGTCCTCTTCTCTTATATTGGTGGTTATAGAGCTGTGACTGCACCGGTGCGATGAATCCACAGGATGAAGCGTTGATGTCCTCAGCTCTTATATTGGTGGTTACAGACCTGTGACTGCATCGGTGCGATGAATCCCCAGGATGAAGCGCTGATGTCCTCTGCTCTTATATTGGTGGTTATAGAGCTGTGACTGCATCGGTGCGATGAATCCACAGGATGAAGCCCTGATGTCCTCTTCTCTTATATTGGTGGTTATAGAGCTGTGACTGCACCGGTGCGATGAATCCACAGGATGAAGCGTTGATGTCCTCAGCTCTTATATTGGTGGTTACAGACCTGTGACTGCATCGGTGCGATGAATCCCCAGGATGAAGCGCTGATGTCCTCTGCTCTTATATTGGTGGTTATAGAGCTGTGACTGCATCGGTGCGATGAATCCACAGGATGAAGCGTTGATGTCCTCTTCTCTTATATTGGTGGTTGCAGAGCTGTGACTGCATCGGTGCGATTAATCCCCTGGATGAAGCGCTGATGTCCTTGGATCTTATATTGGTGGTTGCAGCGCTGTGACTGCATCGGTGCGATTAATCCCCAGGATGAAGCGCTGATGTCCTTGGATCTTATATTGGTGGTTGCAGAGCTGTGACTGCATTGGTGCGATGAATCCCCAGGATGAAGCGCTGATGTCCTCTTCTCTTATATTGGTGGTTACAGAGCTGTGACTGCATTGGTGCGATGAATCCACAGGATGAAGCGCTGATGTCCTCAGCTCTTATATTGGTGGTTACAGAGCTGTGACTGCATCGGTGCGATGAATCCACAGGATGAAGCGTTGATGTCCTCTTCTCTTATATTGGTGGTTGCAGAGCTGTGACTGCATCGGTGCGATTAATCCCCTGGATGAAGCGCTGATGTCCTTGGATCTTATATTGGTGGTTGCAGAGCTGTGACTGCATTGGTGCGATGAATCCCCAGGATGAAGCGCTGATGTCCTCTTCTCTTATATTGGTGGTTACAGAGCTGTGACTGCATCGGTGCGATGAATCCACAGGATGAAGCGCTGATGTCCTCAGCTCTTATATTGGTGGTTACAGAGCTGTGACTGCATCGGTGCGATGAATCCACAGGATGAAGCGTTGATGTCCTCTTCTCTTATATTGGTGGTTGCAGAGCTGTGACTGCATCGGTGCGATTAATCCCCTGGATGAAGCGCTGATGTCCTTGGATCTTATATTGGTGGTTGCAGAGCTGTGACTGCATCGGTGCGATGAATCCCCAGGATGAAGCGCTGATGTCCTCTGCTCTTATATTGGTGGTTACAGAGCTGTGACTGCATCGGTGCGATTAATCCCCTGGATGAAGCGCTGATGTCCTTGGATCTTATATTGGTGGTTGCAGCGCTGTGACTGCATCGGTGCGATGAATCCCCAGGATGAAGCGCTGATGTCCTCTGCTCTTTTATAATGGTGGTTCCAGAGCTGTGATGCATCGGTGCGATGGATCCTCGTGATAAAGTGCTGATGTCCTCGGCTCTTACATTGTTGGTTGCAGAGCTGTGACTGCAGCGGTGTCGTGAATCGCTATGATGAAGCGATTTTGTCCTTTGCTGCTAATGTGAACACTCTATAAACTTGGTTAGCTTGTGGGATAATAGGTTTTCTACTCTTTTCATACCAATCGTGTCATGTGAAGCCAGTGATGGTGCAAGCTTTCTCCGATGTAGCAATAAACCAGACGAGCCAGAAAGCGGCTTCAGCTTCATCCTCTCTGACTGGTGGAAGACTACCACTCCCAGCATGTGATCAGACATGCAGAGGTTGGAGACCACTATATTGGCTGATCCCATCATCTACATTTGTTTGTGATGACTTTCCTTATATCTAATCTAATTTGTTGTTAATGGTGTTTCTGGGGTGAGCAGAGAATTTCTGATTTCTGTCTTGTTTCCTGTCCCCAGGCAGTCCGAGATGAGAGCCATGGAGAAATGCTCTGGTGCCAAGGTCTACCACAAAGTGCCTGATGGCGGATGGGGCTGGGTGGTGGCCGTGGCCTTTTTCTTCGTGGAAGTCTTCACTTATGGCGTCATCAAGTCTTTTGGGGTCTTCTTTAAAGATCTGATGATTTACTTTGAGGAAAGCAACAGTCGCATCTCCTGGATCATCTCCATCTGCGTATTTGTCCTCACGTTCACAGGTAAGTGCTGCCCCTAGAGCAGCCGATCTCCTCTCCAGATTCTGTCCCTCCAGAAGATATCTGCAGACCTCTCCTCTGGCCCTTAGTCCGGGGTGTGTAGATGGTGAGGACATCTGTCCCCGGATCAGCCGATCTCCGCTCCACATTCTGTCCCTCCAGGAGATATCTGCAGACCTCTCCTCTGGCCCTTAGTCTGGGGCGTGTAGATGGTGAGGACATCTGTCCCCGGATCAGCCGATCTCCGCTCCACATTCTGTCCCTCCAGGAGATATCTGCAGACCTCTCCTCTGGCCCTTAGTCTGGGGCGTGTAGATGGTGAGGACATCTGTCCCCGGATCAGCCGATCTCCGCTCCACATTCTGTCCCTCCAGGAGATATCTGCAGATCTCTCCTCTGGCCCTTAGTCTGGGGCGTGTAGATGGTGAGGACATCTGTCCCCGGATCAGCCGATCTCTGCTCCAGATTCTGTCCCTCCAGGAGATATCTGCAGACCTCTCCTCTGGCCCTTAGTCTGGGGCGTGTAGATGGTGAAGACATCTGTCCCCGGATCAGCCGATCTCTGCTCCAGATTCTGTCCCTCAAGGAGATATCTGCAGACCTCTCCTCTGGCCCTTAGTCCGGGGCGTGTAGATGGTGAAGATCTCTTTTCCTGAGGTAGAAAATCATCACTACGACTCTTTGGGGCCGATTTTTTTTTTTTTTATTTATTTATTTTTTTAAATTCATGTATTTTGGGCTGAATATCACTATTGCATTTGGGTTTCATTAAGTCTATAAGCAAAAGTACAACTTTTTCTTTTTCCTGCACTTTCATCTTTAATGTGGTCTGTGGCTATAAGTTTAGAAGTTCTCAGGAAAAAACAGATGCGTTACAGACTTTCCTGTTAAATGTCAGAGCTCACTGACAAGTTCCCAGTTAGGTCGGCCACCTTCTCCCGTTAGTGCAGTTTCCTTACACACTGAGCACTTATGTCAAGGCACTTATGTCAAGGCTGTCCGCACGTCACACGCGGCCTCGCGGGCGGTCCGCACATTCAGCAACCACTCTGTGTCCGATTCAGCAGAGATCTTACGCCAGTGTTCTAACGTAAAAAGTTTTGAAAACTTGCAAACTGGAAGCTTTGGTTAAATTTTGAGACTTTTTGTGATCTGAAACCATTTTCATCCAGCTCCGGGAAAGTGCGAGTAGCTGCGATGAGGGTGTGACGACCACCTATCGTTACTCGAGACGGCCACAAATCTTCCTCCAGCCGGGACTGAAATGATGTGTGAGGAGCACATGGAGGCGCTCGTCAGATGCTCCTCCGCCTCGTAATGAATCAGGAGCCTCAGACCAGCGAGAAGATCGGCCCTTACTCTTCATGGAGACATGACTGTTCTTCAGGGCAACTAAGACACAAAATGTCCAGTGCTTATTATATAAAAAATCAGGAAATAGCAGCCATAAAAGGTGCAGGAAAGTCCTCAGCTAGTCCTTCCCTGCTGCCAGGACATGGGGCAGAACGTGCACAAGTCCAATTATCTACTGGCCCCAACGTGTCCCATCAGGGAAGTAATCCATTCATGTCCTACAGTCTGGCATTGGGGCTGGGCTGTCCAATCATTGTCCTCTCTCACGCCTCCACTCCCGAGGAGCGGGCTTCATGTCACATGCCCACCTTCCCTTTATATTATATAGATCCCAGCCTGAAAATGTCACGGGACATCGCTCATTGGGGCGGCAGCTTCCCCCAGACTGGAATTACCAGAAAGGTGGAAGTCGCCGAGCGAGGAGTCTCCACAGGGGTCAGTGGAAAATACAGGGGCTCAGAACTCAAGACGATAGAGCAGTTACAGCAGCCCATCTTCACTACAAAACCCAACTGCAAAAAAAGATATTTAGCCTAAAATTCAAACTATTAAGTAAAAAGAATACCTGTCCCTAAAGATGGCCGCCCCTCTAAGGCTGGTGAGAATGCTTTCTGCAGCACATCTTGCCATCCAGCCTCCTCTGTCTCCTCAGCTCCGGTCTCCACCATCCTCAGTAACCGCTTTGGGCACCGGCCGGTGGTCATGCTCGGGGGCTTCCTCATCAGCTTGGGGATGATGATGGCCTCGTTTGCCCGCAACGTTGTTGAGATGTACGTCAGCATCGGAGTGGTGTCCGGTAAGTGGTGACCCCTGGAGATGATGGCAGCGGGCGGTGATGACGGGAATAACGGAGCGTCTGATGTTTCAGGTCTCGGGTATTGTCTCAGCTTCCTCCCCACCGTCACCATCCTCTCGCAGTACTTCGACAAGCACCGCTCACTGGTCACCGCCGTGGCCTCCACCGGAGAATGCTTTGCTGTGTTTGCCTTTGCTCCAGGTAACGTCTGACACTTCTTTTTGCTGGTTGGTTGGATATGTAAGGAAACTTTACTATTTTTGTATAGCACCATCCTAAAACACTGTGCTGTACAGGCATCATCACAGAACCTGTAGGAAACCCACCCAAACACGGGGAGAACATAGCCCCTGGAAGATGTTGTCCTTGGTGGGATCTGGACCCAGCACCTCAGAGCTACAATTCATCAGTGCTTAACCACTGAGCCACCCTACTGACGTGTATATAGTACAGTGCTAACCACTGAGCCACCGTACTGACCTTTATATAGTACAGTGCTACTACACGGAGCCTGCACCACAGGCGTCCCCCCTGCAGGGAGCAGTACAGAGCTATGGATTGGGGGTGAGGAAGAGCCACTGTCTGTCCTAAACCTTCTGGGGCCGGAGACACCTGAAATAGTTCACTTTGCTCTCTCCATCTACAGCAGGGACGTCACACTCTACAGGGGCCAAAATATACTATACACTACAGTTGTGCTCAAAAGTTTACATACCCCGGCAGAACTTTTCCTTTCTTGGCCTTGTTTCAGAGAATATGAATGATAACCATAAACCTTTTCCTCCACTCATGGTTATTGGTTGGGTGAAGCCATTTATTGTCAAACTACTGTGTTTTCTCTTTTTAAATCTCAATGACAACCAAAAACATCCAAATGACCCTGATCAAAAGTTCCCATACCCCAGTTCTTAATACCGTGTATTGCCCCCTCTAACATCAATGACAGCTTGAAGTCTTTTGTGGTAGTTGTGGATGAGGTTCTTTATTTTCTCAGATGGTAAAGCTGCCCATTCTTCTTAGCAAAAAGCCTCCAGGTCCTGTAAATTCCTGGGCTGTCTACATGAGCTGCGCGCTTGAGATCTTCCCAGAGTGGCTCAATGATATTGAGGTCAGGAGACTGAGATGGCCACTCCAGAACCTTCACTTTGTTCTGCTGTAGCCAATGACAGGTCGACTTGGCCTTGTGTTTTGGATTGTTGTCATGTTGGAACGTCCAAGTACGTCCCATGCGCAGCTTCCGCGCTGATGAGTGCAAATTTGTCTCCAGTATTTGCTGATAATGTGCTGCATTCATCTTTCCTTCAAGTTTTACCAAGTTTCCTGTGCCTTTATAGCTCACAGATCCCCAAAACCTCAGCGATCTACCTCCATGCTTTACTGTAGGAATGGTGTTCCTTTCATCATATGCCTTGTTGACCTCTCTCCAAATGTAACGTTTATGGCTGTGGCCAAAAAGTTCAATTTTGGTCTCCTCACTCCAAATTACCTTGCTCCAGAAATTTTGAGGCTTGTCTCTGTGCTGTTTGGCGTATTGTAGGCGAGCTACTTTCTGGCATTTGCGCAGTAGTTGCTTTCTTCTGGTGACTTGACCATGCAGCCCATTTTTCTTCAAGTGCCTCCTTATTGTGCTTCTTGAAACAGCCACACCGCTAGTTTTCAGAGAGTCCTGAACTTCAGCTGATGTTATTTGTGGGTTTTTCTTTGCATCCCGAACAATTTTCCTGGCAGTTGTGGCCGAAATTTTTGTTGGTCTACATGACCGTGGTTTGGTATTTACAGAGACCCTGATTTTCCATTTGTTAATCACAGTTTGAACGCTGCTGACTGGCATTATCAATTCCTTGGATATTTTTTTGTATCCCTTTCCTGTGTTATACAGTTCAAATACCTTTTCCCGTCGATCCGTTGACAGTTCTTTTGCTTTCCCTATGACTCACAATCCAGAAACGTCAGTGGCTGGATGAAAGATGCAAGAGTCTGTCTGGATCCCAGAAACTCACTCAGCTTTTATGCACACACACACTGATTACAAGCAAACAGGTCACAGGTGAAGATGTTACCTTTAGTAGCCATTCAAACCCATTTGTGCCAAATTCTGTGCATGTGATCAGGCCAAAATCACCAGGGTATGTGAACTTTTGATCAGGGTCATTTGGATGCTTTTGGTTGTCATTAAGATTTAAGATGAGAAAACACAGTAGTTTGACAATAAATGGCTTCACCCAACCAATGACCATGAGTGGAGAAAGTTTCTTTTTGTTATCATTCATATTCTCTGAAACAAGGCCAAGAAAGCAAAAATTCTGCCGGGGTATGTAAACTTTTGAGCCCAACTTTATAATGGCCCCCACATAGTCCTCCATGCAGTATAATGGGCCCCACATAGTCCTCCATGCAGTATAATGGGCCCCATATAGTCCTCCATGCAGTATAATGGGCCCCACATAGGGGTGGTGGTTCTAGTGTCACAGGCCAAATAAAACTACTCTGCAAGCCATATTTGGCATGTATGATCTAACCTGACGACCTGGGAGAAGGTGACGCTACGGAGCTTCTAATGTAGTCCTACGACAGCAGGAGCCATCAGTCCAGGGGGACTCTCGACAGCAGGGGGCAGGTTGCCGGAGTGTGGATGGCTTGCTGTGACTGTCTTTACACCTGAAGCAGGCGGTTCTCTGGTGCTGTAGGAGAGGAACCTGCTGTGATTGTGACATCTGTGTGCCGAGGACCCCACTGCAGAGGTGACGGCTCTGGGGACTTAGAGAAGAGCGGCGCGGGGGGGGGTGACGAGGAGAAGAGCGAAGCGTGGGAGGAAGGGGCAGAAGAGCGACGCGCACAGAGGGGGTGGGGGAGCGAGGAGAAGAACACAAAACTAACCAGAATCTGGTGAAGGGTTATCCTCTATTAGGAAAGTGGACCCCAAAGGCTCTTCAATACCTGAAGTAGAGCAAGTACTTGCCCTCCCTGGGTCCGGCGCCATCTCCCACCCGCTGCTTGGATCTCTGTCCTCACTGCAGCCGTAGCGTGCACAGCACTGCTGTCGCCAATCTCTGTCCTCACAGCAGCAGTAGCGTGCACAGCACCGCTGTCGCCAATTGCTGAGCTCAGTGGGTCATGTCGTTTTTATCTTGGCACAGTGAGCTCCGTGGTGGGCTAAAACGGTGCTGTGAGCTGTTTGGATCTTGGCTGTAGTGGTGACGTCACGCAAAGCGGCAGTGAGGAGCTGGACCCCTGGAGGGCAAGTACCGGCTCTACTTATCATTTTAGGTATTTTGGAGCTTGGGGTTCACTTTCCTGAGACTAGGATCCCATTTAAACCTCATTCCTTGTTATACCCTTTTTACTGTGACAACTTTACCCCCCCTTGGTATTCTCTCAAGCAATTTTATCAGGTGGTCACCTGGAATGGCTCCAGTGAATAAGGTTGCCTTTTAACAGTTAATTTGTGGAATCTCCGGCCTTCAGACAGTTTTTGCGACTATCAAGGGTGTTTTGCAATGGCAGTAATGGTGCACAGCTCCATACCGTGCTGAGCCTATTCCACAGCTGTTGTAAGTGGGAATATGGCAAGAAACGCTTAACTCAGAGAAACCATTGTCCATCATTACTCCAAGACATGACGGTTAGTCAATATGGCAAATTGCTAGAACCTTAGAGGTATCAAGTACAGTCATGAAAATCATCAATCGTTCTGATGTAACTGGCTCTCATGAGGACCACCACAGGAAAGAATACCACAAACGATCGTAGCTGCAGAGGATAAGTTCATCAGAGTTTCCAGTCTCCGAAACCATAAACTACTACCACTTCAGATAACCGCACTCATAGATAAGGCACAGACCTCAAAAATCAGACACATCTCCACACCAGCTGTCCACAGACTACTGTGAGAAGTGGCCTTCATGGTTGACTTGCTGCACAGAAGCCACTACTGAGAACCGCAAACAAAGAGACATAAGGACTGGACATTAGATCGGTGGAAATCTGAGGCAATTTTCTTTTCTAGGACGTCCCTCCTGACAGCACACCAGGAGGTACTCTTTCTCGTCCTCCATAGGGACAGGAAACACGAGAGGTTAAATGGCTCCTCCCTCTACCACCCACCAGTATGTTTCCTTTCCCTGAAGAGGTTGCATGATGGGTACTTGGAGTATCTCTGGAGGATTGGGGGGTGGAGGGGAATTGTCCTTTCCTTCATCCTCTCAAGATGTCTGTGGCTTACACCTCACAGGCAGCGGTCTCTGAGCTTCCTGACACTCACGACAGCATGCAGCGACTACTTCTGAGGTGACGCATTCCAGGGTGGAGAAGACAGAAGCCCGGTGACTACTTCTGAAGTGACGCATTCCAGGGTGGAGAAGACAGAAACCCGGCGACTACTTCTGAGGTGACGCATTCCAGGGTGGAGAATACAGAAGCCTGGCGACTACTTCTGAGGTGACGCATTCCAGGGTGGAGAAGACAGAAACCCGGTGACTACTTCTGAAGTGACGCATTCCAGGGTGGAGAAGACAGAAACCCGGCGACTACTTCTGAGGTGACTCATTCCAGGGTGGAGAAGACAGAAGCCCGGCGACTACTTCTGAGGTGACGCATTCCAGGGTGGAGAAGACAGAAGCCTGGCGACTACTTCTGAGGTGACGCATTCCAGGGTGGAGAAGACAGAAACCCGGCGACTACTTCTGAGGTGACGCATTCCAGGGTGGAGAAGACAGAAGCCTGGCGACTACTTCTGAGGTGACGCATTCCAGGGTGGAGAAGACAGAAACCCGGCGACTACTTCTGAGGTGACGCATTCCAGGGTGGAGAAGACAGAAGCCCGGCGACTACTTCTGAGGTGACTCATTCCAGGGTGGAGAAGACAGAAGCCCGGCGACTACTTCTGAGGTGACGCATTCCAGGGTGGAGAAGACAAAAGCCCGGCGACTACTTCTGAGGTGACGCATTCCAGGGTGGAGAAGACAGAAGCCTGGCGACTACTTCTGAGGTGACACATTCCAGGGTGGAGAAGACAGAAGCCCTCTAGTGTCGGGGCATGCGCTACAGTGAGGAACGTGCTGGTTCAGAGGGGTCTAATGAATGCATGGGCTACAGGTGAGGATGGCCTGCACTCATGAATGGTGGGGAGGCAGAAGCCCCCAAGAGAAACCTATATATTCTTCTTCTGTGGTGTTAATCACTTGAACTGCTGGTGGCCTGTGATGGAGCTGTGCCGACCCACTTATGGAAATGTCACTGGCGCAAGAGTTGTTGTGTTTTTTTTTTTTTTGTTGTTTTGTAGTTGGAAAAAGACCCCGGTAGGATTTAGAAACCAGCTCAGAGGAGGAAATAGATGAAGGAAATCAAATCGCTCCTGGTGTGCTGGCAAGATGGACTCCTGGAAATACAATTACCAGTAGGACTAATTCCCCATTATTTTTTAGTTTTTTCTTTTATAGCAATGTCATGTATTTCTGAGACGCAGAAGAGGTGATTGGATGGTTTCTCCATCCGCGGTGCCCACCAAGACTCATGGAGGGAAGGGAAGTGTGGGGGGAGGGGGTTTGCCGGTGAGAGTGATTTATTCCATAGTCAGGGCACATTACCCCGCACGGCCACCACAGCGAGCTGCAGCCACTGCCACCCATCTGCACTTAGTGAGACCAATGTGCTTTTATTAAGACCATGACACAAAATGTCTCCAGCGATGTAAGAATTATGTGACCAGGAAGGAGAGGGATGGTGGCTGCATCAGAGGACATGTCCGCCGCAGTCACCAACCTCAACCCATAGAGGTTATCTGGGATGTATTAGACTCGTGAAGTGCTCAGCACCTCCAGGAGCTCCTTCTCGACTGTCGGCAGCCGTTCCAGGTGACATCCTGATGAAGCTGTGGAGAGAAGCCAAGATGGTGTAAAGCGGTCTTCAGAGTAATGGCAGGAACCTGTGGAGGAACACCTATTCTAGGTTGTCACGTGTCTCCATATTGTTTTACTGTTTTCAGTCTGAATCTACAATGTGCACATTCCAACAAGAACTAGGAAAACCACTGCATGAACAGATGTCCAAACCTACTTATTATAGTGCCATTGATTCCATGGTGCTGTACATAAGGGGTTACATACCAAGTAAAAATATCACTTGCAGTAAAGAACTAACAATGATAGACGGGTACAGAGGGAGGAGGACCCTGCCCCTGCAGGCTTACATTCTACAGATACATTGTATATTATTATTATTTATATAGTGCCATTGATTCCATGGTGCTGTACATAAGGGGTTACATACCAAGTAAAAATATCACTTGCAGTAAAGAACTAACAATGATAGACGGGTACAGAGGGAGGAGGACCCTGCCCCTGCGGGCTTACATTCTACAGATACATTGTATATTATTATTATTTATATACCGCCATTGATTCCATGGTGCTGTACATGAGAAGGGGTTACATACCAGATACAGATATCACTTACAGTAACTAACAATGATAGATGGGTACAGAGGGAGGAGGACCCTGCCCCTGCGGGCTTACATTCTACAGATACATTGTATATTATTATTATTTATATAGCACCATTGATTCCATGGTGCTGTACATGAGAAGGGGTTACATACCAGATACAGATATCACTTACAGTAAAGAACTAACAATGATAGACGGGTACAGAGGGAGGAGGACCCTGCCCCTGGGGGCTTACATTCTACAGATACATTGTATATTATTATTATTTATATAGCTCCATTGATTCCATGGTGCTGTACATGAGAAGGGGTTACATACCAGATACAGATATCACTTACAGTAAAGAACTAACAATGATAGACGGGTACAGAGGGAGGAGGACCTGCCCCTGGGGGCTTACATTCTACAGATACATTGTATATTATTATTATTTATATAGAGCCATTGATTCCATGGTGCTGTACATGAGAATGGGTTACATACCAGATACAGATATCACTTACAGTAACTAACAATGATAGACGGGTACAGAGGGAGGAGGACCCTGCCCCTGGGGGCTTACATTCTACAGATACATTGTATATTATTATTATTTATATAGAGCCATTGATTCCATGGTGCTATGCATGAGAAGCGGTTACATACCAGATACAGATATCACTTACAGTAAAGAACTAACAATGATAGACGGGTACAGAGGGAGGAGGACCCTGCCCCTGCGGGCTTACATTCTACAGATACATTGTATATTATTATTATTTATATAGCGCCATTGATGCTATGGTGCTGTACATGAGAAGGGGTTACATACCAGATACAGATATCACTTACAGTAAATGAACTACAATGATAGTTGGGTACATGGGGAGGAGGACCCTGCCCCTGCCGGCTTACATTCTACAGATACATTGTATATTATTATTATTTATATAGCGCCATTGATGCCATGGTGCTGTACATGAGAAGAGGTTACATACCAGATACAGATATCACTTACAGTAAAGAACTAACAATGATAGACGGGTACAGAGGGAGGAGGACCCTGCCCCTGCGGGCTTACATTCTACAGATACATTGTATATTATTATTATTTATATAGCGCCATTGATGCCATGGTGCTGTACATGAGAAGGGGTTACATACCAGATACAGATATCACTTACAGTAAAGAACTAACAATGATAGACGGGTACAGAGGGAGGAGGACCCTGCCCCTGCGGGCTTACATTCTACAGATACATTGTATATTATTATTATTTATATAGCGCCATTGATTCCATGGTGCTGTACATGAGAAGGGGTTACATACCAGATACAGATATCACTTACAGTAAAGAACTAACAATGATAGACGGGTACAGAGGGAGGAGGACCCTGCCCCCGTGGGCTTACATTCTACAGGAATGGGGGAGGAGACAGTAGGTGGGGGGTTGCAATAGCTCTGGTGATGTTGAGGAGGCAGTGTGGTCATGGCAGGCTGTAGCTTTCTTGAAGAGATGGGTTTTCAGGTTCCATCTGAAGGATCCAAGTGTGGTGGATAATCGGACGTGTTGAGGCACAGAATTCCAGAGGATGGGGGATATTCGGGAGAAGTCTTGGAGGCGATTGGGTGAGGAATGGATAACTGTGGAGGAGAGAAGGAGGTCCTGGGAGGACCGGAGATTACGTGAGGGAATATACTGGGAGATTAGTTCGGAGATGTACGGAGGAGAAAGGTTATGGATGGCTTTGTAGGTCAGTGTTAGTAGTTTGAACTGGATACGCTGGGGGAATGGGAGCCAGTGAAGGGATTTGCAAAGGGGGTTAGCAGAGGAGTAGCGAGGAGAGAGATGGACTAGTCACGCAGCAGAGTTGAGGATGGACTGGAGGGGTGCGAGAGTGTTAGCAGGTAGGCCACAAAGGAGGATGTTGCAGTAGTCGAGGCGGGAGATGATGAGGCCATACACAAGCAGTTTAGTAGATTGAGGGATGAGGAAAGGACGGATTGTGGAAATATTTTTGAGCTGGAGGCGACAGGAGGAGGCGAGAGCTTGGATGTGGGGTTTGAAGGACAGGGCAGAGTCAAGGGTTACTCCGAGGCAGCGGATTGTCGGTACAGCGGAAAGAGTGATGTCATTTATTGTGATAGAATGATCAGGTGGGAAAGATACGCGAGATGGTGGAAAGATAATGAGTTCAGTTTTGTCCACATTGAGCTTGAGGTAGCGGGAGGAGAAGGAGGATATAGCTGCTAGACATACTGGGATTCTGGACAGCAGAGAGGTGACGTCTGGGCCAGAGAGGTAGATCTGGGTGTCATCAGCGTACAGATGGTACTGGAAGCCATGAGATTTTATGAGCTGTCCCAGGCCAAGGGTATAGATTGAGAAGCGTAGGGGTCCTAGGACAGAGCCTTGAAGGACTCCAACAGAGAGGGGGTGGGGTGAGGAGGTAGTGTGGGAGTGGGAGACCCTAAATGTGCAGTTGGAAAGGTATGAGGAGATCCAGGATAGGGCAAGGTCTTTGACGCCAAAGGAAGAGAGGATCTGTAGTAGGAGGCAGTGGTCGACTGTATCGAAAGCAGAGGACAGGTCTAGAAGGAGTACAGAACATTTTCTGTTAGCTTCATCTGTAAGTAAGTCATTGGTGATTTTGGTAAGGGCAGTTTCGGTGGAATGGTGGAGGCGGAAGCCGGATTGTCGGTTGTCGAAGGAAGAGTTAGATGAAAAGTGGGAGGAAAGTTCAGCGTGAACGTGTTGCTCAAGGAGTTTGGAGGTAAATGGGAGCAGCGATATGAGGCGATAGCTGGACAGGGCGGATGGGTCGAGGGATGGCTTTTTGAGGATCGGCGTGATTGTGGCATGTTTGAAGGCAGCGGGGAAGGTACCAGAGGATAGTGATAGGTTGAAGAGCTGGGTTAGGGATGGGACGAGTGTGGGGGTGAGGTTGGGGAGGAGATGGGATGGGGTCGAGTGCACATGTGGTGAGGTGTGATTTGGAGAGGAGACGAGTAAGGTCTCTTTCCGTGATGTTGGGAAGGGAGGTTATAGGGGAAGGGAAATGGTGTGGAAAACAAAGGGGTTGTGGTGGTCGGACAGTAAAGACTTGCCGTGTTTGGTCAATCTTGTTTTTGAAGTGTGTGGCAAACTCCTCAGCAGAGATGAGGAAGGTCGGAGGGGGCAGTGGAGGGCGGCGGAGAGAGTTAAGTGTTGAATAGCTGTTTGGGGTTGTAGGATAGGGAGGATATGAGGGTTGTGAAGTCGGCCTGTTTAGCAGAGGTGAGTGCTGATTTGAATGCGAGTGTTGCTTGTCTGAATGCAGTGAAGTCATCTTGAGTATGTGTTTTCTCCCAACGCCGCTCCACAACCCTGGACGCTTGTCGAAGCTGTTTAGTGAGGTTGTTGTGCCAGGGTTGCCTGTTGACTCGTCACGCTCTGCCATACACAAGAGGGGCGAGTGAGTCAATAGCTGATGCGAGAGTGGCATTGTAGAAAGCAGTGGCGCTGTCTGTGTCATTGAGTGAGGATATGGATGTCCGTTCTACATGTGAAAATAAAAAACATGAACAATACAAGTCCGTGACTGGTACAGGAGGAGAGGGCCCTGCCCACGAGGGCTCAGTCTGCATTTGATTGGTGTTGTATGTGCCCCTCCACCTCCAGAAACCTTCTTGACTTCCCCTTTACATTAACATGGAGTCGCCCCTTTGCAGATATGACAGCTCCCGTTCTTCTGGGAAGGATTTTGATGAGGTTTTGGAGGTGTCTGCAGTCATTTTTGGCCCTTCATGCAGAAGTCAGACCCTGATGATAAGAGAGGCTGGACTCAAACTCTCCGTTTTCGTTGATGCCAAATGTGTGGTGTTTGACTGCACAAAGGCCCTGACCTCAACCCCGTCCAAGTTCTTCAACACTAAACTCCCTCACCCCCACATATCTGTGTATAGCTTGTGCACTGGGCACCGTCATGGGGAGCAGAAAAGAGCTTTTCCCAAACTGTTCCCACAAAGCTGAAGCTACAATTGTCCACAATATCTTCTGCTGAAACATTAAAATTTCTCATCACTGGAGCTGAGGGGCCACGGCCGCCCCCTGATAACAGCCCATAGCGTTATCCATCTCCACCATCTGTACAGGGGGCACAATGCACTCAGGGGGTAACGTTCACCTGGAATCGCCAAACCCAGACTCCTCCATCAGACGCAGGTAGAGACGTGCGATCTGTCACTGTATACATCACATCTCCTCCAGAGTTCAGTAGTAGCGGCATTACACAACTCCATCTGACGCTCTGCATTGTGCTTGGTGATGTACGGCTACATGCTGATCAGCCATGAAACTCCCGGAGAGGGTGCAGTGTTTGTGCCAATACCAGGGGAGGTCTGGACTCTGCAGTTATGGGGTCAACAGAGCGGTGGTATCTGTGAGCTCTTTTACCACCAGCCATTCTGGCACATGGCAGTAAAGGCAGATGGCATGTTGAGGGGCTGGATGTTATACACCAGGGTGGGGCTTGGGCGACTGGACATCATACACGAGGGGGTGAGGGGCTGCATTTTTTACACCAGTGGCAATGGGACTGAAAGGAAACCTGATTTCACCAAGTCTCCCGATACTTATCTTCAGATTGTCTACATGGTCCGCTTGGAGGTCTGTTGTGTCTGATAGTGTTCTGCTGTTTGCTCCTAATCTGGGTAAAGATGTGACTAACTCAAATCTTTCTTCTCCAGCCATTACAGCACTAAGTGACCAGTTCGGGTGGCGGTTTTGTCTATTGATGGTCGGGGCCTTGCAGCTGAACATCGTCGTCTGTGGTGCATTACTCCGACCAATAATCGTCAAGCCCCAAGAAGAAACTAAGAAACTTCCAAAGCCTGAAAACCTAGAGAGCGCCTTCATGTTGGAGAACGAGCAGACTCTCACCTCTTTAGATTCCATAGATTCTGGAGTTGAAGTATCTACCTCACCTAAAAATGTCCCATGCAATGTGAAAACCGATGGGAAGACTGAAGAAGAGACGCAAGAGATGGCCGGACAGGTGACCTCTGACAAGTCGCCTCCTCTTCTAGACTTTTCTGTCTTGAGAAATTCTAGTTTTGTATGCTATGCACTTTTTGGACTCTTTGCCACCTTGGGGTTCTTTGCTCCATCATTGTATATAATCCCTCTCAGTCTAAGCCTGGGCATAGACAAGGACTCTTCGGCATACATGTTGTCTGCTATGGCCATCTCTGAGGTTTTTGGGAGGATCGGTGCTGGCTGGCTGCTAAATAAGAAACCCATCCGCAAGATCTATATTGAACTCCTCTTCGTTGTGCTGCTGTGCCTCGCCTTAATTGCTTTCCCCTTTGCTTGCACTTTCTGGGGGCTCATGGTTTGTAGCATGTTCTTTGGCTGCATGTTGGGTACCGTGACTGGCACGCATATTCCTCTGGTGGCTGAAGAAGACATTGTAGGAATTGAGAAGATGTCATCTGGTGTGGGAGTCTACGTGTTCATTCAGAGCGTGGCGGGGCTGGCTGGACCCCCAATTGGAGGTAGGAACCTGGATTGAACAAGTCACGTTGATGACCCTTGTACTGTTAACACTGCCTCTCGCCCTGCGTGCCCCTTTACTTATTCTCTATTTACAATGTAAATGGGACTAACCAAAAGTCTGATCTTGGGGGTCTCTCCCACCCCCAACACCCAATCCTGATTTGTGGAAGGGACCACCATAAGCCCTCACATAATAAATGGGAACTCCAGGATCCCAACTAATTGTGGGGTATTTTGGGGGACTAAAGAGTAGAACGGGATGTCAAAGAATGTATAAATCTGTCAAGGGTGTAGGGGCTCCCCAGAAATGAGATGCTACTCACGGCTCCTCCGCCTGCGTCCTCCCTCACATGGACGATGGGAACCTACGTGAAGGTGTAGAGCTGCCCGGGCGTTCCCCAGCCTTTTAGCTTTGGTATCAATGAGCTGCTCTAATTTATGGCTGCTGAGACAAGTATACGGTCAGCATAGTGCTCGGGCCCAGTCTGATGCCATGTCCTGGGCAGTGATAAAACTCTAATCTCGTGTTCTGAGATGAACTTTGCCAGAGACTCTTTGGTGCGTCTATTGGGATGATATGTAAGGTGAACTGTGGTAAGAGGGGGTGAATGGGTATATGGCTGTAGGTCTCTGTGACACGACCATTATGGTGCTCGCACTTATTCTGGCCGGGGAGTTAAAGCCTCGTCCCTAATCACTGGTCCGTTAGGTCTCTGTGACACGACCATTAATGGTGCTCTCACTTATTCTGGTTGGGGTGTTAATGGACCAGTGATTAGGGACGTGTCTGTAGGTCTCTGTCACGACCATTATGGTTCTCACTTATTCTGGTTGGGGTGTTAATGGACCAGTGATTAGTGATGTGTCTGTAGGTCTCTGTGACACGACCATTATGGTGCTCTCACTTATTCTGGCTGGGGTGTTAATGGACCAGTGATTAGTGACGTGTCTGTAGGTCTCTGTGACACGACCATTATGGTGCTCTCACTTATTCTGGTTGGGGTGTTAATGGACCAGTGATTAGGGACGTGTCTGTAGGTCTCTGTGACACGACCATTATGGTGCTCACTTATTCTGGCTGGGGTGTTAATGGACCAGTGATTAGTGACGTGTCATAGGTCTCTGTGACACGACTATTATGGTTCTCACTTATTCTGGTTGGGGTGTGATTAGGAATGTGTCTGTAGGTCTCTGTGACACGACCATTATGGTGCTCTCTCGTCTGTCCGGGGTGTTAATGGGGTGTGATTAGGAACGTGTCGTAGGTCTCTGTGACAAGACCATTATGGTGCTCGCACTTATTCTGGCCTGGGAGTTAAAGCCTCATCCCTAATCACTGGTCTATTAGGTCTCTGTGACACGACCATTAATGGTGCTCTCACTTATTCTGGCTGGGATGTTAATGGACCAGTGATTAGGAACGTGTCTGTAGGTCTCTGTGACACGACCATTATGGTGCTCTCACTTATTCTGGCTGGGGTGTTAATGGACCAGTGATTAGGGACGTGTCTGTAGGTTTCTGTGACACGACCATTATGGTGCTCTCACTTATTCTGGTTGGGGTGTTAATGGACCAGTGATTAGGGACGTGTCTGTAGGTCTCTGTGACACGACCATTATGGTGCTCACTTATTCTGGTTGGGGTGTTAATGGACCAGTGATTAGGGACGTGTCTGTAGGTCTCTGTGACACGACCATTATGGTGCTCACTTATTCTGGTTGGGGTGTTAATGGACCAGTGATTAGGGACGTGTCTGTAGGTCTCTGTGACACGACCATTATGGTGCTCTCACTTATTGTGGCTGGGGTGTTAATGGACCAGTGATTAGGGACGTGTCTGTAGGTCTCTGTGACACGACCATTATGGTGCTCTCACTTATTGTGGCTGGGGTGTTAATGGACCAGTGATTAGGGACGTGTCTGTAGGTCTTTGTGATACGACCATTAATGGTGCTCTCACTTATTGTGGCTGGGGTGTTAATGGACCAGTGATTAGGGACGTGTCTGTAGGTCTCTGTGACATGACCATTATGGTGCTCGCACTTATTCTGGTTGGGGTGTTAATGGACCAGTGATTAGGGACGTGTCTGTAGGTCTCTGTGACACGACCATTATGGTGCTCGCACGTATTCTGGCCGGGAAGTTAAAGCCTCGTCCCTAATCACTGGTCCGTTATGTCTCTGTGACACGACCATTAATTGTTCTCTCTTTCTTCCAGGAGTGCTGGTGGACTGGACACACAACTATAGTTTTGCGTTCTACTCCTGTGCAGTTGGCATGGCAATAGGGGCCTTATTTTTGGCCCTGGTGAGGCCATGCAGGACAGGACTGTGCAGAAGAAAGCCACCACTTCTGTGTCAAGGAACGCAGGAAATGCCTGATGATTTTCTGGAGATGGACATGAGCCGAGCTGATGGGCTGAGCAAGAGCTGCCAAAGCCTCAGTGGGACCGTGTAGAGCATGGAGCAATACACCTTCCTCGGGCACGACGCCGGCTCCAGGCACATAAGGGAAAGGAAGCAGGAATGTGAATGGTGGTTACTGGGCTGCAGAGGCGGAAGGGCATTACCTCTTGCATGCAGGAGATCGTTCTCGAACAGCCACCGCACAGCCAGGAGGTGAATGTCTGTACCGGGTCACCGGGAATCACCGACATCCATGCTGATGGGTTCCATGTCAACCAAATATTTATTAAGTTATTGTAGTGACCGCTGCTGTGGGGGATGGGCAGATGTGATCGGGCAATCACTCTATAGCTCTCAGGACTTTTCTATTAGTTCATGGCCGCCTCTAATGACTTTTGCCTTGAAATAAACCATTTTGGATGCACGGGAATTAGCTGTTTTCTTTTTTGTTCTGTGTACCGGTGATTCTGGGTGGGGGTCTTACAGGGGTACATGTGATGTTTGGTGGGATTTACATTCTCATGTCTGTGTATACAGTGCCTTGAAAAAGTCTTCATACCCCATGAACATTTCCACATTTTTTTCACCTTACACGTCCCCCACAAACTTTAAACGTTTTTTTATTAGGATTTTATGTGATCACAAAGTAGCAAGTATTTGTGACGTGTAAAGGAAATGATATAAGGTTTTCTATTTATTTTATAAATCTGACAATTGTGACTGTGCATTAGTGTTCAGCCCCCTGAGTCAGTATTTTGTAGGCCCACCTTTCTCTGCAGTCACTGCTGTAGTCTTTGTGGTCTGTCTCTCTCAGCTTTGATCATCTAGAGGTGACATTTTTGCCCCTTCTTGGGTGAAGACGTCTGTAATCGGCACATGCGTTCACACACAGGAATATGCTCTGATCTAAACCATCCAGTGTAGCTCTGGCAGGATATTTAGGGTCGTTGTCCTGCTGGAAGGTGAACCTACACCCCAGTCTCAAGTCCTTTTGAAGCCTCTTAACAGGTTTTCCTACAGGATTACCCTGTATTTGGCTCCATCTATCTTCCCAGCTTCTCTGCCCCTGCTGAAGAAAAGCCTCCTCGCAGCTGGATGCTGCCACCACCATGTGTGACGGTGGGGATGGTGTTTTCAGGATGATGAACAGGGTTACTTTTACACCACACAACTTTTTGGGCTAAATGCAAAACACTATTTTTTGGCCTCATCTGTGTCCTCTACTTGGCTTTTTGCAAACTGCAAATGGGACTTGTTATAGTTTGCAAAATTTCTTTCTACCCACTCTTCAATAAATGCCAGATTTGTGACATACACAACTGAGGGCGCAGTCAGACGGTTTTATGAATTGGAATGACGCAGTGTATGGACTGGCCAGCGTCTCTCCTGACTTTAGCATGACGGCTGCATACTAATACATAAAGCTATCACTTTCAGATCGGGACGGCCACCGGCCAGTATGGAGTGTTATATACCACTGAGATGTAACAGAGAGCACGTAATACTCTATGGGTGTCAATGTATTGCATTTTTTCACCCCCAAAAAAAAAGAATGTGGTCAACTGCTGCAGCTATACAGCTAGCAACAAACTGCAAAGCCCTAAGTCCTACCTAGAGGCTGTATTCTGCCACTCTTCCTGCAACTGTCCCTAAGCTAAAAGCAGAATGTATCTGATACAAACAGAAAAGCACAGGATTTGCCCTTAGGAGACTGTTAGTATGATGGTTCAGCACCACTAGAGGACTCTGATTCGTTATAATGTGCACAGATGCCTGGACAAGCACTCTCTCTCTCTCCAAGACGAACTGTCACAGAGCTGTGCAATGGGTCAGTGTGCCGAGCCGGGCAGCGCCTGTGTTTTTATATCCCCTGATTATGCCAGCCAATCACAGTAATTCAAGTACCAAGATGGTTACGGCATTGCAGTGACTGGCAGGCAATCACCGCATGCCTATTGGCTGGGTAACAGGCACCAAACATGAGGGACAGGGATTTGAGTTTCAAATTGGAGCACCAGCTATTGTTCACCGAGTAACGAGCATCGGCTAATTCTCGCCGAGTAACGAGCACATCCGAGCACCTGACACTCGAGTGATATCCGAGTATCACTGGGCACGTTCGCTCATCCCTAATCCTCACCTAGAAACATCACATGGAGGAAGAACGCATTATCACAGACGTTAAATGGACGAAGGGTACCTTCTCATTAGGAGACATCACATGCACAAAAGAATTTTAATGGAAAACAATACCTTAAGTAAAGATTCAAGGTGTACTATGTGGAAGAGACGGGGAAGCCATCAGCAGAAGTCATGACATGAAGGCGAGATGCATCATTGCCAAGGGACATCACCTAGAAAGAAAGAAGGCATGGTCATCAGGAGGCACCACATGGAGAAGAAGTCCTCATTACTGGGAGACGTCTCATAGAGGAATTACTCATCATCCCCTAGAGCACGGAGGGGCAATTAGTTTACCCGAGAGACCACAAGAGAGACCATGACGACCAATAAGCAGAAATGAATTCTGCTCAATATTAATTATAATTATTTTAGATTAATATTAATTGCATCACTGAATATTAAGCAGAATTAAGAATGCTGATACCCTCTAATATACCATGTGAGCCTACACACAGCCCCCCTATATATGGCAGGAGTCTGCAAACAGTCCCCCTATATACAGTATGATCCCACACACAGCCCCCTATTAACAGCATCAGCCCCCCTATGTACAGTATGAGTCTCCACGTAGAGTGAGACCTCACACAGTCCTCCTATATATAGTATGAGCCCCACATATACACCGTGTGCAGAATTATTAGGCAAATGAGTATTTTGCTCACATGATACTTTTTATACATGTCGTCCTACTCCAAGCTGCATAGGCTTGAGAGCCAACTACCAATGAAGTAAATCTGGTGATGTGCATCTCTGTAATGAGGAGGGGTGTTGACTAATGACATCAACACCCTATATAAGGTGTGCTTAATTATTAGGCAACTTCCTTTACTTTGGCAAAATGGGTCAGAAGAGAGATTTGACGGCTCTGAAAAGTCCAATATTGTGAGATGTCTTGCAGAGGGATGCAGCAGTCTTGAAATTTCCAAATTTTTGAAGCGTGATCACCGAACAATCAAGCGTTTCAGGGCAAATAGCCAACAGGGTCGCAAGAAGCGTGTTGGCCAAAAAAGGCCCAAAATAACTGCCCATGAATTGAGGAAAATCAAGCGTGAAGCTGCCAAGATGCCATTCGCCACCAGTTTTACCATATTTCAGAGCTGCAACGTTACTGGAGTATCAAAAAGCACAAGGTGTGCGATACTCAGGGACATGGCCAAGGTAAGGAAGGCTGAAAAACCACCACCTATGAACAAGAAACATAAGATAAAACGTCAAGAATGGGCCAAGAAATATCTTAAGACTGATTTTTCAAAGGTTTTATGGACTGATGAAATGAGAGTGGCTCTTGATGGGCCAGATGGATGGGCCAGAGGCTGGATCAGTAAAGGGCAGAGAGCTCCACTCCGACTCAGACGCCAGCAAGGTGGAGGTGGGGTACTGGTATGGGCTGGGATCATCAAAGATGAACTTGTGGGACCTTTTCGGGTTGAGGATGGAGTGAAGCTCAACTCCCAGACCTACTGCCAGTTTCTGGAAGACAACTTCTTCAAGCAGTGGTACAGGAAGAAGTCAGTATCGTTCAAGAAAAACATGATTTTCATGCAGGGCAATGCTCCATCACATGCATCCAACTACTCCACAGCGTGGCTGACCATTAAAGGTCTAAAAGAAGAAAAAATAATGACATGGCCCCCTTGTTCACCTGATCTGAACCCCATAGAGAACCTGTGGTCCATCATAAAATGTGAGATCTACAGGGAGGGAAACAGTACACCTCTGGGAGTAGTGTCTGGGAGGCTGTGGTGAGATCTACAGGGAGGGAAAACAGTACACCTCTCGGAACAGTGTCTGGGAGGCTGTGGTGGCTGCTGCACGCAATGTTGATCGAAAACAAATCAAGCAACTGACAGAATCTATGGATGGAAGGCTGTTGAGTGTCACCATAAAGAAAGGGGGCTATATTCATCACTAATTTTTTTTTTGTTTGTTTTTGCATGTCAGAAATGTTTATTTCTAAATTTTGTGCACTGATATTGGTTTACCTGGTGAAAATAAACAAGTGAGATGGGATTATATTTGGTTTTTATTAAGTTGCCTAATAATTCTGCACAGTAATAGTTACCTGCACAAACAGATATCCTCCTAAGATAGCCAAATCTAAAAAAAAAAACCACTCCAACTTCCAAAAATATTAAGCTTGGATATTTATGAGTCTTTTGGGTTGATTGAGAACATAGTTGTTGATCAGTAATAAAAATAATCCTCTAAAATACAACTTGCCTAATAATTTTGCACACAGTGTATAGTATGAGATCCCATATAGCCCCCTATGTACAGTATGAGCCCCTATATACGGTATGAGCCCCCACATAGCCCTTTATTTACTGTATGAGCACTCACATAACTCTCCTATATACAGTATAAGGCCCAACATAGCCCCCTATATACAGTATGAGCTCTCATAGCCTTCTTTTACACGGTATGAGCTCCCACATAACCCCCTAGATACAGTATGAGCCACCACATAGCCTCCTATATACAGTATGAGCCTCCACATAGCCTCCTATATACAGTATGAACCCTCATAGCCCTCCTATATACAGAATGAGCTCCCACATAGCCTCATGTATACAGTATGAGCCCCCACAGAGCTCCCCTATATACAGTATGAGCTCTCATAGCCTTCCTATACACAGTATGAGCTCCCACATAGCCCCCTAGATACAGTATGAGCCACCACATAGCCTCCTATATACAGTATAAGCCCTCTTAGCCCCCCTATATACAATATGAGCTCCCACATAGCCTCATGTATACAGTATGAGCCCCCACATAGCTCCCCTATATGCAGACACGCATCCCACACACACAAAAAGAAAATAATCACATAACTTGCTCTCGTTCCCCCGGTGTTCTGCTCCACTCTTTGTTGTATGCACCAACTCTGCACAGCAGACATGATGTAGTGACGTCATTGTGTCTGCTTTCTCAGTCGCACACTCTGAATGGTGGAAGAAGGAGCCAGCAGCTCCCTCTTCCACCATTATATTCACCGCTACCAGCATCCTGAGAATTCACATAGCGGTGAAATCGGAACCGAAGGTGGCAGCATCATGCGGCCCGTGGGACAAAGTTTTCAGCCAGGACAGGACTGGCTATCTGACAATTCTTACAAATGCCAGATGGGCCTGTCCGGCCGTGGGCCGCATTGTCTGCTATGCGGTTAACAGTATCAGCGTCCTCAGGATGCTGATATTGTAAACAGTTGAGACAGAGCACAGACCCACTGTCTCCGTGCTACGTCACTTACGCTGGTAGGCTGTAGGAGTGCTTTATGCCTGTAGCCAGCCGGAGGCCGGCGCCATGCAAGGAGCATCATCAGCGCAATGATGTCACTGCATCGCGTCACCTGGGTCCACTATAATACCGGATAGAAGAGGAGACAAGGGCTGCAGAGGATAAGTTGTCTAGGTTAGGTGAGTGTATATATATATATATATATATATATATATATATATATATATATATATATAATTTATTATTTATTTTTTTTGCGGGGGGGGGGGATCTGTGAAGTGGACAATCGCACTATATAGAGGGCTGGGAGGTGGACCATTATACTATATAAAGGGCCTGAGAGGTGGACCATCATACTATATAAAGGGCTCTGAGGTGGACCGTCATACTACATAGAGGGCTGTGAGGCGGACCATCATACTATATAAAGGGCTGAGAAGTGGACCATCATACTATATAGAGGGCTGTGAGACGGACCATCATACTATATAAAGGGCTGAGAGGTGGACCATCATACTATATAAAGGGCTGAGAAGTGGACCATCATACTATATAGAGGGCTGTGAGACGGACCATCATACTATATAAAGGGCTGAGAGGTGGACCATCATACTATATAAAGGGCTGAGAAGTGGACCATCATACTATATAGAGGGCTGGGAGGTGGACCATTATACTATATAAAGGGGCTGAGAGGTGGACCATCATACTATATAAAGGGCTCTGAGGTGGACCATCATACTATATAGGGAGCTGTGAGGTGCACCATCGTGCTATATAAAAGGCTGTGAGGTGGACCATTATACTATATAGGTGACATTTGGGGGGACCATCATACTGTTTAAGGGATTGTCCATCGTACTAAATAGGGAGCTGTGAGGTGGACCATCATACTATATAGGGACTGTGAGGTGGACCATCATACTAGATAGAGGGCTGTGGGGGGACCTTCATACGATATATAGGAGAAGTCTCAGAAGACTGGAGAAGAGCAAATGTTGTTCCTATCTTCAAAAAGGGGAAGAAGGTGGACCCAGGGAACTATAGGCCGGTGAGTCTGACTTCTATCCCAGGAAAGATCTTTGAACAAATTATTAAACAGCATGTATGTAAGTACCTGGATAAGAATGAAGTGATTAACCAGAGTCAGCATGGGTTTGTAACTAACAAGTCATGTCAGACTAACTTAATTTCCTTCTATGACAGAATCACTGACTGGGTGGATCAGGGAAATGCTGTAGATATAGTATATCTAGACTTCAGCAAAGCATTTGACAAAGTATCTCACACCATCCTTATTGAAAAAATGACCAACTATGGAATGGACCAGGCAACTGTTAGGTGGATTCATAACTGGCTTAGTGATCGGACTCAAAGAGTGGTCGTAAATGGCTTCACATCCAGTTGGATGAATGTCTCAAGTGAGGTACCACAGGGCTCTGTCCTGGGACCTGTATTGTTCAACATCTTTATCAATGATTTAGATGAAGGAATTGAGGGTAAACTGATTACATTTGCTGATGACACAAAGCTAGGAGGGATAGCTAATACTAGAGAAGAGAGAGAGGCTACAAAAAGACCTAAATAACCTGGAGCAGTGGGCTGCAACCAACAGAATGGTTTATAACAGGGAAAAATGCAAAGTACTACATCTGGGCAATAAAAATGAAAAAAGCATATACAAAATGGGAGGAATAGAGCTAAGCAACAGCACATGTGAAAAAGACTTAGGTATACTAATAGATCATAGACTAAACATGAGTCAACAGTGTGATGCAGCAGCAAAAAAGGCAAATACAATTCTGGGATGTATTAACAGAAGCATACAGTCTAGATCACGTGAAGTCATTATCGGTCTTTACTCCTCTTTGGTCAGACCTCATCTGGATACTGTGTCCAGTTCTGGGCACATTTTAAAAAAAGACATTGACAAACTGGAGCAAGTTCAGAGAAGAGCGACCAGAATGGTGGCCGGTCTGCAAACCATGTCCTATGAGGAACGGTTACAGGATTTGGGAATGTTTAGCTTGCAAAAAAGAAGACTGAGAGGAGACTTAATAGCTGTCTACAAATATCTCCAGGGCTGTCACATTGTAGAAGGATCATCTTTATTCTCATTTGCACAAGGAAAGACTAGAAGCAATGGGATGAAACTGAACGGGAGGAGACACAGATTAAATATTAGAAAAAACTTTTTGACAGGATGATCAATGAGTGGAACAGGCTGCCACGAGAGGTGGTGAGTTCCCCTTCAATGGACGTCTTCAAACAGAGGCTGGACAGATATCTGTCTGAGATGATTTAGTGAATCCTGCTTTGAGCAGAGGGTTGGACCAGATGACCCAGGAGGTCCCTTCCAACTCTACCATTCTATGATTCTATGAAAAGACATGGGAACAGCATGGGGAAGACCCCTGGAAGCATCTCTGACTCCCAGGTCACTGCCTAAAAGTGTGCCCATCACAAGTGATCCTTGGCACATGCAAAGATGCCTCTGGCGTTGCAGACTTGCAACAATCACCGTCCACGTCCTTGTTACAGCGCAGCATTCAGTTGTCCCTACCCCATTCCTTGGAATGCAAGTGCATGTATGCAGCCAGCCAGCCACCCACCCACAGGCTGCAATACTATACTGCCAAATTTTTGACAGCTGCTTGCACTTGAAATGTGGCCTTTTAGGCTCGTGGAGGTGGAAGCTGTCCACAACCTAATGACGGCGCTTGCCGGATGTCCATACTCGGTCCTCAGATGCCAATATTTCTCCCAGTGTCGTCTCCGCCTTCCACAAGCAGGGGACCCACAACATTACCCATGCCCTCCCAGTACTTGGAGGGACTCCTAACCACAAACACGTGGACATGTTAATCAGGGACAGTACGGAGCAAGTCCACAGCTTGTCGGTGAGAGTTGTATTTCACCACAGCCATATTCTTTACCTCGATGAAAGGACTTGGGAAACCGTATCTACTCCAGCTGTCATTTCTCCAAGGTAGTCCTCTAATGCAGCTTGTCGCATAAGCAATGGCAGCCCATCCAACATCAGCTCGCAGTTGTCGGTGGTGCTTCGACACACAAACATCTTTCTTTGCCCTTTAATTTCATGACTACAGAGTTGGGCAATGGCCTGATCTGCAATGCAGTTTGAGAAATAACATGCAATTAAGCACGTCCAATCCACATTAAAAAAAGCAGCCATAGAGTGTCTGGGAACCTTCCCACACACTTTTCTTAGCCATGGCTGCTTCTCGGCAGGGTTGGACGGGCCCACCAGAGAAAAGGAGACTCCTCCAGTGGGCCCTGGCTTCTCCATCGGGAGAGTTCATAGTGCTGAGGTGAGGCCATGATAATGATAGAGGCCACCATTTGCTTAGTTTTCTGTTACTTGGAATGCAAGCGCAAGTAAGCAGCCAGCCACCCACAGGCCACAATTGTTATGATCTGCAACATGTACTAAGGAAAGATAAGGGAAAACTGTCCCTGCAGTAAAACTAAGCTGAATCCCTACAATGTAGCGGGCTGCCTGTTCCTAGCGAACAGACCCGCCTAAGTCCTCGGCTAGTCTGAATGACGACCTATAGCATAAGGGGAGGGGTCCCTAAAAGAACTAAGGACTGGGACAAAAATGTGACACCTCTTAAACAGAGAAGTTGTTGCAGAACACAAAGAGACAAACAGACAAAAAAAGTACTAGAGGTCCCAGAAGGACCAAACGAACTGACAGAGAAAGGCACAGAAGCACCTGGCTAGAGAAACAGTCAAACACTGAAGTCCAGCACATCCAAAAGGGTAGAGCTGGAATATAAAGGCAGATGGTCACGTGACCGCAAAACACAAGATAGAAAAAACAAACAGGAGGGTTCTAACAGTACCCCCTATTTTATGAGGATCCTCTGGATCCTCCAGGCCTATCCGGAAACCTCTTGTGGAAAGCTTTAACAAGCCTAGGAGCAGAGAGATCATATGTCCTTACCCAGGAGTTGTCGTCGGGACCGAAACCCTTTCAGGAGACAAGATACTGTAATCTCCCCTTATGCCATCTAGAATTCAAGATACGAGAAATCTCATATTTGCCGTCTTCCACCACAGGAGGAACTGTGACAGTGGCATCCCTATCTGACACATCAGCCTTTTTCAACAAGGAAACATGAAACACAGGATTAATCTTCCAGGAGGAGGGAACCTCCAACCTAACAGCAGACAGGTTAACAACCTGAAGCACCTTAAATGGACCCACAAACTTAGGATCCAGTTTTTTAGAGGGAAACCTCAACCCCAGGTTCTTCGAGGACAACCAAACCATGTCACCCACAGTAAACAAAACCTCCTTACGTTTTCTGTCAAAATACTTCTTGGACTTTTTGTTAGCCTCTTGAAGGTTGCAACGTACATTAGTCCAAACTCTCTCCAAATCACCGGAAAAATTCTCCTCCGACACCGCCGACCCTAATTTGGAGAACGAACCAAAAGACTTATGTCTCCCAGTACAACAAAAAAAAGGAGAACACCCAGCAGAGGAGGATGTATGATTCTTAAGAGCAAATTCTGCGAGAGGCAGAAACTCAGACCACACCTCTTGATTGTCCGCCACAAAACAACACAAAAATTGTTCAACATCCTGGTTCTTTCTTTCAGTCTGTCCATTAGACTCAGGATGATAACCAGACGAAAATGACATATGGACTCCAAACCTGTCACAAAAAGCGTGCCAAAAGCGAGCCAGAAACTAAGGTCCTCTATCAGAAACAATATCCGTGGGAACGCCATGGAGCTTGACAATCTCCTTAACAAACACCTTAGCGAGTGTCTTGGCGCAGGGCAACTTAATGAATGGAACCAAATGACACATCTTACTAAAACGGTCCACGACCACCAAGATAACAGTAAAACCCTCGGACACAGGAAGATCAGTAATAAAATCCATTGTGAGATGCATCCAAGGCGCACTAGGAACCTCCAGAGGGCAAAGCAACCCCGCAGCAGGAGTATGTGAAGCCTTTGACCTAGCACACACTGTACACCCACTTGATGACTTCCTTCTGCTACCCAGGCCACCAAAAACTGCGACTGATAAGTCTCTTAGTCTCCGAAACTCCTGGATGACCTGCCAACCGAGACTCATGACACTCCACAAACAAATCTCTCCTAAAGGTCCTAGGCACAAACAACCTTCCATGGGGAGTGTTAGATGGGGCATCATCTTGAGCTTTCAGAATCCCATTCTCCAAAACGGAGTCCAATGCCGCCACCACAACTCCTTTCTGTAAAATGCTCTCCTCCTCCTCGGCACCGACCGTAGGAGAGAAGCTGCGAGATAAAGCATCGGCTTTAACATTCTTAGTACCAGGGATATAGGTAACAGAAAAATGAAACCGAGAAAAAAAAAGTGCCCACCTAGCTTGACGGGCATTCAAGCGCTTGGCAGCATCCAGATAGATCAAATTCTTATGATCTGTGAAAACCTGAATAGGAAATCTAGCGCCTTCCAAAAAATGACGCCAATGTTCAAAAGCGAGTTTAATAGCCAGCAACTCCCGATTTCCAACATCATAATTCAGTTCGGTTTCCGAAATTTTTTTCGAAAAGAAGGCACAAGGATGTACTCCACCCTTGTTCTCCTGAGATAAAACTGCTCCGACCCCCACCGATGAAGAATCGACCTCGACCAAAAAAGGCTTGGTCTCATCAGGCTGCATAAGGATAGGGGCAGAACTGAACCTCTCTTTGAGATACTCAAAAGCTTCAATGGCCTCAGTAGTCCACTGGACCCTATTCGCACCTTTCCTGGTGAGATCGGTTAGAGGCTTAACAATTACTGAAAAATTCTTAATGAATTTCCTGTAATAATTGGCAAAACCCAAAAATCTCTGTATAGATTTCAAACCAATAGGCCTAGGCCATTCCTGCACAGCCTGAACCTTCACAGGGTCCATCTCAAAGTCCTCGCTGGAGACAATGTAGCCCAAAAAACTAATTTTCTGCACAGCGAACTCACATTTCTCCAGCTTAGCAAAGAGTGAATTATCACTCAATAACTGCAAAACTTCACGTACGCTCTGCCAATGAGACTCCAGATCTGGTGAATAAATCAAAATGTCATCCAAATACACAACCACATTCTTACCAATCAGAGGTCTCAGGATGTCATTAATAAGGTTCTGAAAAAATGCAGGTGCATTGGTAAGACCGAAAGGCATCACCAGATTCTCAAAATGACCTACCGGAGTGTTAAAAGCAGTTTTCCATTCATCACCCTCTTTCACTCGTAACAGATTGTATGCCCCCCGGAGATCAATCTTAGAGAACCACTTGGCCCCCACCAACTGGTTAAACAAATCAAGAATTAACGGCAATGGGTTGGAATTGCGTACGGTAATCTTATTAATTTCATGAAAATCCAGACATGGACGCAAACCCCCGTCCTTTTTTTTTAACAAAGAAGAATCCAACTGCCACAGGCGACTTAGAAGGTCTAATGTGACCAGCAGCCAAGCTCGTCAGTATGTTCTCCTCCAAGGCCTTTCTTTCAGGGATAGTCAGATTAAACCAGCGACTCTTGGGAAGAGTAGCTCCCGGAATAAACTCAATGGTGCAATCATATTCCCTATGAGGAGGTAAAACTTGCGACTCCTTCTCCGAAAAAAACCTCCAAAAATCTTGAATAGGTACAGGTAATTCCCCTTTTACCACAGCCGCAATGCGACCATTACAACATTTATCATAGCACTTCGGACTCCAAGACTTAATCACATTAGTAGACCAGTCCAGTACAGGATTGTGCAGTTTTAACCAAGGCAATCCTAGAAAGAAATACTCCTGCACAGCGTAAACAGCTATACGGGCGTTACTGACCTTTTGTTTTTCTTTACTTAAACGAAGCTCACAATACTTAATCAAATGGTCAGCTTTACCACAATAAAGACACAATCCAGACACACACACAGACACACAATAAAGACACACACACATCACTGATCACACACACATCACTGATCACACACACATCACTGATCACACACACACATCACTGATCACACACACATTACTGATCACACACATCACTGATCACACACACATCACTGATCACACACACACATCACTGATCACACACACACATCACTGATCACACACACATCACTGATCACACACACATCACTGATCACACACATCACTGATCACACACACATCACTGATCACACACACACATCACTGATCACACACACATCACTGATCACACACATCACTGATCACACACACACATCACTGATCACACACACATCACTGATCACACACATCACTGATCACACACATCACTGATCACACACACATCACTGATCACACACACATCACTGATCACACACACACATCACTGATCACACACACATCACTGATCACACACATCACTGATCACACACATCACTGATCACACACACATCACTGATCACACACACATCACTGATCACACACACACATCACTGATCACACACACATCACTGATCACACACACATCACTGATCACACACATCACTGATCACACACACATCACTGATCACACACATCACTGAGCACACACACACATCACTGATCACACACACACATCACTGATCACACACACATCACTGATCACACACATCACTGATCACACACACACATCACTGATCACACACACATCACTGATCACACACACACATCACTGATCACACACATCACTGATCACACACATCACTGACCACACACATCACTGATCACACACACACATCACTGATCACACACACATCACTGACCACACACATCACTGATCACACACACACATCACTGATCACACACACATCACTGATCACACACACACACATCACTGATCACACACACATCACTGATCACACACATCACTGATCAAACACACATCACTGATCACACACACACACATCACTGATCACACACACACATCACTGATCACACACATCACTGATCACACACATCACTGATCACACACATCACTGATCACACACACATCACTGATCACACACATCACTGATCACACACACACATCACTGATCACACACATCACTGATCACACACATCAATGATCACACACACACATCACTGATCACACACATCACTGATCACATACACATCACTGATCACACACATCACTGATCACACACACACATCACTGATCACACACACATCACTGATCACACACACACATCACTGATCACACACATCACTGATCACACACATCACTGATCACACACACACATCACTGATCACACACATCACTGATCACACACATCACTGATCACACACACACATCACTGATCACACACATCACTGATCACACACATCACTGATCACACACATCACTGATCACACACACACATCACTGATCACACACATCACTGATCACACACATCACTGATCACACACACACATCACTGATCACACACATCACTGATCACACACATCACTGATCACACACACACATCACTGATCACACACACACATCACTGATCACACACATCACTGATCACACACACATCACTGATCACACACATCACTGATCACACACACATCACTGATCACACACACACATCACTGATCACACACATCACTGATCACACACACACATCACTGATCACACACACATCACTGATCACACACACACATCACTGATCACACACATCGCTGATCACACACATCACTGATCACACACACATCACTGATCACACACATCACTGATCACACACACACATCACTGATCACACACATCACTGATCACACACACACATCACTGATCACACACACATCACTGATCACACACACACATCACTGATCACACACACATCACTGATCACACACATCACTGATCACACACATCACTGATCACACACACACATCACTGATCACACACACACATCACTGATCACACACACACATCATTAATCACATACACATCACTGATCACACACATCACTGACCACACACATCACTGATCACACACATCACTGATCACACACACATCACTGATCACACACACATCACTGATCACACACATCACTGATCACACACATCACTGATCACACACATCACTGATCACACACACATCACTGATCACACACACACATCACTGATCACACACACACATCACTGATCACACACACACATCACTGATCACACACATCACTGATCACACACACAGATCACTGATCACACACACATCACTGATCACACACACATCACTGATCACACACACATCACCGATCACACACATCACTGATCACACACACATCACTGATCACACACACATCACTGATCACACACACACATCACTGATCACACACATCACTGATCACACACACACACATCACTGATCAGACACACATCACTGATCACACACACATCACTGATCACACATGCACATCACTGATCACACACACATAACTGATCACACACACACATCACTGATCACACACACATCACTGATCACACACACATCACTGATCACACACATCACTGATCACACACACATCACTGATCACACACACACATCACTGATCACACACATCACTGATCACACACACATCACTGATCACACACACATCACTGATCACACACACACATCACTGATCACACACACATCACTGATCACACACACATCACTGATCACACACATCACTGATCACACACACATCACTGATCACACACACATCACTGATCACACGCACCACTGATCACACACATCACTGATCACACACACACATCACTGATCACACACACACATCACTGATCACACACACATCACTGACCACACACACATCACTGTTCACACACACATCACTGATCACACACACATAACTGATCACACACACACATCACTGATCACACACACATCACTGATCACACACACACACATCGCTGATCACACACATCACTGATCACACACACATCACTGATCACACACACACACATCACTGATCACACACATCACTGATCACACACACATCACTGATCACACACACACACATCACTGATCACACACACACATCACTGATCACACACACACATCACTGATCACACCCACATCACTGATCACACACATCACTGATCACACACATCACTGATCACACACACATCACTGATCACACACACACATCACTGATCACACACACATCACTGATCTTACACATCACTGATCACACACACATCACTGATCACACACACACATCAATGATCACACACAAACATCACTGATCACACACACATCACTGATCACACACACACATCACTGATCACACACACATCACTGATCACACACACACATCACTGATCACACACATCACTGATCACACACATCACTGATCACACACACACATCACTGATCACACACACATCACTGATCTTACACATCACTGATCACACACACATCACTGATCACACACACACATCACTGATCACACACACATCACTGATCACACACATCACTGATCACACACACATCACTGATCACACACATCACTGATCACACACATCACTGATCACACACACATCACTGATCACACACACATCACTGATCACATACACATCACTGATCACACACACATCACTGATCACACACATCACTGATCACACACACACATCACTGATCACACACATCACTGATCACACACACACGCATCACTGATCACACACATCACTGATCACACACAAATCACTGATCACACACACATCACTGATCACACACGCACATAACTGACCACACACACATAACTGATCACACACACACATCACTGATCACACACACACACATCACTGATCACACACATCACTGATCACACACAAATCACTGATCACACACACACACACATCACTGATCACACACATCAATGATCACACACACATCACTGATCACACACACACACAGATCACTGATCACACACAGACATCACTGATCACACACACACATCACTGATCACACACACATCACTGATCACACACACACACATCACTGATCACACACATCACTGATCACACACACACATCACTGATCACACACATCACTGATCACACACATCACTGATCACACACACATCACTGATCACACACACACATCACTGATCACACACACACATCACTGATCACACACATCACTGATCACACACATCACTGATCACACACATCACTGATCACACACACACATGACTGATCACACACACATCACTGATCACACACACATCACTGATCACACACACACATCACTGATCACACACACATCACTGATCACACACACATCACTGATCACACACACATCACTGATCACACACACACATCACTGATCACACACACATCACTGATCACACACACATCACTGATCATACACACATCACTGATCACACACATCACTGATCACACACACATCACTGATCACACACATCACTGATCACATACACACATCACTGATCACACACACATCACTGATCTTAGACATCACTGATCACACACACATCACTGATCACACACATCACTGATCACACACATCACTGGTCACACACACACACATCACTGATCACACACATCACTGATCACACACACATCACTGATCACACACACATCACTGATCACACACGCACATCACTGATCACACACACATAACTGATCACACACACACATCACTGATCACACACACATCACTGATCACACACACACACATTACTGATCACACACATCACTGATCACACACACACACATCACTGATCACACACATCACTGATCACACACACATCACTGATCACACACACACATCACTGATCACACACACATCATTGATCACACACATCACTGATCACACACACATCACTGATCACACACACATCACTGATCTTACACATCACTGATCACACACACATCACTGATCACACACACACATCACTGATCACACACACACATCACTGATCACACACACATCACTGATCACACACATCACTGATCACACATCACTGATCACACACTTCACTGATCACACACATCACTGATCACACACACACATCACTGATCACACACACATCACTGATCTTACACATCACTGATCACACACACATCACTGATCACACACATCACTGATCACACACACACATCACTGATCACACACACATCACTGATCACACACATATCACTGATCACACACATCACTGATCTTACACATCACTGATCACACACACATCACTGATCACACATATCACTGATCAAACACACATCACTGATCACACACACATCACTGATCACACACACATCACTGATCACACACACATCACTGATCACACACATCACTGGTCACACACACACATCACTGATCACACACATCACTGATCACACACATCACTGATCACACACATCACTGATCACACACACACATCACTGATCACACACATCACTGATCACACACACATCACTGATCACACACACATCAATGATCACACACACACATCACTGATCACACACACACATCACTGATCACACACACACATCACTGATCACACACACATCACTGATCACACACACACATCACTGATCACACACACATCACTGATCACACACACACATCACTGATCACACACATCACTGATCACACACATCACTGATCACACACACACATCATTGATCACACACATCACTGATCACACACATCACTGATCACACACACATCACTGATCACACATACACATCACTGATCACACACACATCACTGATCACACACACATCACTGATCACACACATCACTGATCACACACACATCACTGATCACACACACACATCACTGATCACACACACATCACTGATCACACACACATCACTGATCACACACATCACTGATCACACACACATCACTGATCACACACATCATTGATCACACACATCACTGATCACACACACATCACTGATCACATACACATCACTGATCACACACACATCACTGATCACACACATCACTGATCACACACACATCACTGATCACACACACACATCACTGATCACACACACATCACTGATCACACACATCACTGATCACACACATCACTGATCACATACACATCACTGATCACACACACATCACTGATCACACACATCACTGATCACACATCACTGATCACACACTTCACTGATCACACACATCACTGATCACACACACACATCACTGATCACACACACATCACTGATCTTACACATCACTGATCACACACACATCACTGATCACACACATCACTGATCACACACACACATCACTGATCACACACACATCACTGATCACACACATATCACTGATCACACACATCATTGATCTTACACATCACTGATCACACACACATCACTGATCACACACATCACTGATCACACACACATCACTGATCACACACACATCACTGATCACACACACATCACTGATCACACACACACATCACTGATCACACACATCACTGGTCACACACACACATCACTGATCACACACATCACTGATCACACACATCACTGATCACACACACACATCACTGATCACACACATCACTGATCACACACACATCACTGATCACACACACACATCACTGATCACACACACACATCACTGATCACACACACACATCACTGATCACACACACACATCACTGATCACACACACACATCACTGATCACACACACATCACTGATCACACACATCACTGATCACACACATCACTGACCACACACATCACTGATCACACACATCACTGATCACACACATCACTGATCACACACACACATCATTGATCACACACATCACTGATCACACACATCACTGATCACACACACATCACTGATCACACACACACATCACTGATCACACACACATCACTGATCACACACATCACTGATCACACACACATCACTGATCACACACATCACTGATCACACACATCACTGATCACACACACATCACTGATCACATACACATCACTGATCACACACACATCACTGATCACACACATCACTGATCACACACACATCACTGATCACACACACACATCACTGATCACACACACATCACTGATCACACACATCACTGATCACACACACATCACTGATCACACACACACATCACTGATCACACACACACATCACTGATCACACACACATCACTGATCACACACATCACTGATCACACACACATCACTGATCACACACACATCACTGATCACACACATCACTGATCACACACACATCACTGATCACATACACATCACTGATCACACACACATCACTGATCACACACACATCACTGATCACACACATCACTGATTTTACACATCACTGATCACACACACATCACTGATCACACACATCACTGATCACACACATCACTGATCACACACACACACATCACTGATCACACACATCACTGATCACACACACACACATCACTGATCACACACACATCACTGATCACACACATCACTGATCACACACACATCACTGATCACACACACACATCACTGATCACACACATCACTGATCTTACACATCTCTGATCACACACATCACTGATCTTACACATCACTGATCACACACATCACTGATCACACACACATCACTGATCACACACATCACTGATCACACACATCACTGATCACACACACATCACTGATCACACACACATCACTGATCACACACATCACTGATCACACACACACATCACTGATCACACACACATCACTGATCACACACATCACTGATCACACACACACATCACTGATCACACACATCACTGATCACACACACATCACTGATCTTACACATCACTGATCACACACACATCACTGATCACACACACATCACTGATCACACACATCACTGATCACACACACATCACTGATCACACACACATCACTGATCACACACACACATCACTGATTACACACATCACTGATCACACACATCACTGATCACACACACATCACTGATCACACACACATCACTGATCACACACACATCACTGATCACACACACATCACTGATCACACACACATCACTGATCACATACACATCACTGATCACACACATCACTGATCACACACACATCACTGATCCCACACATCACGGATCTTACACATCACTGATCACACACATCACTGATCACACACATATCACTGATCACACACATCACTGATCACACACACATCACTGATCACACACACATCACTGATCACACACATCACTGATCACACACACATTACTGATCACACACACATCACTGATCACACACATCACTGATCACACACACACATCACTGATCACACACATCACTGATCACACACACATCACTGATCTTACACATCACTGATCACACACACATCACTGATCACACACACACATCACTGATCACACACATCACTGATCACACACACATCACTGATCACACACACACATCACTGATTACACACATCACTGATCACACACATCACTGATCACACACACATCACTGATCACACACACATCACTGATCACACACAAATCACTGATCACACACACATCACTGATCACACACACATCACTGATCACATACACATCACTGATCACACACACATCACTGATCACACACACATCACTGATCACACACATCACTGATCACACACATCACTGATCACATACACATCACTGATCACACACACACATCACTGATCACACACAAATCACTGATCACACACACATCACTGATCACATACACATCACTGATCACACACACATCACTGATCACACACACATCACTGATCACACACATCACTTGTCACACACATCACTGATCACATACACATCACTGATCACACACACATCACTGATCACACACACACATCACTGATCACACACACATCACTGATCACACACACACATCACTGATCACACACATCACTGATCACACACACACATCACTGATCACACACACATCACTGATCACACACACACATCACTGATCACACACATCACTGATCACACACACATCACTGATCACACACACACATCACTGATCACACACACATCACTGATCACACACACACATCACTGATCACACACATCACTGATCACACACACATCACTGATCACACACACATCACTGATCACACACACATCACTGATCACACACACACATCACTGATCACACACATCACTGATCACATACACATCACTGATCACACACACACATCACTGATCACACACACACATCACTGATCACACACATCACTGATCACACACACACATCACTGATCACACACACATCACTGATCACACACACACATCACATCACTGACCACACACATCACTGATCACACACACACATCACTGATCACACACACATCACTGATCACACACACACATCACTGATCACACACACATCACTGATCACACACACACATAACTGATCACACACATCACTGATCACACACATCACTGACCACACACATCACTGATCACACACACACATCACTGATCACACACACATCACTGACCACACACATCACTGATCACACACACACATCACTGATCACACACACATCACTGATCACACACACACACATCACTGATCACACACACATCACTGATCACACACACATCACTGATCACACACACACACATCACTGATCACACACACACATCACTGATCACACACATCACTGATCACACACATCACTGATCACACACTTCACTGATCACACACACATCACTGATCACACACATCACTGATCACACACACATCACTGATCACACACACACACATCACTGATCACACACACACATCACTGATCACACACATCACTGATCACACACATCACTGATCACACACATTACTGATCACACACATCACTGATCACACACACACATCACTGATCACACACATCACTGATCACATACACATCACTGATCACACACATCACTGATCACACACACACACATCACTGATCACACACACACATCACTGATCACACACACATCACTGATCACACACACACATCACTGATCACACACATCACTGATCACACACATCACTGATCACACACACACATCACTGATCACACACACACATCACTGATCACACACATCACTGATCACACACACATCACTGATCACACACATCACTGATCACACACACATCACTGATCACACACACACATCAAACCAGGGGAGGAGTCCTGAGGAGATAATTTGCATATTCCCACGGCATTTTGGGGTAAGTGAAGAGTCTCCGCGAGCTCAAAGAACACTGGATTTTGGCTGTTGGAGCTGAAAAGAGGACATCGGTAAACCAGGGGAGGAGTCCTGAGGAGATAATTTGCATATTCCCACTGCATTTTATGGTAAGTGAAGAGTCTCCGCGAGCTCAAAGAACACTGGATTTTGGCTGTTGGAGCTGAAAAGAGGACATCGGTAAACCAGGGGAGGAGTCCTGAGGAGATAATTTGCATATTCCCACTGCATTTTGGGGTAAGTGAAGAGTCTCCGCGAGCTCAAAGAACACTGGATTTTGGCTGTTGGAGCTGAAAAGAGGACATCGGTAAACCAGGGGAGGAGTCCTGAGGAGATAATTTGCATATTCCCACTGCATTTTGGGGTAAGTGAAGAGTCTCCGCGAGCTCAAAGAACACTGGATTTTGGCTGTTGGAGCTGAAAAGAGGACATCGGTAAACCAGGGGAGGAGTCCTGAGGAGATAATTTGCATATTCCCACTGCATTTTGGGGTAAGTGAAGAGTCTCCGCGAGCTCAAAGAACACTGGATTTTGGCTGTTGGAGCTGAAAAGAGGACATCGGTAAACCAGGGGAGGAGTCCTGAGGAGATAATTTGCATATTCCCACTGCATTTTATGGTAAGTGAAGAGTCTCCGCGAGCTCAAAGAACACTGGATTTTGGCTGTTGGAGCTGAAAAGAGGACATCGGTAAACCAGGGGAGGAGTCCTGAGGAGATCATTTGCATATTCCCACTGCATTTTGGGGTAAGTGAAGAGTCTCCGCGAGCTCAAAGAACACTGGATTTTGGCTGTTGGAGCTGAAAAGAGGACATCGGTAAACCAGGGGAGGAGTCCTGAGGAGATAATTTGCATATTCCCACTGCATTTTATGGTAAGTGAAGAGTCTCCGCGAGCTCAAAGAACACTGGATTTTGGCTGTTGGAGCTGAAAAGAGGACATCGGTAAACCAGGGGAGGAGTCCTGAGGAGATAATTTGCATATTCCCACTGCATTTTGGGGTAAGTGAAGAGTCTCCGCGAGCTCAAAGAACACTGGATTTTGGCTGTTGGAGCTGAAAAGAGGACATCGGTAAACCAGGGGAGGAGTCCTGAGGAGATAATTTGCATATTCCCACTGCATTTTGGGGTAAGTGAAGAGTCTCCGCGAGCTCAAAGAACACTGGATTTTGGCTGTTGGAGCTGAAAAGAGGACATCGGTAAACCAGGGGAGGAGTCCTGAGGAGATAATTTGCATATTCCCACTGCATTTTGGGGTAAGTGAAGAGTCTCCGCGAGCTCAAAGAACACTGGATTTTGGCTGTTGGAGCTGAAAAGAGGACATCGGTAAACCAGGGGAGGAGTCCTGAGGAGATAATTTGCATATTCCCACTGCATTTTGGGGTAAGTGAAGAGTCTCCGCGAGCTCAAAGAACACTGGATTTTGGCTGTTGGAGCTGAAAAGAGGACATCGGTAAACCAGGGGAGGAGTCCTGAGGAGATAATTTGCATATTCCCACTGCATTTTGGGGTAAGTGAAGAGTCTCCGCGAGCTCAAAGAACACTGGATTTTGGCTGTTGGAGCTGAAAAGAGGACATCGGTAAACCAGGGGAGGAGTCCTGAGGAGATAATTTGCATATTCCCACTGCATTTTGGGGTAAGTGAAGAGTCTCCGCGAGCTCAAAGAACACTGGATTTTGGCTGTTGGAGCTGAAAAGAGGACATCGGTAAACCAGGGGAGGAGTCCTGAGGAGATAATTTGCATATTCCCACTGCATTTTGGGGTAAGTGAAGAGTCTCCGCGAGCTCAAAGAACACTGGATTTTGGCTGTTGGAGCTGAAAAGAGGACATCGGTAAACCAGGGGAGGAGTCCTGAGGAGATAATTTGCATATTCCCACTGCATTTTATGGTAAGTGAAGAGTCTCCGCGAGCTCAAAGAACACTGGATTTTGGCTGTTGGAGCTGAAAAGAGGACATCGGTAAACCAGGGGAGGAGTCCTGAGGAGATAATTTGCATATTCCCACTGCATTTTGGGGTAAGTGAAGAGTCTCCGCGAGCTCAAAGAACACTGGATTTTGGCTGTTGGAGCTGAAAAGAGGACATCGGTAAACCAGGGGAGGAGTCCTGAGGAGATAATTTGCATATTCCCACTGCATTTTGGGGTAAGTGAAGAGTCTCCGCGAGCTCAAAGAACACTGGATTTTGGCTGTTGGAGCTGAAAAGAGGACATCGGTAAACCAGGGGAGGAGTCCTGAGGAGATAATTTGCATATTCCCACTGCATTTTGGGGTAAGTGAAGAGTCTCCGCGAGCTCAAAGAACACTGGATTTTGGCTGTTGGAGCTGAAAAGAGGACATCGGTAAACCAGGGGAGGAGTCCTGAGGAGATAATTTGCATATTCCCACTGCATTTTATGGTAAGTGAAGAGTCTCCGCGAGCTCAAAGAACACTGGATTTTGGCTGTTGGAGCTGAAAAGAGGACATCGGTAAACCAGGGGAGGAGTCCTGAGGAGATAATTTGCATATTCCCACTGCATTTTGGGGTAAGTGAAGAGTCTCCGCGAGCTCAAAGAACACTGGATTTTGGCTGTTGGAGCTGAAAAGAGGACATCGGTAAACCAGGGGAGGAGTCCTGAGGAGATAATTTGCATATTCCCACTGCATTTTGGGGTAAGTGAAGAGTCTCCGCGAGCTCAAAGAACACTGGATTTTGGCTGTTGGAGCTGAAAAGAGGACATCGGTAAACCAGGGGAGGAGTCCTGAGGAGATAATTTGCATATTCCCACTGCATTTTGGGGTAAGTGAAGAGTCTCCGCGAGCTCAAAGAACACTGGATTTTGGCTGTTGGAGCTGAAAAGAGGACATCGGTAAACCAGGGGAGGAGTCCTGAGGAGATAATTTGCATATTCCCACTGCATTTTGGGGTAAGTGAAGAGTCTCCGCGAGCTCAAAGAACACTGGATTTTGGCTGTTGGAGCTGAAAAGAGGACATCGGTAAACCAGGGGAGGAGTCCTGAGGAGATAATTTGCATATTCCCACTGCATTTTGGGGTAAGTGAAGAGTCTCCGCGAGCTCAAAGAACACTGGATTTTGGCTGTTGGAGCTGAAAAGAGGACATCGGTAAACCAGGGGAGGAGTCCTGAGGAGATAATTTGCATATTCCCACTGCATTTTGGGGTAAGTGAAGAGTCTCCGCGAGCTCAAAGAACACTGGATTTTGGCTGTTGGAGCTGAAAAGAGGACATCGGTAAACCGCGCGCCAGTAGGCGCGCGCATTTTGAAGCTTTTTTTTTTAAGCTTTTTTCACTGTTTTCAGAACATTAACAATAAGAACATGGAAGAGTCCAGGAGCCATTTGGTGAGAAACAGACTTGATAAACGAGGAGGAGGTGTTGTATTGTATGTTAGAAAAGCGTATATCTGCACAGAGATTGAAGCTTCAGAGACTGGGAGTTCTGTGGAAACTGTTTGGGTAAGAATACAAGGAGAGAACAACGGAAAGGACACCATTGTAGGCATTTACTACAGGCCACCTGGGCAAGCTGAAGATATGGATGAACTCTTTATGTATCAAATGACCAAGTTCTCCAAAAAATATGACGTAGTGGTCATGGGAGATTTCAACTATCCAGACATTTGTTGGGAATCTCTCTCAAGTAAAACTAACAGGTCAAGCAAATTCTTATCCTCCCTTGCTGACAACTTTATCTTCCAAAAGGTAGGGGAGAAAACAAGGGGATCTGCTACTTTGGATCTAATTCTTATAAACAGGGAGGAAATGGTTGAGGAGGTAAAGGTGGCTGGGACCCTAGGAGGCAGCGATCATGCTATTATAGAATTTTGGATAACTAGAGGAGGAAGACATGTGAAGACTCAAACTTCAAGGTTAGATTTTAGAAAGGCAGATTTTAAGAGACTCAGAAAGAGAATAGGAGGGATCCAATGGCTGGATGTCCTTAAGGACAAAAATGTCCAGGAAGGATGGGAAATTTTTAAAAATGAGATTCTCAAAGCACAATCGTTAACAATCCCGAAAAGTAGGAAGAATGGGAAGCATTTAAGGAAACCAGGATGGATGAACACAGAACTTAAACACATGCTAAAAAGAAAGAAAGAAATGTTTATTAAATGGAAAGAGGGAGGCATATCTAAAGAAGATTATAATGCAGTCTGCAGATCCTGTAGGGCACGTATCAGGTTAGCTAAAGCTGACAATGAATTAAGGCTTGCAAGAGATGTCAAAAGCAATAAAAAAGGATTTTGGGGGTATGTCAAAAGTAAAAGAAAAGTCAAAGATGCTATAGGATTTTTACAGGATGAAAATGGAGAAATGGTAAGAGAGGATGTTGAGAAGGCCGAACTTTTTAATTCCTATTTTGCATCTGTTTTCTCTCAGAAAGAAAATGTAACATCAACTGATCTTCACTGTCCATTTAAAGGAATAGAGGAATCCAAGTTATCAGTAAACAGAAAGATTGTGAGGGAATATTTAGCTAACATAAATGAGTTCAAGTCTCCAGGTCCAGATGAATTACACCCCAGAGTACTGAAGGAGATTGTAGAAGAAATTTTAGAACCACTCTCCATAATCTTTGAAAATTCTTGGAGAACAGGAGAAGTCCCAGAAGACTGGAGAAGAGCAAATGTTGTTCCTATCTTCAAAAAGGGGAAGAAGGTGGACCCAGGGAACTATAGGCCGGTGAGTCTGACTTCTATACCAGGAAAGATCTTTGAACAAATTATTAAACAACATGTATGTAAGTACATGGATAAGAATGAAGTGATTAACCAGAGTCAGCATGGGTTTGTAACTAACAAGTCATGTCAGACTAACTTAATTTCCTTCTATGACAGAATCACTGACTGGGTGGATCAGGGAAATGCTGTAGATATAGTATATCTTGACTTCAGCAAAGCATTTGACAAAGTATCTCACATCATCCTTATTGAAAAAATGACCAAGTATGCAATGGATCAGGCAACTGTTAGGTGGATTCATAACTGGCTTAGTGATCGGACTCAAAGGGTGGTTGTAAATGGCTTCACATCCAGCTGGATGAATGTCTCAAGTGGGGTACCACAGGGCTCCGTCCTGGGACCTGTATTGTTCAACATCTTTATCAATGATTTAGATGAAGGAATTGAGGGTAAACTGATTAAATTTGCTGATGACACAAAGCTAGGAGGGATAGCTAATACTAGAGAAGAGAGAGAGAGGATTCAAAAAGACCTAAATAAACTGGAGCAGTGGGCAGCAACCAACAGAATGGTTTTTAACAGGGAAAAATGCAAAGTACTACATCTGGGCAATAAAAATGAAAAAAGCATATACAGAATGGGAGGAATAGAGCTAAGCAACAGTACATGTGAAAAAGACTTAGGTATACTAATAGATCATAGACTGAACATGAGTCAACAGTGTGATGCAGCAGCAAAAAAGGCAAATACAATTCTGGGATGTATTAACAGAAGCATACAGTCTAGATCACGTGAAGTCATTATCGGTCTTTACTCCTCTTTGGTCAGACCTCATCTGGAATACTGTGTACAGTTTTGGGCACCACATTTTAAAAAAGACATAGACAAACTGGAGCAAGTTCAGAGAAGAGCGACCAGAATGGTGACTGGTCTGCAAACCATGTCCTATGAGGAACGGTTGCAGGATTTGGGAATGTTTAGCTTGCAAAAAAGAAGACTGAGAGGAGACTTAATAGCTGTCTACAAATATGTCAAGGGCTGTCACATTGTAGAAGGATCATCTTTATTCTCATTTGCACAAGGAAAGACTAGAAGCAATGGGATGAAACTAAATGGGAGGAGACACAGATTAGATATTAGAAAAAACTTTTTGACAGTTAGGGTGATTAATGAGTGGAACAGGCTGCCACGAGAGGTGGTGAGTTCCCCTTCAATGGACGTCTTCAAACAGAGGCTGGACAGACATCTGTCTGAGATGATCTAGTGAATCCTGCTTTGAGCAGGGGGTTGGACCAGATGACCCAGGAGGTCCCTTCCAACTCTACCATTCTATGATTCTATGATTCTATGATCACTGATCACACACACATCACTGATCACACACACACATCACTGATCACACACACATCACTGATCACACACACACATCACTGATCACACACATCGCTGATCACACACATCACTGATCACACACATCACTGATCACACACACATCACTGATCACACACATCACTGATCACACACATCACTGATCACACACACACATCACTGATCACACACACATCACTGATCACACACACATCACTGATCACACACACACATCACTGATTACACACATCACTGATCACACACATCACTGATCACACACACATCACTGATCACTCACACATCACTGATCACACACAAATCACTGATCACACACACATCACTGATCACACACATATCACTGATCACACACACATCACTGATCACACACATCACTGATCACATACACATCACTGATCACACACACACATCACTGATCACACACACATCACTGATCACACACACACATCACTGATCACACACATCACTGATCTTACACATCACTGAACACACACACATCACTGATCACACACACACATCACTGATTACACACATCACTGATCACACACATCACTGATCACACACACACATCACTGATCACACACATCACTGATCACACACACATCACTGATCTTACACATCACTGATCACACACACACATCACTGATCACACACACATCACTGATCACACACACACATCACTGATTACACACATCACTGATCACACACATCACTGATCACACACACATCACTGATCACACACACACATCACTGATCACACACACATCACTGATCACACACACACATCACTGATCACACACATCACTGATCACATACACATCACTGATCACACACAAATCACTGATCACACACACATCACTGATCACACACATCACTGATCACACACACATCACTGATCACACACACATCACTGATCACACACACATCACTGATCACACACACATCACTGATCACACACACATCACTGATCACATACACATCACTGATCACACACATCACTGATCACACACACATCACTGATCCCACACATCACTGATCTTACACATCACTGATCACACACATCACTGATCACACACACATCACTGATCACACACATCACTGATCACACACACATCACTGATCACACACACATCACTGATCACACACATCACTGATCACACACACATCACTGATCACACACACATCACTGATCACACACATCACTGATCACACACACACATCACTGATCACACACACATCACTGATCACACACACATCACTGATCACACACATCACTGATCACACACACACATCACTGATCACACACATCACTGATCACACACACATCACTGATCTTACACATCACTGATCACACACACATCACTGATCACACACACACATCACTGATCACACACATCACTGATCACACACACATCACTGATCACACACACATCACTGATCACACACACATCACTGATCACACACACATCACTGATCACACACACATCACTGATCACACACATCACTGATCACATACACATCACTGATCACACACACACATCACTGATCACACACACATCACTGATCACACACACACATCACTGATCACACACATCACTGATCACACACACATCACTGATCACACACACACATCACTGATCACACACACATCACTGATCACACACACACATCACTGATCACACACATCACTGATCACATACACATCACTGATCACACACAAATCCCTGATCACACACACATCACTGATCACACACACATCACTGATCACACACACATCACTGATCACACACACACATCACTGATCACACACATCACTGATCACACACACACATCACTGATCACACACATCACTGATCACATACACATCACTGATCACACACACACATCACTGATCACACACATCACTGATCACACACATCACTGATCACACACACACATCACTGATCACACACACATCACTGATCACACACACACATCACTGATCACACACATCACTGATCACACACACATCACTGATCACACACACACATCACTGATCACACACATCACTGATCACACACATCACTGACCACACACACATCACTGATCTTACACATCACTGATCACACACACATCACTGATCACACACATCGCTGATCACACACACATCACTGATCACACACACATCACTGATCACACACACACATCACTGATTACACACATCACTGATCACACACATCACTTTTCACACACACATCACTGATCACACACACATCACTGATCACACACAAATTTGCACAAGGAAAGACTAGAAGCAATGGGATGAAACTAAATGGGAGGAGACACAGATTAGATATTAGAAAAAACTTTTTGACAGTTAGGGTGATTAATGAGTATAACAGGCTGCCACGAGAGGTGGTGAGTTCCCCTTCAATGGACGTCTTCAAACAGAGGCTGGACAGACATCTGTCTGAGATGATTTAGTGAATCCTGCTTTGAGCAGGGGGTTGGACCAGATGACCCAGGAGGTCCCTTCCAACTCTACCATTCTATGATTCTATGATTCTATGAAATCACTGATCACACACACATCACTGATCACACACACATCACTGATCACACACACATCACTGATCACACACATCACTGATCACACACACATCACTGATCTTACACATCACTGATCACACACACATCACTGATCACACACACATCACTGATCACACACACACATCACTGATTACACACATCACTGATCACACACATCACTGATCACACACACATCACTGATCACACACACATCACTGATCACACACAAATCACTGATCACACACACATCATTGATCACACACACATCACTGATCACATACACATCACTGATCACACACATCACTGATCACACACACATCACTGATCACACACATCACTGATCACACACACATCACTGATCACACACATCACTGATCACACACACATCACTGATCACACACACATCACTGATCAAACACATCACTGATCACACACACACATCACTGATCACACACATCACTGATCACACACACATCACTGATCTTACACATCACTGATCACACACACATCACTGATCACACACACACATCACTGATCACACACATCACTGATCACACACACATCACTGATCACACACACATCACTGATCACACACACACATCACTGATTACACACATCACTGATCACACACATCACTGATCACACACACATCACTGATCACACACACATCACTGATCACACACAAATCACTGATCACACACACATCACTGATCACACACACATCACTGATCACACACACATCACTGATCACACACATCACTGATCACATACACATCACTGATCACACACACACATCACTGATCACACACACATCACTGATCACACACACACATCACTGAACACACACATCACTGATCACACACACATCACTGATCACACACACACATCACTGATCACACACACAACCCTGATCACACACACACATCACTGATCACACACATCACTGATCACATACACATCACTGATCACACACAAATCACTGATCACACACACATCACTGATCACACACACATCACTGATCACACACACATCACTGATCACACACACACATCACTGATCACACACATCACTGATCACACACACACATCACTGATCACACACATTACTGATCACATACACATCACTGATCACACACACACATCACTGATCACACACATCACTGATCACACACATCACTGATCACACACACACATCACTGATCACACACACATAACTGATCACACACACACATCACTGATCACACACATCACTGATCACACACATCACTGACCACACACATCACTGATCACACACACATATCACTGATCACACACATCACTGATCACACACACACATCACTGATCACACACACATCACTGATCACACACACACATCACTGATCACACACATCACTGATCACACACATCACTGACCACACACATCACTGATCACACACACACATCACTGATCACACACACATCACTGACCACACACATCACTGATCACACACACACATCACTGATCACACACACATCACTGATCACACACACACACATCACTGATCACACACACATCACTGATCACACACACATCACTGATCACACACACACACATCACTGATCACACACACACATCACTGATCACACACATCACTGATCACACACATCACTGATCACACACTTCACTGATCACACACACATCACTGATCACACACATCACTGATCACACACACATCACTGATCACACACACACACATCACTGATCACACACACACATCACTGATCACACACATCACTGATCACACACATTACTGATCACACACATCACTGATCACACACACACATCACTGATCACACACATCACTGATCACATACACATCACTGATCACACACACACACATCACTGATCACACACACACATCACTGATCACACACACATCACTGATCACACACACACATCACTGATCACACACATCACTGATCACACACATCACTGATCACACACACACATCACTGATCACACACACACATCACTGATCACACACATCACTGATCACACACACATCACTGATCACACACATCACTGATCACACACACATCACTGATCTCACACACACATCACTGATCACACACACATCACTGATCACACACACACATCACTGATCACACACACATCACTGATCACACACACACATCACTGATCACACACATCGCTGATCACACACATCACTGATCACACACACATCACTGATCACACACATCACTGATCACACACACATCACTGATCACACACAACACTGATCACACACACACATCACTGATCACACACACATCACTGATCACACACACACATCACTGATCACACACACATAACTGATCACACACATCACTGATCACACACATCACTGATCACACACACACATCACTGATCACACACACACATCACTGATCACACACACACATCATTAATCACATACACATCACTGATCACACACATCACTGATCACACACACAGATCACTGATCACACACACATCACTGATCACACACACATCACTGATCACACACACATCACTGATCACACACATCACTGATCACACACACACATCACTGATCACACACACATCACTGATCACATACACATCACTGATCACACACACACATCACTGATCACACACATCACTGATCACACACAAACACATCACTGATCACACACATCACTGATCACATAACATCACTGATCACACACACATCACTGATCACACACACATCACTGATCACACACACATCACTGATCACACATGCACATCACTGATCACACACATCACTGATCACACACACATCACTGATCACACACATCACTGATCACACACACATCACTGATCACACACACACATCACTGATCACACACACATCACTGATCACACACACACATCACTGATCACACACACATCACTGATCACACACACACATCACTGATCACACACATCGCTGATCACACACATCACTGATCACACACACATCACTGATCACACACATCACTGATCACACACACATCACTGATCACACACAACACTGATCACACACACACATCACTGATCACACACACATCACTGATCACACACATCACTGATCACACACATCACTGATCACACACACACATCACTGATCACACACACACATCAATGATCACACACACACATCATTAATCACATACACATCACTGATCACACACATCACTGATCACACACACAGATCACTGATCACACACACATCACTGATCACACACACATCACTGATCACACACATCACTGATCACACACACACATCACTGATCACACACACATCACTGATCACATACACATCACTGATCACACACACACATCACTGATCACACACATCACTGATCACACACAAACACATCACTGATCACACACATCACTGATCACACAACATCACTGATCACACACACATCACTGATCACACACACATCACTGATCACACATGCACATCACTGATCACACACACATAACTGATCACACACACACACATCACTGATCACACACACATCACTGATCACACACACACACATCACTGATCACACACATCACTGATCACACACACATCACTGATCACACACACACACATCACTGATCACACACATCACTGATCACACACACATCACTGATCACACACACACATCACTGATCACACACACATCACTGATCACACACACATCACTGATCACACACATCACTGATCACACACATCACTGATCACACACACACATCACTGATCACACACACATCACTGATCACACACATATCACTGATCACACACACACATCACTGATCACACACATCACTGATCACACACACACACATCACTGATCACACACACACATCACTGATCACACACACATCACTGATCACACACACATCACTGATCACACACATCACTGATCACACACACATCACTGATCACACACATCACTGATCACACACACACATCACTGATCACACACACATCACTGATCTTACACATCACTGATCACACACACATCACTGATGACACACACACATCACTGATCACACACACACATCACTGATCACACACATCACTGATCACACACACATCACTGATCACACACACATCACTGATCACACACATCACTGATCACACACACACATCACTGATCACACACACACATCACTGATCACACACACATCACTGATCACACACACACATCACTGTTCACACACACATCACTGATCACACACACATAACTGATCACACACACACATCACTGATCACACACACATCACTGATCACACACACATCGCTGATCACACACATCACTGATCACACACACATCACTGATCACACACACACACATCACTGATCACACACATCACTGATCACACACACATCACTGATCACACACACACATCACTGATCACACACACACATCACTGATCACACACACACATCACTGATCACACACACATCACTGATCACACACATCACTGATCACACACACATCACTGATCACACACATCACTGATCACACACACACATCACTGATCACACACACATCACTGATCTTACACATCACTGATCACACACACATCACTGATCACACACACACATCACTGATCACACGCATCACTGATCACACACATCACTGATCACACACACACATCACTGATCACACACACATCACTGATCTTACACATCACTGATCACACACACATCACTGATCACACACACACATCACTGATCACACACACACATCACTGATCACACACACATCACTGATCACACACACACATCACTGATCACACACACACATCACTGATCACACACACATCACTGATCACACACACATCACTGATCACACACACATCACTGATCACACACATCACTGATCACACACACATCACTGATCACACACATCACTGATCACACACATCACTGATCACACACACACATCACTGATCACACACACATCACTGATCACACACACATCACTGATCACACACACACATCACTGATCACACACATCACTGATCACACACACACACATCACTGATCACACACACACATCACTGATCACACACACATCACTGATCACACACACATCACAGATCACACACATCACTGATCACACACACATCACTGATCACACACATCACTGATCACACACATCACTGATCACACACACACATCACTGATCACACACACATCACTGATCTTACACATCACTGATCACACACACATCACTGAACACACACACATCACTGATCACACACATCACTGATCACACACACACATCACTGATCACACACATCACTGATCACACACACATCACTGATCACACACATCACTGATCACACACATCACTGATCACACACACACATCACTGATCACACACACACATCACTGATCACACACACATCACTGATCACACACATCACTGTTCACACACACATCACTGATCACACACACATAACTGATCACACACACACATCACTGATCACACACACATCACTGATCACACACACATCGCTGATCACACACATCACTGATCACACACACATCACTGATCACACACACATCACTGATCACACACACACACATCACTGATCACACACATCACTGATCACACACACATCACTGATCACACACACACACACATCACTGATCACACACACACATCACTGATCACACACACACATCACTGATCACACACACATCACTGATCACACACATCACTGATCACACACACACATCACTGATCACACACACATCACTGATCTTACACATCACTGATCACACACACATCACTGATCACACACACACATCACTGATCACACACATCACTGATCACACACATCACTGATCACACACATCACTGATCACACACACACATCACTGATCACACACACATCACTGATCACACACACATCACTGATCACACACACACATCACTGATCACACACACACATCACTGATCACACACACATCACTGATCACACACACACACATCACTGATCACACACACACATCACTGATCACACACATCACTGATCACACACACATCACTGATCACACACATCACTGATCACACACATCACTGATCACACACACATCACTGATCACACACACATCACTGATCACATACACATCACTGATCACACACACATCACTGATCACACACATCAATGATCACATACACACATCACTGATCACACACATCACTGATCACACACACACGCATCACTGATCACACACATCACTGATCACACACACATCACTGATCACACACACATCACTGATCACACACGCACATCACTGACCACACACACATAACTGATCACACACACACATCACTGATCACACACACATCACTGATCACACACACACACATCACTGATCACACACATCACTGATCACACACACATCACTTATCACACACACACACACACATCACTGATCACACACATCACTGATCACACACACATCACTGATCACACACATCACTGATCACACACATCACTGATCACACACACACATCACTGATCACACACACACATCACTGATCACACACACACATCATTAATCACATACACATCACTGATCACACACATCACTGATCACACACACAGATCACTGATCACACACACATCACTGATCACACACACATCACTGATCACACACATCACTGATCACACACACACATCACTGATCACACACACATCACTGATCACATACACATCACTGATCACACACACACATCACTGATCACACACATCACTGATCACACACAAACACATCACTGATCACACACATCACTGATCACACAACATCACTGATCACACACACATCACTGATCACACACACATCACTGATCACACATGCACATCACTGATCACACACACATAACTGATCACACACACACACATCACTGATCACACACACATCACTGATCACACACACACACATCACTGATCACACACATCACTGATCACACACACATCACTGATCACACACACACACATCACTGATCACACACATCACTGATCACACACACATCACTGATCACACACACACATCACTGATCACACACACATCACTGATCACACACACATCACTGATCACACACATCACTGATCACACACATCACTGATCACACACACACACATCACTGATCACACACACATCACTGATCACACACATATCACTGATCACACACACACACATCACTGATCACACACATCACTGATCACACACACATCACTGATCACACACACATCACTGATCACACACATCACTGATCACACACACACATCACTGATCACACACACACATCACTGATCACACACACATCACTGATCACACACACACATCACTGTTCACACACACATCACTGATCACACACACATAACTGATCACACACACACATCACTGATCACACACACATCACTGATCACACACACATCGCTGATCACACACATCACTGATCACACACACATCACTGATCACACACACATCACTGATCACACACACACATCACTGATCACACACATCACTGATCACACACACATCACTGATCACACACACACACACATCACTGATCACACACACACATCACTGATCACACACACACATCACTGATCACACACACATCACTGATCACACACATCACTGATCACACACACACATCACTGATCACACACACATCACTGATCTTACACATCACTGATCACACACACATCACTGATCACACACACACATCACTGATCACACACATCACTGATCACACACATCACTGATCACACACATCACTGATCACACACACACATCACTGATCACACACACATCACTGATCACACACACATCACTGATCACACACACACATCACTGATCACACACACACATCACTGATCACACACACATCACTGATCACACACACACACATCACTGATCACACACACACATCACTGATCACACACATCACTGATCACACACACATCACTGATCACACACATCACTGATCACACACATCACTGATCACACACACATCACTGATCACACACACATCACTGATCACATACACATCACTGATCACACACACATCACTGATCACACACATCAATGATCACATACACACATCACTGATCACACACATCACTGATCACACACACACGCATCACTGATCACACACATCACTGATCACACACACATCACTGATCACACACACATCACTGATCACACACGCACATCACTGACCACACACACATAACTGATCACACACACACATCACTGATCACACACACATCACTGATCACACACACACACATCACTGATCACACACATCACTGATCACACACACATCACTTATCACACACACACACACACACACATCACTGATCACACACATCACTGATCACACACACATCACTGATCACACACATCACTGATCACACACATCACTGATCACACACACACATCACTGATCACACACACACATCACTGATCACACACACACATCATTAATCACATACACATCACTGATCACACACATCACTGATCACACACACAGATCACTGATCACACACACATCACTGATCACACACACATCACTGATCACACACATCACTGATCACACACACACATCACTGATCACACACACATCACTGATCACATACACATCACTGATCACACACACACATCACTGATCACACACATCACTGATCACACACAAACACATCACTGATCACACACATCACTGATCACACAACATCACTGATCACACACACATCACTGATCACACACACATCACTGATCACACATGCACATCACTGATCACACACACATAACTGATCACACACACACATCACTGATCACACACACATCACTGATCACACACACACACATCACTGATCACACACATCACTGATCACACACACATCACTGATCACACACACACACATCACTGATCACACACACATCACTGATCACACACACACATCACTGATCACACACACATCACTGATCACACACACATCACTGATCACACACATCACTGATCACACACACACACACATCACTGATCACACACACATCACTGATCACACACATATCACTGATCACACACACACATCACTGATCACACACATCACTGATCACACACACACACATCACTGATCACACACACACATCACTGATCACACACACATCACTGATCACACACACATCACTGATCACACACATCACTGATCACACACACATCACTGATCACACACATCACTGATCACACACACACATCACTGATCACACACACATCACTGATCTTACACATCACTGATCACACACACATCACTGATCACACACACACATCACTGATCACACACACACATCACTGATCACACACATCACTGATCACACACACATCACTGATCACACACACATCACTGATCACACACATCACTGATCACACACACACATCACTGATCACACACACACATCACTGATCACACACACATCACTGATCACACACACACATCACTGTTCACACACACATCACTGATCACACACACATAACTGATCACACACACACATCACTGATCACACACACATCACTGATCACACACACACACATCGCTGATCACACACATCACTGATCACACACACATCACTGATCACACACACACACATCACTGATCACACACATCACTGATCACACACACATCACTGATCACACACACACACATCACTGATCACACACACACATCACTGATCACACACACACATCACTGATCACACACACATCACTGATCACACACATCACTGATCACACACACATCACTGATCACACACATCACTGATCACACACACACATCACTGATCACACACACATCACTGATCTTACACATCACTGATCACACACACATCACTGATCACACACACACATCACTGATCACACGCATCACTGATCACACACATCACTGATCACACACACACATCACTGATCACACACACACATCACTGATCACACACACATCACTGATCACACACATCACTGATCACACACACACATCACTGATCACACACACATCACTGATCTTACACATCACTGATCACACACACATCACTGATCACACACACACATCACTGATCACACACATCACTGATCACACACATCACTGATCACACACATCACTGATCACACACACACATCACTGATCACACACACATCACTGATCACACACACATCGCTGATCACACACATCGCTGATCACACACACATCACTGATCACACACACATCACTGATCACACACACACACATCACTGATCACACACATCACTGATCACACACACATCACTGATCACACACACACATCACTGATCACACACACACATCACTGATCACACACACACATCACTGATCACACACACATCACTGATCACACACATCACTGATCACACACACACATCACTGATCACACACACATCACTGATCTTACACATCACTGATCACACACACATCACTGATCACACACACACATCACTGATCACACACATCACTGATCACACACATCACTGATCACACACATCACTGATCACACACACACATCACTGATCACACACACATCACTGATCACACACACATCACTGATCACACACACACATCACTGATCACACACACACATCACTGATCACACACACATCACTGATCACACACACACACACATCACTGATCACACACACACATCACTGATCACACACATCACTGATCACACACACATCACTGATCACACACATCACTGATCACACACATCACTGATCACACACACATCACTGATCACACACACATCACTGATCACATACACATCACTGATCACACACACATCACTGATCACACACATCAATGATCACATACACACATCACTGATCACACACATCACTGATCACACACACACGTATCACTGATCACACACATCACTGATCACACACACATCACTGATCACACACACATCACTGATCACACACACATCACTGATCACACACGCACATCACTGACCACACACACATAACTGATCACACACACACATCACTGATCACACACACATCACTGATCACACACACACACATCACTGATCACACACATCACTGATCACACACACATCACTTATCACACACACACACACACACACATCACTGATCACACACATCACTGATCACACACACATCACTGATCACACACACACACATCACTGATCACACACAGACATCACTGATCACACACACACATCACTGATCACACACACATCACTGATCACACACACACACATCACTGATCAAACACACACACATCACTGATCACACACACACATCACTGATCACACACACACATCACTGATCACACACACATCACTGATCACACACATCACTGATCACACACACATCACTGATCACACACATCACTGATCACACACACACATCACTGATCACACACACATCACTGATCTTACACATCACTGATCACACACACATCACTGATCACACACACACATCACTGATCACACACATCACTGATCACACACACACATCACTGATCACACACATCACTGTTCACACACACATCACTGATCACACACACATCACTGATCACACACATCACTGATCACACACACATCACTGATCACACACATCACTGATCACACACACACATCACTGATCACACACACATCACTGATCTTACACATCACTGATCACACACACATCACTGATCACACACACACATCACTGATCACACACATCACTGTTCACACACACATCAATGATCACACACACACATCACTGATCACACACACACATCACTGATCACACACACATCACTGTTCACACACACATCACTGTTCACACACACATCACTGATCACACACACATAACTGATCACACACACACATCACTGATCACACACACATCACTGATCACACACACACACATCGCTGATCACACACATCACTGATCACACACACATCACTGATCACACACACACACATCACTGATCACACACATCACTGATCACACACACATCACTGATCACACACACACACATCACTGATCACACACACACATCACTGATCACACACACACATCACTGATCACACACACATCACTGATCACACACATCACTGATCACACACATCACTGATCACACACACACATCACTGATCACACACACATCACTGATCTTACACATCACTGATCACACACACATCACTGATCAGACACACACATCACTGATCACACACATCACTGATCACACACATCACTGATCACACACACACATCACTGATCACACACACATCACTGATCTTACACATCACTGATCACACACACACATCACTGATCACACACACACATCACTGATCACACACACACATCACTGATCACACACACATCACTGATCACACACACACACATCACTGATCACACACACACATCACTGATCACACACATCACTGATCACACACACATCACTGATCACACACATCACTGATCACACACATCACTGATCACACACACATCACTGATCACACACACATCACTGATCACATACACATCACTGATCACACACACATCACTGATCACACACATCAATGATCACATACACACATCACTGATCACACACATCACTGATCACACACACACGCATCACTGATCACACACATCACTGATCACACACACATCACTGATCACACACACATCACTGATCACACACACATCACTGATCACACACGCACATCACTGACCACACACACATAACTGATCACACACACACATCACTGATCACACACACATCACTGATCACACACACACACATCACTGATCACACACATCACTGATCACACACACATCACTTATCACACACACACACACACACACATCACTGATCACACACATCACTGATCACACACACATCACTGATCACACACATCACTGATCACACACATCACTGATCACACACACACATCACTGATCACACACACACATCACTGATCACACACACACATCATTAATCACATACACATCACTGATCACACACATCACTGATCACACACACAGATCACTGATCACACACACATCACTGATCACACACACATCACTGATCACACACATCACTGATCACACACACACATCACTGATCACACACACATCACTGATCACATACACATCACTGATCACACACACACATCACTGATCACACACATCACTGATCACACACAAACACATCACTGATCACACACATCACTGATCACACAACATCACTGATCACACACACATCACTGATCACACACACATCACTGATCACACATGCACATCACTGATCACACACACATAACTGATCACACACACACATCACTGATCACACACACATCACTGATCACACACACACACATCACTGATCACACACATCACTGATCACACACACATCACTGATCACACACACACACATCACTGATCACACACACATCACTGATCACACACACACATCACTGATCACACACACATCACTGATCACACACACATCACTGATCACACACATCACTGATCACACACATCACTGATCACACACACACACATCACTGATCACACACACATCACTGATCACACACATATCACTGATCACACACACACATCACTGATCACACACATCACTGATCACACACACACATCACTGATCACACACACACATCACTGATCACACACACATCACTGATCACACACACATCACTGATCACACACATCACTGATCACACACACATCACTGATCACACACATCACTGATCACACACACACATCACTGATCACACACACATCACTGATCTTACACATCACTGATCACACACACATCACTGATCACACACACACATCACTGATCACACACACACATCACTGATCACACACATCACTGATCACACACACATCACTGATCACACACACATCACTGATCACACACATCACTGATCACACACACACATCACTGATCACACACACACATCACTGATCACACACACATCACTGATCACACACACACATCACTGTTCACACACACATCACTGATCACACACACATAACTGATCACACACACACATCACTGATCACACACACATCACTGATCACACACACACACATCGCTGATCACACACATCACTGATCACACACACATCACTGATCACACACACACACATCACTGATCACACACATCACTGATCACACACACATCACTGATCACACACACACACATCACTGATCACACACACACATCACTGATCACACACACACATCACTGATCACACACACATCACTGATCACACACATCACTGATCACACACACATCACTGATCACACACATCACTGATCACACACACACATCACTGATCACACACACATCACTGATCTTACACATCACTGATCACACACACATCACTGATCACACACACACATCACTGATCACACGCATCACTGATCACACACATCACTGATCACACACACACATCACTGATCACACACACATCACTGATCTTACACATCACTGATCACACACACATCACTGATCACACACACACATCACTGATCACACACACACATCACTGATCACACACACATCACTGATCACACACACACACATCACTGATCACACACACATCACTGATCACACACATCACTGATCACACACACATCACTGATCACACACATCACTGATCACACACATCACTGATCACACACATCACTGATCACACACACATCACTGATCACACACACATCACTGATCACACACATCACTGATCACACACATCACTGATCACACACACACATCACTGATCACACACACATCACTGATCACACACACATCACTGATCACACACACATCACTGATCACACACACACATCACTGATCACACACATCACTGATCACACACACACACATCACTGATCACACACACACATCACTGATCACACACACATCACTGATCACACACACATCACTGATCACACACATCACTGATCACACACACATCACTGATCACACACATCACTGATCACACACATCACTGATCACACACACACATCACTGATCACACACACATCACTGATCTTACACATCACTGATCACACACACATCACTGATCACACACACACATCACTGATCACACACATCACTGATCACACACACACATCACTGATCACACACATCACTGATCACACACACATCACTGATCACACACACATCACTGATCACACACATCACTGATCACACACACACATCACTGATCACACACACACATCACTGATCAAACACACATCACTGATCACACACACACATCACTGTTCACACACACATCACTGATCACACACACATAACTGATCACACACACACATCACTGATCACACACACATCACTGATCACACACACATCGCTGATCACACACATCGCTGATCACACACACATCACTGATCACACACACATCACTGATCACACACACACACATCACTGATCACACACATCACTGATCACACACACATCACTGATCACACACACACATCACTGATCACACACACACATCACTGATCACACACACACATCACTGATCACACACACATCACTGATCACACACATCACTGATCACACACACACATCACTGATCACACACACATCACTGATCTTACACATCACTGATCACACACACATCACTGATCACACACACACATCACTGATCACACACATCACTGATCACACACATCACTGATCACACACATCACTGATCACACACACACATCACTGATCACACACACATCACTGTTCACACACACATCACTGATCACACACACATAACTGATCACACACACACATCACTGATCACACACACATCACTGATCACACACACATCGCTGATCACACACATCGCTGATCACACACACATCACTGATCACACACACATCACTGATCACACACACACACATCACTGATCACACACATCACTGATCACACACACATCACTGATCACACACACACATCACTGATCACACACACACATCACTGATCACACACACACATCACTGATCACACACACATCACTGATCACACACATCACTGATCACACACACACATCACTGATCACACACACATCACTGATCTTACACATCACTGATCACACACACATCACTGATCACACACACACATCACTGATCACACACATCACTGATCACACACATCACTGATCACACACATCACTGATCACACACACACATCACTGATCACACACACATCACTGAACACACACACATCACTGATCACACACACACATCACTGATCACACACACACATCACTGATCACACACACATCACTGATCACACACACACACATCACTGATCACACACACACATCACTGATCACACACATCACTGATCACACACACATCACTGATCACACACATCACTGATCACACACATCACTGATCACACACACATCACTGATCACACACACATCACTGATCACATACACATCACTGATCACACACACATCACTGATCACACACATCAATGATCACATACACACATCACTGATCACACACATCACTGATCACACACACACGTATCACTGATCACACACATCACTGATCACACACACATCACTGATCACACACACATCACTGATCACACACACATCACTGATCACACACGCACATCACTGACCACACACACATAACTGATCACACACACACATCACTGATCACACACACATCACTGATCACACACACACACATCACTGATCACACACATCACTGATCACACACACATCACTTATCACACACACACACACACACACATCACTGATCACACACATCACTGATCACACACACATCACTGATCACACACACACACATCACTGATCACACACAGACATCACTGATCACACACACACATCACTGATCACACACACATCACTGATCACACACACACACATCACTGATCAAACACACACACATCACTGATCACACACACACATCACTGATCACACACACACATCACTGATCACACACACATCACTGATCACACACATCACTGATCACACACACATCACTGATCACACACATCACTGATCACACACACACATCACTGATCACACACACATCACTGATCTTACACATCACTGATCACACACACATCACTGATCACACACACACATCACTGATCACACACATCACTGATCACACACACACATCACTGATCACACACATCACTGTTCACACACACATCACTGATCACACACACATCACTGATCACACACATCACTGATCACACACACATCACTGATCACACACATCACTGATCACACACACACATCACTGATCACACACACATCACTGATCTTACACATCACTGATCACACACACATCACTGATCACACACACACATCACTGATCACACACATCACTGTTCACACACACATCACTGATCACACACACACATCACTGATCACACACACACATCACTGATCACACACACATCACTGTTCACACACACATCACTGTTCACACACACATCACTGATCACACACACATAACTGATCACACACACACATCACTGATCACACACACATCACTGATCACACACACACACATCGCTGATCACACACATCACTGATCACACACACATCACTGATCACACACACACACATCACTGATCACACACATCACTGATCACACACACATCACTGATCACACACACACACATCACTGATCACACACACACATCACTGATCACACACACACATCACTGATCACACACACATCACTGATCACACACATCACTGATCACACACATCACTGATCACACACACACATCACTGATCACACACACATCACTGATCTTACACATCACTGATCACACACACATCACTGATCAGACACACACATCACTGATCACACACATCACTGATCACACACATCACTGATCACACACACACATCACTGATCACACACACATCACTGATCTTACACATCACTGATCACACACACACATCACTGATCACACACACACATCACTGATCACACACACACATCACTGATCACACACACATCACTGATCACACACACACACATCACTGATCACACACACACATCACTGATCACACACATCACTGATCACACACACATCACTGATCACACACATCACTGATCACACACATCACTGATCACACACACATCACTGATCACACACACATCACTGATCACATACACATCACTGATCACACACACATCACTGATCACACACATCAATGATCACATACACACTTCACTGATCACACACATCACTGATCACACACACACGCATCACTGATCACACACATCACTGATCACACACACATCACTGATCACACACACATCACTGATCACACACACATCACTGATCACACACGCACATCACTGACCACACACACATAACTGATCACACACACACATCACTGATCACACACACATCACTGATCACACACACACACATCACTGATCACACACATCACTGATCACACACACATCACTTATCACACACACACACACACACACACATCACTGATCACACACATCACTGATCACACACACATCACTGATCACACACATCACTGATCACACACATCACTGATCACACACACACATCACTGATCACACACACACATCACTGATCACACACACACATCATTAATCACATACACATCACTGATCACACACATCACTGATCACACACACAGATCACTGATCACACACACATCACTGATCACACACACATCACTGATCACACACATCACTGATCACACACACACATCACTGATCACACACACATCACTGATCACATACACATCACTGATCACACACACACATCACTGATCACACACATCACTGATCACACACAAACACATCACTGATCACACACATCACTGATCACACAACATCACTGATCACACACACATCACTGATCACACACACATCACTGATCACACATGCACATCACTGATCACACACACATAACTGATCACACACACACACATCACTGATCACACACACATCACTGATCACACACACACACATCACTGATCACACACATCACTGATCACACACACATCACTGATCACACACACACACATCACTGATCACACACATCACTGATCACACACACATCACTGATCACACACACACATCACTGATCACACACACATCACTGTTCACACACGCATCACTGATCACACACATCACTTATCACACACATCACTGATCACACACACACATCACTGATCACACACACATCACTGATCACACACATATCACTGATCACACACACACATCACTGATCACACACATCACTGATCACACACACACACATCACTGATCACACACACACACATCACTGATCACACACACATCACTGATCACACACACATCACTGATCACACACATCACTGATCACACACACATCACTGATCACACACATCACTGATCACACACACACATCACTGATCACACACACATCACTGATCTTACACATCACTGATCACACACACATCACTGATCACACACACACATCACTGATCACACACACACATCACTGATCACACACATCACTGATCACACACACATCACTGATCACACACACATCACTGATCACACACATCACTGATCACACACACACATCACTGATCACACACACACATCACTGATCACACACACATCACTGATCACACACACACATCACTGTTCACACACACATCACTGATCACACACACATAACTGATCACACACACACATCACTGATCACACACACATCACTGATCACACACACACACATCGCTGATCACACACATCACTGATCACACACACATCACTGATCACACACACACACATCACTGATCACACACATCACTGATCACACACACATCACTGATCACACACACACACATCACTGATCACACACACACATCACTGATCACACACACACATCACTGATCACACACACATCACTGATCACACACATCACTGATCACACACACATCACTGATCACACACATCACTGATCACACACACACATCACTGATCACACACACATCACTGATCTTACACATCACTGATCACACACACATCACTGATCACACACACACATCACTGATCACACGCATCACTGATCACACACATCACTGATCACACACACACATCACTGATCACACACACATCACTGATCTTACACATCACTGATCACACACACATCACTGATCACACACACACATCACTGATCACACACACACATCACTGATCACACACACATCACTGATCACACACACACACATCACTGATCACACACACATCACTGATCACACACATCACTGATCACACACACATCACTGATCACACACATCACTGATCACACACATCACTGATCACACACATCACTGATCACACACACATCACTGATCACACACACATCACTGATCACACACATCACTGATCACACACATCACTGATCACACACACACATCACTGATCACACACACATCACTGATCACACACACATCACTGATCACACACACATCACTGATCACACACACACATCACTGATCACACACATCACTGATCACACACACACACATCACTGATCACACACACACATCACTGATCACACACACATCACTGATCACACACACATCACTGATCACACACATCACTGATCACACACACATCACTGATCACACACATCACTGATCACACACATCACTGATCACACACACACATCACTGATCACACACACATCACTGATCTTACACATCACTGATCACACACACATCACTGATCACACACACACATCACTGATCACACACATCACTGATCACACACACACATCACTGATCACACACATCACTGATCACACACACATCACTGATCACACACACATCACTGATCACACACATCACTGATCACACACACACATCACTGATCACACACACACATCACTGATCAAACACACATCACTGATCACACACACACATCACTGTTCACACACACATCACTGATCACACACACATAACTGATCACACACACACATCACTGATCACACACACATCACTGATCACACACACATCGCTGATCACACACATCGCTGATCACACACACATCACTGATCACACACACATCACTGATCACACATACACACATCACTGATCACACACATCACTGATCACACACACATCACTGATCACACACACACACACATCACTGATCACACACACACATCACTGATCACACACACATCACTGATCACACACACATCACTGATCACACACATCACTGATCACACACACACATCACTGATCACACACACATCACTGATCTTACACATCACTGATCACACACACATCACTGATCACACACACACATCACTGATCACACACATCACTGATCACACACATCACTGATCACACACATCACTGATCACACACACACATCACTGATCACACACACATCACTGATCACACACACATCACTGATCACACACACACATCACTGATCACACACACACATCACTGATCACACACACATCACTGATCACACACACACATCACTGATCACACACACACATCACTGATCACACACATCACTGATCACACACACATCACTGATCACACACATCACTGATCACACACATCACTGATCACACACACATCACTGATCACACACACATCACTGATCACATACACATCACTGATCACACACACATCACTGATCACACACATCAATGATCACATACACACATCACTGATCACACACATCACTGATCACACACACACGTATCACTGATCACACACATCACTGATCACACACACATCACTGATCACACACACATCACTGATCACACACGCACATCACTGACCACACACACATAACTGATCACACACACACATCACTGATCACACACACATCACTGATCACACACACACACATCACTGATCACACACATCACTGATCACACACACATCACTTATCACACACACACACACACATCACTGATCACACACATCACTGATCACACACACATCACTGATCACACACACACACATCACTGATCACACACAGACATCACTGATCACACACACACATCACTGATCACACACACATCACTGATCACACACACACACACATCACTGATCAAACACACACACATCACTGATCACACACACACATCACTGATCACACACACACATCACTGATCACACACACATCACTGATCACACACATCACTGATCACACACACATCACTGATCACACACATCACTGATCACACACACATCACTGATCTTACACATCACTGATCACACACACATCACTGATCACACACACACATCACTGATCACACACATCACTGATCACACACACACATCACTGATCACACAGATCACTGTTCACACACACATCACTGATCACACACACATCACTGATCACACACATCACTGATCACACACACACATCACTGATCACACACACACATCACTGATCACACACACATCACTGTTCACACACACATCACTGTTCACACACACATCACTGATCACACACACATAACTGATCACACACACACATCACTGATCACACACACATCACTGATCACACACACACACATCGCTGATCACACACATCACTGATCACACACACATCACTGATCACACACACACACATCACTGATCACACACATCACTGATCACACACACATCACTGATCACACACACACACATCACTGATCACACACACACATCACTGATCACACACACACATCACTGATCACACACACATCACTGATCACACACATCACTGATCACACACATCACTGATCACACACACACATCACTGATCACACACACATCACTGATCTTACACATCACTGATCACACACACATCAGTGATCAGACACACACATCACTGATCACACACATCACTGATCACACACATCACTGATCACACACACACATCACTGATCACACACACATCACTGATCTTACACATCACTGATCACACACACATCACTGATCACACACACACATCACTGATCACACACACACATCACTGATCACACACACATCACTGATCACACATACACACATCACTGATCACACACATCACTGATCACACACACATCACTGATCACACACATCACTGATCACACACATCACTGATCACACACACATCACTGATCACATACACATCACTGATCACACACACATCACTGATCACACACATCAATGATCACATACACACATCACTGATCAGACACATCACTGATCACACACACACGCATCACTGATCACACAAATCACTGATCACACACACATCACTGATCACACACACATCACTGATCACACACGCACATCACTGACCACACACACATAACTGATCACACACACACATCACTGATCACACACACATCACTGATCACACACACACACATCACTGATCACACACATCACTGATCACACACACATCACTGATCACACACACACATCACTGATCACACACATCACTGATCACACACACATCACTGATCACACACACACACATCACTGATCATACACACACATCACTGATCACACACACACATCACTGATCACACACACATCACTGATCACACACACACACATCACTGATCACAGACACACATCACTGATCACACACACACATCACTGATCACACACATCACTGATCACACACATCACTGATCACACACACACAACACTGATCACACACACATCACTGATCTTACACATCACTGATCACACACACATCACTGATCACACACACACATCACTGATCACACACACACATCACTGATCACACACATCACTGATCACACACATCACTGATCACACACACACATCACTGATCACACACACATCACTGATCACACACACATCACTGATCACACACACACATCACTGATCACACACACACATCACTGATCACACACACATCACTGATCACACACACACACATCACTGATCACACACACACATCACTGATCACACACATCACTGATCACACACAAATCACTGATCACACACATCACTGATCACACACATCACTGATCACACACACATCACTGATCACACACACATCACTGATCACATACACATCACTGATCACACACACATCACTGATCACACACATCAATGATCACATACACACATCACTGATCACACACATCACTGATCACACACACACGCATCACTGATCACACACATCACTGATCACACACACATCACTGATCACACACACATCACTGATCACACACACATCACTGATCACACACGCACATCACTGACCACACACACATAACTGATCACACACACACATCACTGATCACACACACATCACTGATCACACACACACACATCACTGATCACACACATCACTGATCACACACACATCACTTATCACACACACACACACACACACATCACTGATCACACACATCACTGATCACACACACATCACTGATCACACACACACACATCACTGATCACACACAGACATCACTGATCACACACACACATCACTGATCACACACACATCACTGATCACACACACACACATCACTGATCAAACACACACACATCACTGATCACACACACACATCACTGATCACACACACACATCACTGATCACACACACATCACTGATCACACACATCACTGATCACACACACATCACTGATCACACACATCACTGATCACACACACACATCACTGATCACACACACATCACTGATCTTACACATCACTGATCACACACACATCACTGATCACACACACACATCACTGATCACACACATCACTGATCACACACACACATCACTGATCACACACATCACTGTTCACACACACATCACTGATCACACACACATCACTGATCACACACATCACTGATCACACACACACATCACTGATCACACACACACATCACTGATCACACACACATCACTGTTCACACACACATCACTGATCACACACACATAACTGATCACACACACACATCACTGATCACACACACATCACTGATCACACACACACACATCGCTGATCACACACATCACTGATCACACACACATCACTGATCACACACACACACATCACTGATCACACACATCACTGATCACACACACATCACTGATCACACACACACACATCACTGATCACACACACACATCACTGATCACACACACACATCACTGATCACACACACATCACTGATCACACACATCACTGATCACACATCACTGATCACACACACACATCACTGATCACACACACATCACTGATCTTACACATCACTGATCACACACACATCACTGATCAGACACACACATCACTGATCACACACATCACTGATCACACACATCACTGATCACACACACACATCACTGATCACACACACATCACTGATCTTACACATCACTGATCACACACACATCACTGATCACACACACACATCACTGATCACACACACACATCACTGATCACACACACATCACTGATCACACATACACACATCACTGATCACACACATCACTGATCACACACACATCACTGATCACACACATCACTGATCCCACACATCACTGATCACACACATCACTGATCACACACACATCACTGATCACATACACATCACTGATCACACACACATCACTGATCACACACATCAATGATCACATACACACATCACTGATCAGACACATCACTGATCACACACACACGCATCACTGATCACACACATCACTGATCACACACACATCACTGATCACACACACATCACTGATCACACACGCACATCACTGACCACACACACATAACTGATCACACACACACATCACTGATCACACACACATCACTGATCACACACACACACATCACTGATCACACACATCACTGATCACACACACATCACTGATCACACACACACACATCACTGATCACACACATCACTGATCACACACACATCACTGATCACACACACACACATCACTGATCATACACACACATCACTGATCACACACACACATCACTGATCACACACACATCACTGATCACACACACACACATCACTGATCACAGACACACATCACTGATCACACACACACATCACTGATCACACACATCACTGATCACACACATCACTGATCACACACACACAACACTGATCACACACACATCACTGATCTTACACATCACTGATCACACACACATCACTGATCACACACACACATCACTGATCACACACACACATCACTGATCACACACATCACTGATCACACACATCACTGATCACACACACACATCACTGATCACACACACATCACTGATCACACACACATCACTGATCACACACACACATCACTGATCACACACACATCACTGATCACACACACATCACTGATCACACACACATCACTGATCACACACACACATCACTGATCACACACACATCACTGATCACACACACACATCACTGATCACACACATCACTGATCACACACATCACTGATCACTCACACATCACTGATCACACACATCACTGATCACACACATCACTGATCACACACACACATCACTGATCACACACACATCACTGATCTTACACATCACTGATCACACACACATCACTGATCACACACATCACTGATCACACACAACACTGATCACACACACACACATCACTGATCACACACATCACTGATCACACACACATCACTGATCACACACGCACATCACTGATCACACACACATAACTGATCACACACACACATCACTGATCACACACACATCACTGATCACACACACACACATCACTGATCACACACATCACTGATCACACACACATCACTGATCACACACACACACATCACTGATCACACACACATCACTGATCACACACACACACATCACTGATCACACACACACATCACTGATCACACACACACATCACTGATCACACACACATCACTGATCACACACATCACTGATCACACACACATCACTGATCACACACACATCACTGATCTTACACATCACTGATCACACACATATCACTGATCACACACACACATCACTGATCACACACTCACATCACTGATCACACACACACATCACTGATCACACACACATCACTGATCACACACATCACTGATCACACACACATCACTGATCACACACTTCACTGATCACACACATCACTGATCACACACACACATCACTGATCACACCCACATCACTGATCTTACACATCACTGATCACACACACATCACTGATCACACACACATCACTGATCACACACATCACTGATCACACACACACATCACTGATCACACACACATCACTGATCACACACATCACTGATCTTACACATCACTGATCACACACACATCACTGATCACACACATCACTGATCACACACACATCACTGATCACACACACATCACTGATCACACACACATCACTGATCACACACACATCACTGATCACACACACACATCACTGATCACACACACATCACTGATCACACACACACATCACTGATCACACACACACATCACTGATCACACACATCACTGATCACACACATCACTGATCACACACACACATCACTGATCACACACATCACTGATCACACACACATCACTGATCACACACACATCACTGATCACACACACACATCACTGATCACACACACACATCACTGATCACACACATCACTGATCACACACACACATCACTGATCACACACACACATCACTGATCACACACATCACTGATCACACACACATCACTGATCACACACACACACATCACTGATCACACACACATCACTGATCACACACACACATCACTGATCACACACACACATCACTGATCACACACACACATCACTGATCACACACACATCACTGATCACACACATCACTGATCACACACACATCACTGATCACACACACATCACTGATCTTACACATCACTGATCACACACACATCACTGATCACACACACACATCACTGATCACACACACATCACTGATCACACACACACATCACTGATCACACACTCACATCACTGATCACACACACACATCACTGATCACACACACATCACTGATCACACACATCACTGATCACACACACATCACTGATCACACACTTCACTGATCACACACATCACTGATCACACACACACATCACTGATCACACACACATCACTGATCTTACACATCACTGATCACACACACATCACTGATCACACACATCACTGATCACACACACACATCACTGATCACACACACATCACTGATCACACACACATCACTGATCACACACATCACTGATCTTACACATCACTGATCACACACACATCACTGATCACACACATCACTGATCACACACACATCACTGATCACACACACATCACTGATCACACACACACATCACTGATCACACACACATCACTGATCACACACACATCACTGATCACACACACACATCACTGATCACACACATCACTGATCACACACATCACTGATCACACACATCACTGATCACACACACACATCACTGATCACACACATCACTGATCACACACACATCACTGATCACACACACATCACTGATCACACACACACATCACTGATCACACACACACATCACTGATCACACACATCACTGATCACACACACATATCACTGATCACACACACACATCACTGATCACACACACATCACTGATCACACACACACACATCACTGATCACACACACATCACTGATCACACACACACATCACTGATCACACACATCACTGATCACACACATCACTGATCACACACACACATCATTGATCACACACATCACTGATCACACACATCACTGATCACACACACATCACTGATCACACACACACATCACTGATCACACACACATCACTGATCACACACACATCACTGATCACACACATCACTGATCACACACACACACATCACTGATCACACACATCACTGATCACACACACACACATCACTGATCACAAACACATCACTGATCACACACATCACTGATCACACACACATCACTGATCACACACACACATCACTGATCACACACACACATCACTGATCACACACATCACTGATCTTACACATCACTGATCACACACATCACTGATCTTACACATCACTGATCACACACATCACTGATCACACACACATCACTGATCACACACATCACTGATCACACACATCACTGATCACACACACATCACTGATCACACACACATCACTGATCACACACATCACTGATCACACACACACATCACTGATCACACACACATCACTGATCACACACACACATCACTGATCACACACATCACTGATCACACACACATCACTGATCTTACACATCACTGATCACACACACATCACTGATCACACACACATCACTGATCACACACATCACTGATCACACACACATCACTGATCACACACACATCACCGATCACACACACACATCACTGATTACACACATCACTGATCACACACATCACTGATCACACACACATCACTGATCACACACACATCACTGATCACACACAAATCACTGATCACACACACATCACTGATCACACACACATCACTGATCACATACACATCACTGATCACACACATCACTGATCACACACACATCACTGATCCCACACATCACTGATCTTACACATCACTGATCACACACATCACTGATCACACACACATCACTGTTCACACACATCACTGATCACACACACATCACTGATCACACACACATCACTGATCACACACATCACTGATCACACACACACATCACTGATCACACACACATCACTGATCACACACATCACTGATCACACACACATCACTGATCTTACACATCACTGATCACACACACATCACTGATCACACACACAAATCACTGATCACACACATCACTGATCACACACACATCACTGATCACACACACATCACTGATCACACACACACATCACTGATTACACACATCACTGATCACACACATCACTGATCACACACACATCACTGATCACACACACATCAATGATCACACACACATCACTGATCACACACACATCACTGATCACATACACATCACTGATCACACACACATCACTGATCACACACACATCACTGATCACACACATCACTGATCACACACATCACTGATCACATACACATCACTGATCACACACACACATCACTGATCACACACACATCACTGATCACACACACACATCACTGATCACACACATCACTGATCACACACACATCACTGATCACACACACACATCACTGATCACACACACATCACTGATCACACACACATCACTGATCACACACACACATCACTGATCACACACATCACTGATCACATACACATCACTGATCACACACAAATCACTGATCACACACACATCACTGATCACACACACATCACTGATCACACACACATCACTGATCACACACACACATCACTGATCACACACATCACTGATCACACACACACATCACTGATCACACACATCACTGATCACATACACATCACTGATCACACACACACATCACTGATCACACACACACATCACTGATCACACACATCACTGATCACACACACACATCACTGATCACACACACATCACTGATCACACACACACATCACTGATCACACACATCACTGACCACACACATCACTGACCACACACATCACTGATCACACACACACATCACTGATCACACACACATCACTGATCACACACACACATCACTGATCACACACACATCACTGATCACACACACACATCACTGATCACACACATCACTGATCACACACACACACATCACTGATCACACACACACATCACTGATCACACACATCACTGATCACACACATCACTGATCACACACTTCACTGATCACACACACATCACTGATCACACACATCACTGATCACACACACATCACTGATCACACACACACACATCACTGATCACACACACACATCACTGATTACACACATCACTGATCACACACATTACTGATCACACACATCACTGATCACACACACACATCACTGATCACACACATCACTGATCACATACATCACTGATCACACACACACACATCACTGATCACACACACACATCACTGATCACACACACATCACTGATCACACACACACATCACTGATCACACACATCACTGATCACACACATCACTGATTACACACACACATCACTGATCACACACACACATCACTGATCACACACATCACTGATCACACACATCACTGATCACACACACATCACTGATCACACACATCACTGATCACACACACATCACTGATCACACACACACATCACTGATCACACACACATCACTGATCACACACACACATCACTGATCACACACATCGCTGATCACACACATCACTGATCACACACACATCACTGATCACACATATCACTGATCACACACACACATCACTGATCACACACATCACTGATCACACACACACATCACTGATCACACACACATCACTGATCACACACACACATCACTGATCACACACACATCACTGATCACACACATCACTGATCACACACATCACTGATCACACACACACATCACTGATCACACACACACATCACTGATCACACACACACATCATTAATCACATACACATCACTGATCACACACATCACTGACCACACACATCAATGATCACACACATCACTGATCACACACACACCACTGATCACACACACATCACTGATCACACACACATCACTGATCACACACATCACTGATCACACACATCAGTGATCACACACACATCACTGATCACACACACACATCACTGATCACACACACACATCACTAATCACACACACATCACTGATCACACACACACATCACTGATCACACACATCACTGATCACACACACAGATCACTGATCACACACACATCACTGATCACACACACATCACTGATCACACACACATCACTGATCACACACACATCACTGATCACACACATCACTGATCACACACACACATCACTGATCACACACACATCACTGATCACATACACATCACTGATCACACACACACATCACTGATCACACACATCACTGATCACACACACACTCATCACTGATCACACACATCACTGATCACACACACATCACTGATCACACACACATCACTGATCACACACACATCACTGATCACACATGCACATCACTGATCACACACACCTAACTGATCACACACACACATCACTGATCACACACACATCACTGATCACACACACATCACTGATCACACACACACACATCACTGATCACACACATCACTGATCACACACACATCACTGATCACACACACATCACTGATCACACACACACATCACTGATTACACACATCACTGATCACACACATCACTGATCACACACACATCACTGATCACACACACATCAATGATCACACACACATCACTGATCACACACACATCACTGATCACATACACATCACTGATCACACACACATCACTGATCACACACACATCACTGATCACACACATCACTGATCACACACATCACTGATCACATACACATCACTGATCACACACACACATCACTGATCACACACACATCACTGATCACACACACACATCACTGATCACACACATCACTGATCACACACACATCACTGATCACACACACACATCACTGATCACACACACATCACTGATCACACACACATCACTGATCACACACACACATCACTGATCACACACATAACTGATCACATACACATCACTGATCACACACAAATCACTGATCACACACACATCACTGATCACACACACATCACTGATCACACACACATCACTGATCACACACACACATCACTGATCACACACATCACTGATCACACACACACATCACTGATCACACACATCACTGATCACATACACATCACTGATCACACACACACATCACTGATCACACACATCACTGATCACACACACACAACACTGATCACACACACATCACTGATCACACACACACATCACTGATCACACACATCACTGATCACACACATCACTGACCACACACATCACTGATCACACACACACATCACTGATCACACACACATCACTGATCACACACACACATCACTGATCACACACACATCACTGATCACACACACACATCACTGATCACACACATCACTGATCACACACACACACATCACTGATCACACACACACATCACTGATCACACACATCACTGATCACACACATCACTGATCACACACTTCACTGATCACACACACATCACTGATCACACACATCACTGATCACACACACATCACTGATCACACACACACACATCACTGATCACACACACACATCACTGATTACACACATCACTGATCACACACATTACTGATCACACACATCACTGATCACACACACACATCACTGATCACACACATCACTGATCACATACATCACTGATCACACACACACACATCACTGATCACACACACACATCACTGATCACACACACATCACTGATCACACACACACATCACTGATCACACACATCACTGATCACACACATCACTGATCACACACACACATCACTGATCACACACACACATCACTGATCACACACATCACTGATCACACACACATCACTGATCACACACATCACTGATCACACACACATCACTGATCACACACACACATCACTGATCACACACACATCACTGATCACACACACACATCACTGATCACACACACATCACTGATCACACACACACATCACTGATCACACACATCGCTGATCACACACATCACTGATCACACACACATCACTGATCACACACATCACTGATCACACACACACATCACTGATCACACACATCACTGATCACACACACACATCACCGATCACACACACATCACTGATCACACACACACAGCACTGATCACACACACATCACTGATCACACACATCACTGATCACACACATCACTGATCACACACACACATCACTGATCACACACACACATCACTGATCACACACACACATCATTAATCACATACACATCACTGATCACACACATCACTGACCACACACATCACTGATCACACACATCACTGATCACACACACACCACTGATCACACACACATCACTGATCACACACACATCACTGATCACACACATCACTGATCACACACATCACTGATCACACACACATCACTGATCACACACACACATCACTGATCACACACACACATCACTGATCACACACACATCACTGATCACACACACACATCACTGATCACACACATCACTGATCACACACACAGATCACTGATCACACACACATCACTGATCACACACACATCACTGATCACACACACATCACTGATCACACACATCACTGATCACACACACACATCACTGATCACACACACATCACTGATCACATACACATCATTGATCACACACACACATCACTGATCACACACATCACTGATCACACACACACACATCACTGATCACACACATCACTGATCACACACACATCACTGATCACACACACATCACTGATCACACACACATCACTGATCACACATGCACATCACTGATCACAGACACCTAACTGATCACACACACACACATCACTGATCACACACACATCACTGATCACACACACATCACTGATCACACACACACACATCACTGATCACACACATCACTGATCACACACACATCACTGATCACACACACACACACACATCACTGATCACACACATCACTGATCACACACACATCACTGATCACACACACACATCACTGATTACACACATCACTGATCACACACATTACTGATCACACACATCACTGATCACACACACACATCACTGATCACACACATCACTGATCACATACATCACTGATCACACACACACACATCACTGATCACACACACACATCACTGATCACACACACATCACTGATCACACACACACATCACTGATCACACACATCACTGATCACACACACATCACTGATCACACACACATCACTGATCACACACACATCACTGATCACACACACCTAACTGATCACACACACACATCACTGATCACACACACATCACTGATCACACACACACACATCACTGATCACACACACACACATCACTGATCACACACATCACTGATCACACACACATCACTGATCACACACACATCACTGATCACACACACACATCACTGATTACACACATCACTGATCACACACATCTCTGATCACACACACATCACTGATCACACACACATCAATGATCACACACACATCACTGATCACACACACATCACTGATCACATACACATCACTGATCACACACACATCACTGATCACACACACATCACTGATCACACACATCACTGATCACACACATCACTGATCACATACACATCACTGATCACACACACACATCACTGATCACACACACATCACTGATCACACACACACATCACTGATCACACACATCACTGATCACACACACATCACTGATCACACACACACATCACTGATCACACACACATCACTGATCACACACACATCACTGATCACACACACACATCACTGATCACACACATCACTGATCACATACACATCACTGATCACACACAAATCACTGATCACACACACATCACTGATCACACACACATCACTGATCACACACACATCACTGATCACACACACACATCACTGATCACACACATCACTGATCACACACACACATCACTGATCACACACATCACTGATCACATACACATCACTGATCACACACACACATCACTGATCACACACATCACTGATCACACACACACAACACTGATCACACACACATCACTGATCACACACACACATCACTGATCACACACATCACTGATCACACACATCACTGACCACACACATCACTGATCACACACACACATCACTGATCACACACACATCACTGATCACACACACACATCACTGATCACACACACATCACTGATCACACACACACATCACTGATCACACACATCACTGATCACACACACACACATCACTGATCACACACACACATCACTGATCACACACATCACTGATCACACACATCACTGATCACACACTTCACTGATCACACACACATCACTGATCACACACATCACTGATCACACACACATCACTGATCACACACACACACATCACTGATCACACACACACATCACTGATTACACACATCACTGATCACACACATTACTGATCACACACATCACTGATCACACACACACATCACTGATCACACACATCACTGATCACATACATCACTGGTCACACACACACACATCACTGATCACACACACACATCACTGATCACACACACATCACTGATCACACACACACATCACTGATCACACACATCACTGATCACACACATCACTGATCACACACACACATCACTGATCACACACACACATCACTGATCACACACATCACTGATCACACACACATCACTGATCACACACATCACTGATCACACACACATCACTGATCACACACACACATCACTGATCACACACACATCACTGATCACACACACACATCACTGATCACACACACATCACTGATCACACACACACATCACTGATCACACACATCGCTGATCACACACATCACTGATCACACACACATCACTGATCACACACATCACTGATCACACACACACATCACTGATCACACACATCACTGATCACACACACACATCACCGATCACACACACATCACTGATCACACACACACAGCACTGATCACACACACATCACTGATCACACACATCACTGATCACACACATCACTGATCACACACACACATCACTGATCACACACACACATCACTGATCACACACACACATCATTAATCACATACACATCACTGATCACACACACATCACTGATCTTACACATCACTGATCACACACACATCACTGATCACACACACATCACTGATCACACACATCACTGATCACACACACATCACTGATCACACACACATCACCGATCACACACACACATCACTGATTACACACATCACTGATCACACACATCACTGATCACACACACATCACTGATCACACACACATCACTGATCACACACAAATCACTGATCACACACACATCACTGATCACACACACATCACTGATCACATACACATCACTGATCACACACATCACTGATCACACACACATCACTGATCCCACACATCACTGATCTTACACATCACTGATCACACACATCACTGATCACACACACATCACTGTTCACACACATCACTGATCACACACACATCACTGATCACACACACATCACTGATCACACACATCACTGATCACACACACACATCACTGATCACACACACATCACTGATCACACACATCACTGATCACACACACATCACTGATCTTACACATCACTGATCACACACACATCACTGATCACACACACAAATCACTGATCACACACATCACTGATCACACACACATCACTGATCACACACACATCACTGATCACACACACACATCACTGATTACACACATCACTGATCACACACATCACTGATCACACACACATCACTGATCACACACACATCAATGATCACACACACATCACTGATCACACACACATCACTGATCACATACACATCACTGATCACACACACATCACTGATCACACACACATCACTGATCACACACATCACTGATCACACACATCACTGATCACATACACATCACTGATCACACACACACATCACTGATCACACACACATCACTGATCACACACACACATCACTGATCACACACATCACTGATCACACACACATCACTGATCACACACACACATCACTGATCACACACACATCACTGATCACACACACATCACTGATCACACACACACATCACTGATCACACACATCACTGATCACATACACATCACTGATCACACACAAATCACTGATCACACACACATCACTGATCACACACACATCACTGATCACACACACATCACTGATCACACACACACATCACTGATCACACACATCACTGATCACACACACACATCACTGATCACACACATCACTGATCACATACACATCACTGATCACACACACACATCACTGATCACACACACACATCACTGATCACACACATCACTGATCACACACACACATCACTGATCACACACACATCACTGATCACACACACACATCACTGATCACACACATCACTGACCACACACATCACTGACCACACACATCACTGATCACACACACACATCACTGATCACACACACATCACTGATCACACACACACATCACTGATCACACACACATCACTGATCACACACACACATCACTGATCACACACATCACTGATCACACACACACACATCACTGATCACACACACACATCACTGATCACACACATCACTGATCACACACATCACTGATCACACACTTCACTGATCACACACACATCACTGATCACACACATCACTGATCACACACACATCACTGATCACACACACACACATCACTGATCACACACACACATCACTGATTACACACATCACTGATCACACACATTACTGATCACACACATCACTGATCACACACACACATCACTGATCACACACATCACTGATCACATACATCACTGATCACACACACACACATCACTGATCACACACACACATCACTGATCACACACACATCACTGATCACACACACACATCACTGATCACACACATCACTGATCACACACATCACTGATTACACACACACATCACTGATCACACACACACATCACTGATCACACACATCACTGATCACACACATCACTGATCACACACACATCACTGATCACACACATCACTGATCACACACACATCACTGATCACACACACACATCACTGATCACACACACATCACTGATCACACACACACATCACTGATCACACACATCGCTGATCACACACATCACTGATCACACACACATCACTGATCACACACATCACTGATCACACACACACATCACTGATCACACACATCACTGATCACACACACACATCACTGATCACACACACATCACTGATCACACACACACATCACTGATCACACACACATCACTGATCACACACATCACTGATCACACACATCACTGATCACACACACACATCACTGATCACACACACACATCACTGATCACACACACACATCATTAATCACATACACATCACTGATCACACACATCACTGACCACACACATCAATGATCACACACATCACTGATCACACACACACCACTGATCACACACACATCACTGATCACACACACATCACTGATCACACACATCACTGATCACACACATCAGTGATCACACACACATCACTGATCACACACACACATCACTGATCACACACACACATCACTAATCACACACACATCACTGATCACACACACACATCACTGATCACACACATCACTGATCACACACACAGATCACTGATCACACACACATCACTGATCACACACACATCACTGATCACACACACATCACTGATCACACACACATCACTGATCACACACATCACTGATCACACACACACATCACTGATCACACACACATCACTGATCACATACACATCACTGATCACACACACACATCACTGATCACACACATCACTGATCACACACACACTCATCACTGATCACACACATCACTGATCACACACACATCACTGATCACACACACATCACTGATCACACACACATCACTGATCACACATGCACATCACTGATCACACACACCTAACTGATCACACACACACATCACTGATCACACACACATCACTGATCACACACACATCACTGATCACACACACACACATCACTGATCACACACATCACTGATCACACACACATCACTGATCACACACACATCACTGATCACACACACACATCACTGATTACACACATCACTGATCACACACATCACTGATCACACACACATCACTGATCACACACACATCAATGATCACACACACATCACTGATCACACACACATCACTGATCACATACACATCACTGATCACACACACATCACTGATCACACACACATCACTGATCACACACATCACTGATCACACACATCACTGATCACATACACATCACTGATCACACACACACATCACTGATCACACACACATCACTGATCACACACACACATCACTGATCACACACATCACTGATCACACACACATCACTGATCACACACACACATCACTGATCACACACACATCACTGATCACACACACATCACTGATCACACACACACATCACTGATCACACACATCACTGATCACATACACATCACTGATCACACACAAATCACTGATCACACACACATCACTGATCACACACACATCACTGATCACACACACATCACTGATCACACACACACATCACTGATCACACACATCACTGATCACACACACACATCACTGATCACACACATCACTGATCACATACACATCACTGATCACACACACACATCACTGATCACACACATCACTGATCACACACACACAACACTGATCACACACACATCACTGATCACACACACACATCACTGATCACACACATCACTGATCACACACATCACTGACCACACACATCACTGATCACACACACACATCACTGATCACACACACATCACTGATCACACACACACATCACTGATCACACACACATCACTGATCACACACACACATCACTGATCACACACATCACTGATCACACACACACACATCACTGATCACACACACACATCACTGATCACACACATCACTGATCACACACATCACTGATCACACACTTCACTGATCACACACACATCACTGATCACACACATCACTGATCACACACACATCACTGATCACACACACACACATCACTGATCACACACACACATCACTGATTACACACATCACTGATCACACACATTACTGATCACACACATCACTGATCACACACACACATCACTGATCACACACATCACTGATCACATACATCACTGATCACACACACACACATCACTGATCACACACACACATCACTGATCACACACACATCACTGATCACACACACACATCACTGATCACACACATCACTGATCACACACATCACTGATCACACACACACATCACTGATCACACACACACATCACTGATCACACACATCACTGATCACACACACATCACTGATCACACACATCACTGATCACACACACATCACTGATCACACACACACATCACTGATCACACACACATCACTGATCACACACACACATCACTGATCACACACACATCACTGATCACACACACACATCACTGATCACACACATCGCTGATCACACACATCACTGATCACACACACATCACTGATCACACACATCACTGATCACACACACACATCACTGATTACACACATCACTGATCACACACACACATCACCGATCACACACACATCACTGATCACACACACACAGCACTGATCACACACACATCACTGATCACACACATCACTGATCACACACATCACTGATCACACACACACATCACTGATCACACACACACATCACTGATCACACACACACATCATTAATCACATACACATCACTGATCACACACATCACTGACCACACACATCACTGATCACACACATCACTGATCACACACACACCACTGATCACACACACATCACTGATCACACACACATCACTGATCACACACATCACTGATCACACACATCACTGATCACACACACATCACTGATCACACACACACATCACTGATCACACACACACATCACTGATCACACACACATCACTGATCACACACACACATCACTGATCACACACATCACTGATCACACACACAGATCACTGATCACACACACATCACTGATCACACACACATCACTGATCACACACACATCACTGATCACACACATCACTGATCACACACACACATCACTGATCACACACACATCACTGATCACATACACATCATTGATCACACACACACATCACTGATCACACACATCACTGATCACACACACACACATCACTGATCACACACATCACTGATCACACACACATCACTGATCACACACACATCACTGATCACACACACATCACTGATCACACATGCACATCACTGATCACAGACACCTAACTGATCACACACACACACATCACTGATCACACACACATCACTGATCACACACACATCACTGATCACACACACACACATCACTGATCACACACATCACTGATCACACACACATCACTGATCACACACACACACACACATCACTGATCACACACATCACTGATCACACACACATCACTGATCACACACACACATCACTGATTACACACATCACTGATCACACACATTACTGATCACACACATCACTGATCACACACACACATCACTGATCACACACATCACTGATCACATACATCACTGATCACACACACACACATCACTGATCACACACACACATCACTGATCACACACACATCACTGATCACACACACACATCACTGATCACACACATCACTGATCACACACACATCACTGATCACACACACATCACTGATCACACACACATCACTGATCACACATGCACATCACTGATCACACACACCTAACTGATCACACACACACATCACTGATCACACACACATCACTGATCACACACACACACATCACTGATCACACACACACACATCACTGATCACACACATCACTGATCACACACACATCACTGATCACACACACATCACTGATCACACACACACATCACTGATTACACACATCACTGATCACACACATCACTGATCACACACACATCACTGATCACACACACATCAATGATCACACACACATCACTGATCACACACACATCACTGATCACATACACATCACTGATCACACACACATCACTGATCACACACACATCACTGATCACACACATCACTGATCACACACATCACTGATCACATACACATCACTGATCACACACACACATCACTGATCACACACACATCACTGATCACACACACACATCACTGATCACACACATCACTGATCACACACACATCACTGATCACACACACACATCACTGATCACACACACATCACTGATCACACACACATCACTGATCACACACACACATCACTGATCACACACATCACTGATCACATACACATCACTGATCACACACAAATCACTGATCACACACACATCACTGATCACACACACATCACTGATCACACACACATCACTGATCACACACACACATCACTGATCACACACATCACTGATCACACACACACATCACTGATCACACACATCACTGATCACATACACATCACTGATCACACACACACATCACTGATCACACACATCACTGATCACACACACACAACACTGATCACACACACATCACTGATCACACACACACATCACTGATCACACACATCACTGATCACACACATCACTGACCACACACATCACTGATCACACACACACATCACTGATCACACACACATCACTGATCACACACACACATCACTGATCACACACACATCACTGATCACACACACACATCACTGATCACACACATCACTGATCACACACACACACATCACTGATCACACACACACATCACTGATCACACACATCACTGATCACACACATCACTGATCACACACTTCACTGATCACACACACATCACTGATCACACACATCACTGATCACACACACATCACTGATCACACACACACACATCACTGATCACACACACACATCACTGATTACACACATCACTGATCACACACATTACTGATCACACACATCACTGATCACACACACACATCACTGATCACACACATCACTGATCACATACATCACTGGTCACACACACACACATCACTGATCACACACACACATCACTGATCACACACACATCACTGATCACACACACACATCACTGATCACACACATCACTGATCACACACATCACTGATCACACACACACATCACTGATCACACACACACATCACTGATCACACACATCACTGATCACACACACATCACTGATCACACACATCACTGATCACACACACATCACTGATCACACACACACATCACTGATCACACACACATCACTGATCACACACACACATCACTGATCACACACACATCACTGATCACACACACACATCACTGATCACACACATCGCTGATCACACACATCACTGATCACACACACATCACTGATCACACACATCACTGATCACACACACACATCACTGATCACACACATCACTGATCACACACACACATCACTGATCACACACATCACTGATCACACACACACATCACCGATCACACACACATCACTGATCACACACACACAGCACTGATCACACACACATCACTGATCACACACATCACTGATCACACACATCACTGATCACACACACACATCACTGATCACACACACACATCACTGATCACACACACACATCATTAATCACATACACATCACTGATCACACACATCACTGACCACACACATCACTGATCACACACATCACTGATCACACACACACCACTGATCACACACACATCACTGATCACACACACATCACTGATCACACACATCACTGATCACACACATCACTGATCACACACACATCACTGATCACACACACACATCACTGATCACACACACACATCACTGATCACACACACATCACTGATCACACACACACATCACTGATCACACACATCACTGATCACACACACAGATCACTGATCACACACACATCACTGATCACACACACATCACTGATCACACACACATCACTGATCACACACATCACTGATCACACACACACATCACTGATCACACACACATCACTGATCACATACACATCATTGATCACACACACACATCACTGATCACACACATCACTGATCACACACACACACATCACTGATCACACACATCACTGATCACACACACATCACTGATCACACACACATCACTGATCACACACACATCACTGATCACACATGCACATCACTGATCACAGACACCTAACTGATCACACACACACATCACTGATCACACACATCACTGATCACACACACATCACTGATCACACACACACACATCACTGATCACACACATCACTGATCACACACACATCACTGATCACACACACACACACACATCACTGATCACACACATCACTGATCACACACACATCACTGATCACACACACACATCACTGATTACACACATCACTGATCACACACATTACTGATCACACACATCACTGATCACACACACACATCACTGATCACACACATCACTGATCACATACATCACTGATCACACACACACACATCACTGATCACACACACACATCACTGATCACACACACATCACTGATCACACACACACATCACTGATCACACACATCACTGATCACACACACACATCACTGATCACACACACATCACTGATCACACACACACATCACTGATCACACACATCGCTGATCACACACATCACTGATCACACACACATCACTGATCACACACATCACTGATCACACACACACATCACTGATCACACACATCACTGATCACACACACACATCACTGATCACACACACATCACTGATCACACACACACATCACTGATCACACACACATCACTGATCACACACATCACTGATCACACACATCACTGATCACACACACACATCACTGATCACACACACACATCACTGATCACACACACATCACTGATCACACACACATCACTGATCACACATGCACATCACTGATCACACACACATAACTGATCACACACACACATCACTGATCACACACACATCACTGATCACACACACATCACTGATCACACACACACACATCACTGATCACACACATCACTGATCACACACACATCACTGATCACACACACATCACTGATCACACACACACATCACTGATTACACACATCACTGATCACACACATCACTGATCACACACACATCACTGATCACACACACATCAATGATCACACACAGATCACTAATCACACACACATCACTGATCACATACACATCACTGATCACACACACATCACTGATCACACACACATCACTGATCACACACATCACTGATCACACACATCACTGATCACATACACATCACTGATCACACACACACATCACTGATCACACACACATCACTGATCACACACACACATCACTGATCACACACATCACTGATCACACACACATCACTGATCACACACACACATCACTGATCACACACACATCACTGATCACACACATCACTGATCACACACACACATCACTGATCACACACATCACTGATCACATACACATCACTGATCACACACAAATCACTGATCACACACACATCACTGATCACACACACATCACTGATCACACACACATCACTGATCACACACACACATCACTGATCACACACATCACTGATCACACACACACGTCACTGATCACACACATCACTGATCACATACACATCACTGATCACACACACACATCACTGATCACACACACACATCACTGATCACACACATCACTGATCACACACACACATCACTGATCACACACACATCACTGATCACACACACACATCACTGATCACACACATCACTGATCACACACATCACTGACCACACACATCACTGATCACACACACACATCACTGATCACACACACATCACTGATCACACACACACATCACTGATCACACACACATCACTGATCACACACACACATCACTGATCACACACATCACTGATCACACACACACACATTACTGATCACACACACACATCACTGATCACACACATCACTGATCACACACATCACTGATCACACACTTCACTGATCACACACACATCACTGATCACACACATCACTGATCACACACACATCACTGATCACACACACACACATCACTGATCACACACACACATCACTGATTACACACATCACTGATCACACACATTACTGATCACACACATCACTGATCACACACACACATCACTGATCACACACATCACTGATCACATACATCACTGATCACACACACACACATCACTGATCACACACACACATCACTGATCACACACACATCACTGATCACACACACACATCACTGATCACACACATCACTGATCACACACATCACTGATCACACACACACATCACTGATCACACACACACATCACTGATCACACACATCACTGATCACACACACATCACTGATCACACACATCACTGATCACACACACATCACTGATCACACACACACACATCACTGATCACACACACATCACTGATCACACACACACATCACTGATCACACACACATCACTGATCACACACACACATCACTGATCACACACATCGCTGATCACACACATCACTGATCACACACACATCACTGATCACACACATCACTGATCACACACACACATCACTGATCACACACATCACTGATCACACACACACATCACTGATCACACACACATCACTGATCACACACACACATCACTGATCACACACACATCACTGATCACACACATCACTGATCACACACATCACTGATCACACACACACATCACTGATCACACACACACATCACTGATCACACACACACATCATTAATCACATACACATCACTGAAAACACACATCACTGACCACACACATCACTGATCACACACATCACTGATCACACACACACCACTGATCACACACACATCACTGATCACACACACATCACTGATCACACACCTCACTGATCACACACATCACTGGTCACACACACATCACTGATCAAACACACACATCACTGATCACACACACACATCACTGATCACACACACATCACTGATCACACACACACATCACTGATCGCACACATCACTGATCACACACACAGATCACTGATCACACACACATAACTGATCACACACACATCACTGATCACACACACATCACTGATCACACACATCACTGATCACACACACACATCACTGATCACACACACATCACTGATCACATACACATCATTGATCACACACACACATCACTGATCACACACATCACTGATCACACACACACATCACTGATCACACACATCACTGATCACACACACATCACTGATCACACACACATCACTGATCACACACACATCACTGATCACACATGCACATCACTGATCACACACACCTAACTGATCACACACACACATCACTGATCACACACACATCACTGATCACACACACATCACTGATCACACACACACACATCACTGATCACACACATCACTGATCACACACACATCACTGATCACACACACACACATCACTGATCACACACATCACTGATCACACACACATCACTGATCACACACACACATCACTGATTACTCACATCACTGATCACACACATTACTGATCACACACATCACTGATCACACACACACATCACTGATCACACACATCACTGATCACATACATCACTGATCACACACACACATCACTGATCACACACACACATCACTGATCACACACACATCACTGATCACACACACACATCACTGATCACACACATCACTGATCACACACATCACTGATCACACACACACATCACTGATCACACACACACATCACTGATCACACACACATCACTGATCACACACACACATCACTGATCACACACATCGCTGATCACACACATCACTGATCACACACACATCACTGATCACACACATCACTGATCACACACACACATCACTGATCACACACACACATCACTGATCACACACACATCAATGATCACACACACACATCACTGATCACACACACATCACTGATCACACACATCACTGATCACACACATCACTGATCACACACACACATCACTGATCACACACACACATCACTGATCACACACACACATCATTAATCACATACACATCACTGATCACACACATCACTGACCACACACATCACTGATCACACACATCACTGATCACACACACACCACTGATCACACACACATCACTGATCACACACACGTCACTGATCACACACATCACTGATCACACACATCACTGATCACACACACATCACTGATCACACACACACATCACTGATCACACACACACATCACTGATCACACACACATCACTGATCACACACACACATCACTGATCACACACATCACTGATCACACACACAGATCACTGATCACACACACATCACTGATCACACACACATCACTGATCACACACACATCACTGATCACACACATCACTGATCACACACACACATCACTGATCACACACACATCACTGATCACATACACATCACTGATCACACACACACATGACTGATCACACACATGACTGATCACACACATCACTGATCACACACACATCACTGATCACACACACATCACTGATCACACATGCACATCACTGATCACACACACATAACTGATCACACACACACATCACTGATCACACACACATCACTGATCACACACACATCACTGATCACACACACACACATCACTGATCACACACATCACTGATCACACACACATCACTGATCACACACACACACATCACTGATCACACACATCACTGATCACACACATCACTGATCACACACACACACATCACTGATCACACACACACATCACTGATCACACACACATCACTGATCACACACACATCACTGATCACACACATCACTGATCACACACACATCACTGATCACACACATCACTGATCACACACATCACTGATCACACACACACATCACTGATCACACACACATCACTTATCTTACACATCACTGATCACACACACATCACTGATCACACACACACATCACTGATCACACACATCACTGATCACACACACACATCACTGATCACACACATCACTGATCACACACACATCACTGATCACACACACATCACTGATCACACACATCACTGATCACACACACACATCACTGATCACACACACACATCACTGATCACACACACATCACTGATCACACACACATCACTGTTCACACACACATCAATGATCACACACACATAACTGATCACACACACACATCACTGATCACACACACATCACTGATCACACACACCGCTGATCACACACATCACTGATCACACACACATCACTGATCACACACACACACATCACTGATCACACACATCACTGATCACACACACATCACTGATCACACACACACACATCACTGATCACACACACACATCACTGATCACACACACACATCACTGATCACACACACATCACTGATCACACACATCACTGATCACACACACATCACTGATCACACACATCACTGATCACACACATCACTGATCACACACACATCACTGATCACATACACATCACTGATGACACACACATCATTGATCACACACATCAATGATCACACACACACATCACTGATCACACACATCACTGATCACACACACACGCATCACTGATCACACACATCACTGATCACACACACATCACTGATCACACACACATCACTGATCACACACACATTACTGATCACACACGCACATCACTGACCACACACACATAACTGATCACACACACACATCACTGATCACACACACATCACTGATCACACACACACACATCACTGATCACACACATCACTGATCACACACACATTACTGATCACACACGCACATCACTGACCACACACACATAACTGATCACACACACACATCACTGATCACACACACATCACTGATCACACACACACACATCACTGATCACACACATCACTGATCACACACACATCACTGATCACACACATCACTGATCACACACACATCACTGATCACACACACACACATCACTGATCACACACACATCACTGATCACACACACACATCACTGATCACACACACATCACTGATCACACACACACATCACTGATCACACACATCGCTGATCACACACATCACTCATCACACACACATCACTGATCACACACACATCACTGTTCACACACACATCAATGATCACACACACATAACTGATCACACACACACATCACTGATCACACACACATCACTGATCACACACACCGCTGATCACACACATCACTGATCACACACACATCACTGATCACACACACACACATCACTGATCACACACATCACTGATCACACACACATCACTGATCACACACACACACATCACTGATCACACACACACATCACTGATCACACACACACATCACTGATCACACACACATCACTGATCACACACATCACTGATCACACACACATCACTGATCACACACATCACTGATCACACACATCACTGATCACACACACATCACTGATCACATACACATCACTGATCACACACACATCATTGATCACACACATCAATGATCACACACACACATCACTGACCACACACATCACTGATCACACACACACGCATCACTGATCACACACATCACTGATCACACACACATCACTGATCACACACACATCACTGATCACACACACATTACTGATCACACACGCACATCACTGACCACACACACATAACTGATCACACACACACATCACTGATCACACACACATCACTGATCACACACACACACATCACTGATCACACACATCACTGATCACACACACATTACTGATCACACACGCACATCACTGACCACACACACATAACTGATCACACACACACATCACTGATCACACACACATCACTGATCACACACACACACATCACTGATCACACACATCACTGATCACACACACATCACTGATCACACACATCACTGATCACACACACATCACTGATCACACACACACACATCACTGATCACACACACATCACTGATCACACACACACATCACTGATCACACACACATCACTGATCACACACACACATCACTGATCACACACATCGCTGATCACACACATCACTCATCACACACACATCACTGATCACACACATCACTGATCACACACACACATCACTGATCACACACATCACTGATCACACACACACATCACTGATCAAACACACATCACTGATCACACACACACATCACTGATCACACACACATCACTGATCACACACATCACTGATCACACACATCACTGATCACACACACACATCACTGATCACACACACACATCATTAATCACATACACATCACTGATCACACACATCACTGACCACACACATCACTGATCACACACATCACTGATCACACACACACCACTGATCACACACACATCACTGATCACACACACATCACTGATCACACACATCACTGATCACACACATCACTGATCACACACACATCACTGATCACACACACACATCACTGATCACACACACACATCACTGATCACACACACATCACTGATCACACACACACATCACTGATCGCACACATCACTGATCACACACACAGATCACTGATCACACACACATAACTGATCACACACACATCACTGATCACACACACACATCACTGATCACACACACACATCATTAATCACATACACATCACTGATCACACACATCACTGACCACACACATCACTGATCACACACATCACTGATCACACACACACCACTGATCACACACACATCACTGATCACACACACGTCACTGATCACACACATCACTGATCACACACATCACTGATCACACACACATCACTGATCACACACACACATCACTGATCACACACACACATCACTGATCACACACACATCACTGATCACACACACACATCACTGATCACACACATCACTGATCACACACACAGATCACTGATCACACACACATCACTGATCACACACACATCACTGATCACACACACATCACTGATCACACACATCACTGATCACACACACACATCACTGATCACACACACATCACTGATCACATACACATCACTGATCACACACACACATGACTGATCACACACATGACTGATCACACACATCACTGATCACACACACATCACTGATCACACACACATCACTGATCACACATGCACATCACTGATCACACACACATAACTGATCACACACACATCACTGATCACACACACATCACTGATCACACACACATCACTGATCACACACACACACATCACTGATCACACACATCACTGATCACACACACATCACTGATCACACACACACACATCACTGATCACACACATCACTGATCACACACATCACTGATCACACACACACACATCACTGATCACACACACACATCACTGATCACACACACATCACTGATCACACACACATCACTGATCACACACATCACTGATCACACACACATCACTGATCACACACATCACTGATCACACACACACATCACTGATCACACACACATCACTGATCTTACACATCACTAATCACACACACATCACTGATCACACACACACATCACTGATCACACACATCACTGATCACACACACACATCACTGATCACACACATCACTGATCACACACACATCACTGATCACACACACATCACTGATCACACACATCACTGATCACACACACACATCACTGATCACACACACATCACTGATCACACACACATCACTGATCACACACACATCACTGTTCACACACACATCAATGATCACACACACATAACTGATCACACACACACATCACTGATCACACACACATCACTGATCACACACACCGCTGATCACACACATCACTGATCACACACACATCACTGATCACACACACACATCACTGATCACACACACATCACTGATCACACACACACACACATCACTGATCACACACACACATCACTGATCACACACACACATCACTGATCACACACACATCACTGATCACACACATCACTGATCACACACACATCACTGATCACACACATCACTGATCACACACATCACTGATCACACACATCACTGATCACACACACATCACTGATCTTACATATCACTGATCACACACACATCACTGATCACACACACACATCACTGATCACACACATCACTGATCACACACATCACTGATCACACACACACATCACTGATCACACACACATCACTGATCTTACACATCACTGATCACACACACATCACTGATCACACACACACATCACTGATCACACACACACATCACTGATCACACACACATCACTGATCACACACACACACATCACTGATCACACACACATCACTGATCACACACATCACTGATCACACACACATCACTGATCACACACATCACTGATCACACACATCACTGATCACACACACATCACTGATCACATACACATCACTGATCACACACACATCATTGATCACACACATCAATGATCACACACACACATCACTGATCACACACATCACTGATCACACACACACGCATCACTGATCACACACATCACTGATCACACACACATCACTGATCACACACACATCACTGATCACACACACATTACTGATCACACACGCACATCACTGACCACACACACATAACTGATCACACACACACATCACTGATCACACACACATCACTGATCACACACACACACATCACTGATCACACACATCACTGATCACACACACATCACTGATCACACACACACATCACTGATCACACACATCACTGATCACACACACACACATCACTGATCACACACACACACACATCACTGATCACACACAGACATCACTGATCACACACACACATCACTGATCACACACACATCACTGATCACACACACACACATCACTGATCACACACACACACATCACTGATCACACACACACATCACTGATCACACACACACATCACTGATCACACACATCACTGATCACACACATCACTGATCACACACACACATCACTGATCACACACACATCACTGATCTTACACATCACTGATCACACACACATCACTGATCACACACACACATCACTGATCACACACACACATCACTGATCACACACATCACTGATCACACACATCACTGATCACACACACACATCACTGATCACACACACATCACTGATCACACACACATCACTGATCACACACACACATCACTGATCACACACACATCACTGATCACACACACACATCACTGATCACACACATCGCTGATCACACACATCACTGATCACACACACATCACTGATCACACACATCACTGATCACACACACACATCACTGATCACACACACACATCACTGATCACACACACATCACTGATCACACACACACATCACTGATCACACACACATCACTGATCACACACATCACTGATCACACACATCACTGATCACACACACACATCACTGATCACACACACACATCACTGATCACACACACACATCATTAATCACATACACATCACTGATCACACACATCACTGACCACACACATCACTGATCACACACATCACTGATCACACACACACCACTGATCACACACACATCACTGATCACACACACGTCACTGATCACACACATCACTGATCACACACATCACTGATCACACACACATCACTGATCACACACACACATCACTGATCACACACACACATCACTGATCACACACACATCACTGATCACACACACACATCACTGATCACACACATCACTGATCACACACACAGATCACTGATCACACACACATCACTGATCACACACACATCACTGATCACACACACATCACTGATCACACACATCACTGATCACACACACACATCACTGATCACACACACATCACTGATCACATACACATCACTGATCACACACACACATGACTGATCACACACATGACTGATCACACACATCACTGATCACACACACATCACTGATCACACATGCACATCACTGATCACACACACATAACTGATCACACACACACATCACTGATCACACACACATCACTGATCACACACACATCACTGATCACACACACACACATCACTGATCACACACATCACTGATCACACACACATCACTGATCACACACACACACATCACTGATCACACACATCACTGATCACACACATCACTGATCACACACACACACATCACTGATCACACACACACATCACTGATCACACACACATCACTGATCACACACACATCACTGATCACACACATCACTGATCACACACACATCACTGATCACACACATCACTGATCACACACATCACTGATCACACACACACATCACTGATCACACACACATCACTGATCTTACACATCACTGATCACACACACATCACTGATCACACACACACATCACTGATCACACACATCACTGATCACACACACACATCACTGATCACACACATCACTGATCACACACACATCACTGATCACACACACATCACTGATCACACACATCACTGATCACACACACACATCACTGATCACACACACACATCACTGATCACACACACATCACTGATCACACACACATCACTGTTCACACACACATCAATGATCACACACACATAACTGATCACACACACACATCACTGATCACACACACATCACTGATCACACACACCGCTGATCACACACATCACTGATCACACACACACATCACTGATCACACACATCACTGATCACACACACATCACTGATCACACACACATCACTGATCACACACATCACTGATCACACACACACATCACTGATCACACACACACATCACTGATCACACACACATCACTGATCACACACACATCACTGTTCACACACACATCAATGATCACACACACATAACTGATCACACACACACATCACTGATCACACACACATCACTGATCACACACACCGCTGATCACACACATCACTGATCACACACACATCACTGATCACACACACACACATCACTGATCACACACATCACTGATCACACACACATCACTGATCACACACACACACATCACTGATCACACACACACATCACTGATCACACACACACATCACTGATCACACACACATCACTGATCACACACATCACTGATCACACACACATCACTGATCACACACATCACTGATCACACACATCACTGATCACACACATCACTGATCACACACACATCACTGATCTTACACATCACTGATCACACACACATCACTGATCACACACACACATCACTGATCACACACATCACTGATCACACACATCACTGATCACACACACACATCACTGATCACACACACATCACTGATCTTACACATCACTGATCACACACACATCACTGATCACACACACACATCACTGATCACACACACACATCACTGATCACACACACATCACTGATCACACACACACACATCACTGATCACACACACATCACTGATCACACACATCACTGATCACACACACATCACTGATCACACACATCACTGATCACACACATCACTGATCACACACACATCACTGATCACATACACATCACTGATCACACACACATCATTGATCACACACATCAATGATCACACACACACATCACTGATCACACACATCACTGATCACACACACACGCATCACTGATCACACACATCACTGATCACACACACATCACTGATCACACACACATCACTGATCACACACACATTACTGATCACACACGCACATCACTGACCACACACACATAACTGATCACACACACACATCACTGATCACACACACATCACTGATCACACACACACACATCACTGATCACACACATCACTGATCACACACACATCACTGATCACACACACACACATCACTGATCACACACATCACTGATCACACACACACACATCACTGATCACACACACACACATCACTGATCACACACAGACATCACTGATCACACACACACATCACTGATCACACACACATCACTGATCACACACACACACATCACTGATCACACACACACACATCACTGATCACACACACACATCACTGATCACACACACACATCACTGATCACACACATCACTGATCACACACATCACTGATGACACACACACATCACTGATCACACACACATCACTGATCTTACACATCACTGATCACACACACATCACTGATCACACACACACATCACTGATAACACACACACATCACTGATCACACACATCACTGATCACACACATCACTGATCACACACACACATCACTGATCACACACACATCACTGATCACACACACATCACTGATCACACACACACATCACTGATGACACACACATCACTGATCACACACACATCACTGATCACACACACATCACTGATCACACACACACATCACTGATCACACACACATCACTGATCACACACACACATCACTGATCACAAACACATCACTGATCACACACATCACTGATCACACACACATCACTGATCACACACATCACTGATCACACACATCACTGATCACACACACACATCACTGATCACACACACATCACTGATCTTACACATCACTGATCACACACACATCACTGATCACACACATCACTGATCACACACAACACTGATCACACACACACACATCACTGATCACACACATCACTGATCACACACACATCACTGATCACACACACATCACTGATCACACACACATCACTGATCACACACGCACATCACTGATCACACACACATAACTGATCACACACACACATCACTGATCACACACACATCACTGATCACACACACACACATCACTGATCACACACATCACTGATCACACACACATCACTGATCACACACACACACATCACTGATCACACACACACACACATCACTGATCACACACACACATCACTGATCACACACACACATCACTGATCACACACACATCACTGATCACACACATCACTGATCACACACACATCACTGATCACACACACATCACTGATCTTACACATCACAGATCACACACACATCACTGATCACACACACACATCACTGATCACACACTCACATCACTGATCACACACACACATCACTGATCACACATACATCACTGATCACACACATCACTGATCACACACACATCACTGATCACACACTTCACTGATCACACACATCACTGATCACACACACACATCACTGATCACACACACATCACTGATCTTACACATCACTGATCACACACACATCACTGATCACACACATCACTGATCACACACACACATCACTGATCACACACACATCACTGATCACACACACATCACTGATCACACACATCACTGATCTTACACATCACTGATCACACACACATCACTGATCACACACATCACTGATCACACACATCACTGATCACACACACATCACTGATCACACACACATCACTGATCACACACACACATCACTGATCACACACACACATCACTGATCACACACACATCACTGATCACACACACACATCACTGATCACACACGTCACTGATCACACACATCACTGATCAAACACATCACTGATCACACACACACATCACTGATCACACACACATCACTGATCACACACACATCACTGATCACACACACACATCACTGATCACACACACACATCACTGATCACACACATCACTGATCACACACACACATCACTGATCACACACACACATCACTGATCACACACACACATCACTGATCACACACACATCACTGATCACACACACACATCACTGATCACACACACATCACTGATCACACACACACATCACTGATCACACACGTCACTGATCACACACATCACTGATCACACACACACATCATTGATCACACACATCACTGATCACACACATCACTGATCACACACACATCACTGATCACACACACACATCACTGATCACACACACAACACTGATCACACACACACATCACTGATCACACACATCACTGATCACACACACATCACTGATCACACACATCACTGATCACACACATCACTGATCACACACACATCACTGATCACATACACATCACTGATCACACACACATCACTGATCACACACATCACTGATCACACACATCACTGATCACACACACATCACTGATCACACACAAACATCACTGATCACACACACATCACTGATCACACACATCACTGATCACACACATCACTGATCACACACACATCACTGATCACATACACATCACTGATCACACACACATCACTGATCACACACACATCACTGATCACACACATCACTGATTTTACACATCACTGATCACACACATCACTGATCACACACACAGACATCACTGATCACACACATCACTGATCACACACATCACTGATCACACACACACATCACTGATCACACACACATCACTGATCACATACACATCACTGATCACACACACATCACTGATCACACACATCACTGATCACACACATCACTGATCACACACACATCACTGATCACACACATCACTGATCACACACACATCACTGATCACACACACACATCACTGATCACACACATCACTGATCTTACACATCACTGATCACACACATCACTGATCTTACACATCACTGATCACACACATCACTGATCACACACACATCACTGATCACACACATCACTGATCACACACATCACTGATCACACACACATCACTGATCACACACACATCACTGATCACACACATCACTGATCACACACACATCACTGATCACACACACATCACTGATCACACACATCACTCATCACACACACACATCACTGATCAAACACATCACTGATCACACACACATCACTGATCTTACACATCACTGATCACACACACATCACTGATCACACACACACATCACTGATCACACACATCACTGATCACACACACATCACTGATCACACACACATCACTGATCACACACACACATCACTGATTACACACATCACTGATCACACACATCACTGATCACACACACATCACTGATCACACACACATCACTGATCACACACAAATCACTGATCACACACACATCACTGATCACACACACATCACTGATCACATACACATCACTGATCACACACACATCACTGATCACACACACATCACTGATCACACACATCACTGATCACACACATCACTGATCACATACACATCACTGATCACACACACACATCACTGATCACACACACATCACTGATCACACACACATCACTGATCACACACACATCACTGATCACACACATCACTGATCACATACACATCACTGATCACACACACATCACTGATCACACACAAATCACTGATCACACACACACATCACTGATCACACACATCACTGATCACACACACATCACTGATCACACACACACATCACTGATCACACACACATCACTGATCACACACACATCACTGATCACACACACACATCACTGATCACACACATCACTGATCACATACACATCACTGATCACACACACATCACTGATCACACACACATCACTGATCACATACACATCACTGATCACACACACATCACTGATCACACACACACATCACTGATCACACACATCACTGATCACACACACACATCACTGATCACACACATCACTGATCACATACATATCACTGATCACACACACATCACTGATCACACACACACACATCACTGATCACACACATTACTGATCACACACACACATCACTGATCACATACACATCACTGATCACACACATCACTGATCACAAACACACATCACTGATCACACACACACACATCACTGATCACACACACACATCACTGATCACACACATCACTGATCACACACACATCACTGATCACACACACATCACTGATCACACACACATCACTGATCACACACATCACTGATCACACACATCACTGATCACACACACATCACTGATCACACACACATCACTGATCACACACATCACTGATCAAACACACACATCACTGATCACACACATCACTGATCACACACATCACTGATCACACACACATCACTGATCACACACATCACTGATCACACACACATCACTGATCACACACACATCACTGATCTTACACATCACTGATCAGACACATCACTGATCACACACATCACTGATCACATACACATCACTGATCACACACATCACTGATCACACACACACATCACTGATCACACACACACATCACTGATCACACACACATCACTGATCTTACACATCACTGATCACACACATCACTGATCACACACACATCACTGATCACACACGCATCACTGATCACACACACACATCACTGATCACACACACATCACTGATCACACACATCACTGATCACACACATCACTGATCACAAACACATTACTGATCACATACACATCACTGATCACACACACATCACTGATCACACACACATCACTGATCACACACACATCACTGATCACACACATCACTGATCACACACATCACTGATCACACACACATCACTGATCACACACACATCACTGATCACACACATCACTGATCACACACACACATCACTGATCACACACACACATCACTGATCACACACATCACTGATGACACACACATCACTGATCACACACACATCACTGATCACACACATCACTGATCACACACACACATCCCTGATCATACACACATCACTGATCACACACACACATCACTGATCACACACATCACTGATCACACACACACATCACTGATCACAAACATCACTGATCACACACATCACTGATCACACACATCACTGATCACACACACATCACTGATCACAGACACATCACTGATCACACACACATCACTGATCACACACACATCACTGATCACACACATCACTGATCACACACACACATCAGTGATCACAAACATCACTGATCACACACATCACTGATCACACACATCACTGATCACACACACATCACTGATCACATACACATCACTGATCACACACACATCACTGATCACACACACATCACTGATCACACACATCACTGATCACACACATCACTGATCACATACACATCACTGATCACACACACACATCACTGATCACACACACATCACTGATCACACACATCACTGATCACATACACATCACTGATCACACACACATCACTGATCACACACAAATCACTGATCACACACACACATCACTGATCACACACATCACTGATCACACACACATCACTGATCACACACACACATCACTGATCACACACACATCACTGATCACACACACATCACTGATCACACACACACATCACTGATCACACACATCACTGATCACATACACATCACTGATCACACACACATCACTGATCACACACACATCACTGATCACATACACATCACTGATCACACACACATCACTGATCACACACACACATCACTGATCACACACATCACTGATCACACACACACATCACTGATCACACACATCACTGATCACATACATATCACTGATCACACACACATCACTGATCACACACACAAATCACTGATCACACACATCACTGATCACACACACACATCACTGATCACATACACATCACTGATCACACACATCACTGATCACAAACACACATCACTGATCACACACACACACATCACTGATCACACACACACATCACTGATCACACACATCACTGATCACACACACATCACTGATCACACACACATCACTGATCACACACACATCACTGATCACACACATCACTGATCACACACATCACTGATCACACACACATCACTGATCACACACACATCACTGATCACACACACATCACTGATCACACACATCACTGATCAAACACACACATCACTGATCACACACATCACTGATCACACACATCACTGATCACACACACATCACTGATCACACACATCACTGATCACACACACATCACTGATCACACACACATCACTGATCTTACACATCACTGATCACACACATCACTGATCACACACATCACTGATCACATACACATCACTGATCACACACATCACTGATCACACACACACATCACTGATCACACACACACATCACTGATCACACACACATCACTGATCTTACACATCACTGATCACACACATCACTGATCACACACACATCACTGATCACACACACATCACTGATCACACACACACATCACTGATCACACACACATCACTGATCACACACATCACTGATCACACACACATCACTGATCACACACACATCACTGATCACACACACATCACTGATCACACACACACATCACTGATCACACACACACATCACTGATCACACACACATCACTGATCTTACACATCACTGATCACACACATCACTGATCACACACACATCACTGATCACACACACATCACTGATCACACACACACATCACTGATCACACACACATCACTGATCACACACATCACTGATCACACACACATCACTGATCACACACACATCACTGATCACACACACATCACTGATCACACACATCACTGATCAAACACACACATCACTGATCACACACATCACTGATCACACACATCACTGATCACACACACATCACTGATCACACACATCACTGATCACACACACATCACTGATCACACACACATCACTGATCTTACACATCACTGATCACACACATCACTGATCACACACATCACTGATCACATACACATCACTGATCACACACATCACTGATCACACACACACATCACTGATCACACACACACATCACTGATCACACACACATCACTGATCTTACACATCACTGATCACACACATCACTGATCACACACACATCACTGATCACACACACATCACTGATCACACACACACATCACTGATCACACACACATCACTGATCACACACATCACTGATCACACACATCACTGATCACACACATCACTGATCACAAACACATTACTGATCACATACACATCACTGATCACACACACATCACTGATCACACACACATCACTGATCACACACACATCACTGATCACACACATCACTGATCACACACATCACTGATCACACACACATCACTGATCACACACACATCACTGATCACACACACACATCACTGATCACACACATCACTGATGACACACACATCACTGATGACACACACATCACTGATCACACACATCACTGATCACACACACACATCCCTGATCACACAAACATCACTGATCACACACACACATCACTGATCACACACATCACTGATCACACACACACATCACTGATCACAAACATCACTGATCACACACATCACTGATCACACACATCACTGATCACACACACATCACTGATCAAACACATCACTGATCACACACACACACATCACTGATGACACACATCACTGATCACACACACACATCACTGATCACACACACATCACTGATCACATACACATCACTGATCACACACACATCACTGATCACACACATCACTGATCACACACACATCACTGATCACACACACATCACTGATCACACACATCACTGATCACACACATCACTGATCACACACACACATCACTGATCACACACATCACTGATCACACACACATCACTGATCACACACACATCACTGATCACACACATCACTGATCACACACATCACTGATCACACACACACATCACTGATCACACACATCACTGATCACACACACATCACTGATCACATACACATCACTCATCAGACACACATCACTGATCACACACATCACTGATCACACACACATCACTGATCACACACACACACATCACTGATCACACACATCACTGATCACACATACATCACTGATCACACGCATCACTGATCACACACACATCACTGATCACACACATCACTGATCACACACACACACATCACTGATCACACACATCACTGATCACACACATCACTGATCACACACACACATCACTGATCACACACACATCACTGATCACACACATCACTGATCACACACATCTCTGATCACACACACATCACTGATCACACACATCACTGATCACACACACATCACTGATCACACACACACATCACTGATCACACACAACACTGATCACACACATCACTGATCACACACAACACTGATCACACACATCACTGGTCACACACACATCACTGATCACACACACACATCACTGATCACACACAACACTGATCACACACATCACTGATCACACACAACACTGATCACACACATCACTGATCACACACATCACTGATCACACACATCACTGATCACACACACACATCACTGATCACACACATCACTGATCACACACACATCACTGATCACACACACATCACTGATCACACACATCACTGATCACACACATCACTGATCACACACACACATCACTGATCACACACATCACTGATCACACACACATCACTGATCACATACACATCACTCATCAGACACACATCACTGATCACACACATCACTGATCACACACACATCACTGATCACACACACACCCATCACTGATCACACACATCACTGATCACACACACATCACTGATCACATACACATCACTCATCAGACACACATCACTGATCACACGCATCACTGATCACACACACATCACTGATCACACACATCACTGATCACACACACACACATCACTGATCACACACATCACTGATCACACACATCACTGATCACACACACACATCACTGATCACACACACATCACTGATCACACACATCACTGATCACACACATCACTGATCACACACACATCACTGATCACACACATCACTGATCACACACACATCACTGATCACACACACACATCACTGATCACACACAACACTGATCACACACATCACTGATCACACACAACACTGATCACACACATCACTGGTCACACACACATCACTGATCACACACACACATCACTGATCACACACAACACTGATCACACACATCACTGATCACACACAACACTGATCACACACATCACTGATCACACACATCACTGATCACACACAAATCACTGATCACACACATCACTGATCACACACACATCCCTGATCACACACACACATCACTGATCACACACATCACTGATCTTACACATCACTGATCACACACACACATCACTGATCTTACACATCACTGATCACACACATCACTGATCACACACATCACTGATCACACACACATCACTGATCACACACATCACTGATCACACACACACATCAATGATCACACACACATCACTGATCACACACATCACTGATCACACACACATCACTGATCACACACATCACTGATCACACACATCACTGATCACACACACATCACTGATCACACACATCACTGATCACACACACATCACTGATCACACACATCACTGATCACACACACACATCACTGATCACACACACATCACTGATCACACACAAATCACTGATCACACACACACATCACTGATCACGCACACATCACTGATCACACACACATCACTGATCACACACACATCACTGATCACACACATCACTGATCACACACACATATCACTGATCACACACATCACTGATCACACACACATCACTGATCACACACATCACTGATCACATACACATCACTGATCACACACACATCACTGATAACACACATCACTGATCACACACACATCACTGATAACACATCACTGATCACACACATCACTGATCACACACACATCACTGATCACACACATCACTGATCACACACACACATCACTGATCACACACACATCACTGATCACACACACATCACTGATCACACACATCACTGATCACACACACAAATCACTGATCACACACACATCACTGATCACACACATCACTGATCACACACACACATCACTGATCACACACACATCACTGATCACATACACATCAGTGATCACACACACATCACTGATCACACACATCACTGATCACACACACATCACTGATCACACACATCACTGATCACACACACATCACTGATCACACACACACATCACTGATCACACACATCACTGATCTTAGACATCACTGATCACACAAATCACTGATCTTACACATCACTGATCACACACATCACTGATCACACACACATCACTGATCACACACACATCACTGATCACACACATCACCGATCACACACATCACTGATCACACACACACATCACTGATCACACACATCACTGATCACACACATCACTGATCACACACACACATCACTGATCACACACACATCACTGATCACACACACACATCACTGATCACACACATCACTGATCACACACACACATCACTGATCACACACATCACTGATCACACACACATCACTGATCACACACATCACTGATCACACACACATCACTGATCAAACACATCACTGATCACACACACACACATCACTGATCACACACATCACTGATCACACACACACATCACTGATCACACACACATCACTGATCACATACACATCACTGATCACACACACATCACTGATCACACACATCACTGATCACACACACATCACTGATCACACACACATCACTGATCACACACATCACTGATCACACACATCACTGATCACACACACACATCACTGATCACACACATCACTGATCACACACACATCACTGATCACACACATCACTGATCACACACATCACTGATCACACACACACATCACTGATCACACACATCACTGATCACACACACATCACTGATCACATACACATCACTCATCAGACACACATCACTGATCACACACATCACTGATCACACACACATCACTGATCACACACACATCACTGATCACACACACACACATCACTGATCACACACATCACTGATCACACATACATCACTGATCACACGCATCACTGATCACACACACATCACTGATCACACACATCACTGATCACACACACACACATCACTGATCACACACATCACTGATCACACACATCACTGATCACACACACACATCACTGATCACACACACATCACTGATCACACACACATCACTGATCACACACATCACTGATCACACACATCACTGATCACACACACACATCACTTGTCACACACATCACTGATCACACACACATCACTGATCACACACACACATCACTGATCACACACAACACTGATCAAACACATCACTGATCACACACAACACTGATCACACACATCACTGGTCACACACACATCACTGATCACACACACACATCACTGATCACACACAACACTGATCACACACATCACTGATCACACACAACACTGATCACACACATCACTGATCACACACATCACTGATCACACACAAATCACTGATCACACACATCACTGATCACACACACATCACTGATCACACACACACATCACTGATCACACACATCACTGATCTTACACATCACTGATCACACACACACATCACTGATCTTACACATCACTGATCACACACATCACTGATCACACACACATCACTGATCACACACATCACTGATGACACACACACATCAATGATCACACACACATCACTGATCACACACATCACTGATCACACACACATCACTGATCACACACATCACTGATCACACACACATCACTGATCACACACACATCACTGATCACACACATCACTGATCACACACACATCACTGATCACACACATCACTGATCACACACACACATCACTGATCACACACACATCACTGATCACACACAAATCACTGATCACACACACACATCACTGATCACACACACACATCACTGATCACACACACATCACTGATCACACACACATCACTGATCACACACACATCACTGATCACACACATCACTGATCACACACACATATCACTGATCACACACATCACTGATCACACACACATCACTGATCACACACATCACTGATCACACATCACTGATCACATACACATCACTGATCACACACACATCACTGATCACATACACATAACTGATAACACATCACTGATCACACACACATCACTGATCACACACATCACTGATCACATACACATCACTGATCACACACACATCACTGATCACACACATCACTGATCACACACACATCACTGATAACACATCACTGATCACACACATCACTGATCACACACACATCACTGATCACACACATCACTGATCACACACACACATCACTGATCACACACACATCACTGATCACACACACATCACTGATCACACACATCACTGATCACACACACACATCACTGATCACACACACATCACTGATCACACACATCACTGATCACACACACACATCACTGATCACACACACATCACTGATCACATACACATCAGTGATCACACACACATCACTGATCACACACATCACTGATCACACACATCACTGATCACACACACATCACTGATCACACACATCACTGATCACACACACATCACTGATCACACACACACATCACTGATCACACACATCACTGATCTTACACATCACTGATCACACACATCACTGATCTTACACATCACTGATCACACACATCACTGATCACACACACATCACTGATCACACACACATCACTGATCACACACATCACCGATCACACACATCACTGATCACACACACACATCACTGATCACACACATCACTGATCACACACATCACTGATCACACACACATCACTGATCACACACATCACTGATCACACACATCACTGATCACACACACATCACTCATCACACACATCACTGATCACACACACACATCACTGATCACACACACATCACTGATCACACACATCACTGATCACACACACACATCACTGATCACACACACATCACTGATCACACACACACATCACTGATCACACACATCACTGATCACACACACACATCACTGATCACACACACATCACTGATCACACACACATCACTGATCACACACATCACTGATCACACACATCACTGATCACACACACATCACTGATCTTACACATCACTGATCACACACACATCACTGATCACACACACACATCACTGATCACACACATCACTGATCACACACACATCACTGATCACACACACATCACTGATTACACACATCACTGATCACACACATCACTGATCACACACACATCACTGATCACACACACATCACTGATCACATACACATCACTGATCACACACATCACTGATCACACACATCACTGATCACATACACATCACTGATCACACACACATCACTGATCACACACAAATCACTGATCACACACACATCACTGATCACACACACATCACTGATCACACACATCACTGATCACACACACATCACTGATCACACACACATCACTGATCACACACACATCACTGATCACACACATCACTGATCACTTACACACATCACTGATCACACACATCACTGATCACACACACACATCACTGATCACACACACATCACTGATCACACACACATCACTGATCACACACATCACTGATCTTACACATCACTGATCACACACACACACATCACTGATCACACACACATATCACTGATCACACACACATCACTGATCACACACACATCACTGATCACACACATCACTGATCACACACACATCACTGATCACACACACACACATCACTGATCACACACACATATCACTGATCACACACACTTCACTGATCACACACACACATCACTGATCACACACACAACACTGATCACACACACACATCACTGATCACACACACACATCACTGATCACACACACACATCTCTGATCACACACATCACTGATCACACACACAAATCTCTGATCACACACATCACTGATCACACACACACATCACTGATCACACACACATCACTGATCACACACACATCACTGATATCACACACTTCACTGATCACACACACATCACTGATAACACACATCACTGATCACACACATCACTGATCACACACATCACTGATCACACACACACATCACTGATCACACACATCACTGATCACACACACATCACTGATCACACACACACATCACTGATCACACACACATCACTGATCTTACACATCACTGATCACACACATCACTGATCACACACATATCACTGATCACACACACATCACTGATCACACACACATCACTGATCACATACACATCACTGATCACACACACATCACTGATCACACACATCACTGATCAAACACATCACTGATCACACACACACATCACTGATCACACACACATCACTGATCACACACATAACTGATCACACACATCACTGATCACACACACATCACTGATCACACACATCACTGATCACACACACACATTACTGATCACACACACATCACTGATCACACACATCACTGATCACACACATCACTGATCACACACATCACTGATCACACACACATCACAGATCACACACATCACTGATCACACACAGACATCACTGATCACACACACACTTCACTGATCACACACACACATCACTGATCACACACACATCACTGATCACACACATCACTGATCACACACATCACTGATCACACACACATCACTGATCACGCACATCACTGATCACACACACATCACTGATCACACACATCACTGATCACACACATCACTGATCACACACACATCACCGATCACACACACACATCACTGATCACACACATCACTGATCACACACACACATCACTGATCACACACACATCACTGATCACACACACATCACTGTTCACACACACATATCACTGATCACACACATCACTGATCACACACATCACTGATCACACACACATCACTGATCACACACATCACTGATCACATACATCACTGATCACACACATCACTGATCACACACACATCACTGATCACACATCTCTGATCACACACACATCACTGATCACACACACACATCACTGATCACACACACACATCACTGATCACACACACACATCATTGATCACACACATCACTGATCACACATCACTGATCACACACACACATCATTGATCACACACACACATCACTGATCACACACACACATCATTGATCACACACATCACTGATCACACATCACTGATCACACACACACATCATTGATCACACACACACATCACTGATCACACACACACATCACTGATCACACACACATCACTTATCACACACACACATCACTGATCACACACACACATCACTGATCACACACACACATCACTGATCACACACACATCACTGATCACACATCACTGATCACACACACACATCACTGATCACACACACATCACTGATCACACATCACTGATCACACACACATCACTGTCACACACACATCACGGATCACACACATCACTGATCACACACACACATCACTGATCACAAACACATCACTGATCACACACATCACTGATCACACGCACATCACTGATCACACACACATCACTGATCACACACACATCACTGATCACACACATCACTGATCACACACACACATCACTGATCACACACACATCACTGATCACACACACATCACTGATCACACACACATCACTGATCACACACACACACATCACTGATCACACACATCACTGATCACACACATCACTGATCACACACATCACTGATCACACACACACATGACTGATCACACGCACACATCACTGATCCCACACACACATCACTGATCACACACACATCACTGATCACACACACATCACTGATCACACACACATCACTGATCACACACATCACTGGTCACACACACACATCACTGATCACACACATCACTGATCACACACACATCACTGATCACACACACATCACTGATCACTCACATCACTGATCACTCACATCACTGATCACACACACATCACTGATCACACACACATCACTGTTCACACACACATCACTGATCACACACACATCACTGATCACACACACACATCACTGATCACACACACACATCACTGATCACACACACATCACTGATCACACACACACATCACTGATCACACACATCACTGATCACACACACATCACTGATCACACACACATCAGTGATCACACACATCACTGATCACACACACACATCCCTCATCACACACACACATCACTGATCACACACACATCACTGATCACACACATCACTGATCACACACATCACTGATCACACACACACATCACTGATCACACACACATCACTGATCACACATCACTGATCACACACACATCACTGATCACACATCACTGATCACACACACACATCACTGATCACACACACATCACTGATCACACACACACATCACTGATCACACACACATCACTGATCACACACACACATCACTGATCACACACATCACTGATCACACACACACATCACTGATCACACACACATCACTGATCACACACACATCACTGATCACACACATCACTGATCACACACATCACTGATCACACACACATCACTGATCACACACATCACTGATCTTCCACATCACTGATCACACACACATCACTGATCACACACACACATCACTGATCACACACATCACTGATCACACACATCACTGATCACACACACATCACTGATCACATACACATCACTGATCACACACATCACTGATCACACACATCACTGATCACATACACATCACTGATCACACACACATCACTGATCACACACAAATCACTGATCACACACACATCACTGATCACACACACATCACTGATCACACACACATCACTGATCACACACATCACTGATCACACACACATCACTGATCACACACACATCACTGATCACACACACATCACTGATCACACACATCACTGATCACTTACACACATCACTGAGCACACACATCACTGATCACACACACACATCACTGATCACATACACATCACTGATCACACACACATCACTGATCACACACATCACTGATCTTACACATCACTGATCACACACACACACATCACTGATCACACACACATATCACTGATCACACACACATCACTGATCACACACACATCACTGATCACACACATCACTGATCACACACACATCACTGATCACACACACACACACATCACTGATCACACACACATATCACTGATCACACACACTTCACTGATCACACACACACATCACTGATCACACACACATCACTGATCACACACACACATCACTGATCACACACACATCACTGATCACACACATCACTGATCACACACATCACTGATCACACACACACATCACTGATCACACACACATAACTGATCACACACACATCACTGATATCACACACTTCACTGATCACACACATCACTGATCACACACATCACTGATCACACACATCACTGATCACACACATCACTGATCACACACACACATCACTGATCACACACACATCACTGATCACACACACATCACTGATCACACACATCACTGATCACACACATCACTGATCACACACATCACTGATCACACACACACATCACTGATCACACACACACATCACTGATCACACACACATCACTGATCTTACACATCACTGATGACACACATCACTGATCACACACATATCACTGATCACACACACATCACTGATCACACACACATCACTGATCACATACACATCACTGATCACACACACACATCACTGATCACACACATCACTGATCACACACATCACTGATCACACACACACATCACTGATCACACACACATCACTGATCACACACATCACTGATCACACACACATCACTGATCACACACATCACTGATCACACACACATCACTGATCACACACACATCACTGATCACACACATCACTGATCACACACATCACTGATCACACACACACATCACTGATCACACACACATCACTGATCTTACACATCACTGATCACACACATCACTGATCACACACATATCACTGATCACACACACATCACTGATCACACACACATCACTGATCACATACACATCACTGATCACACACACACATCACTGATCACACACATCACTGATCACACACATCACTGATCACACACACACATCACTGATCACACACACATCACTGATCACACACACATCACTGATCACACACATCACTGATCACACACATATCACTGATCACACACATCACTGATCACACTCACACATCACTGATCACACACACATCACTGATCACACACATCACTGATCACACACATCACTGATCACACACATCACTGATCACACACACATCACAGATCACACACATCACTGATCACACACAGACATCACTGATCACACACACACTTCACTGATCACACACACATCACTGATCACACACACATCACTGATCACACACATCACTGATCACACACATCACTGATCACACACACATCACTGATCACACACATCACTGATCACACACACATCACTGATCACACACATCACTGATCACACACACATCACTGATCACACACATCACTGATCACACACACATCACTGATCACACACACACATCACTGATCACACACACATCACTGATCACACACACATATCACTGATCACACACATCACTGATCACACACACACATCACTGATCACACACATCACTGATCACACACACATCACTGATCACACACACACATCACTGATCACACACACATCACTGATCACACACACATCACTGATCACACACACATCACTGATCACAAACATCACTGATCACACACATCACTGATCACACACACATCACTGATCACACACATTACTGATCACACACATCACTGATCACACACACATCACTGATCACACACATCACTGATCACACACACACATCACTGATCACACACACATCACTGATCACACACATCACTGATCACACACATCACTGATCACACACACATCACAGATCACACACATCACTGATCACACACAAACATCACTGATCACACACACACATCACTGATCACACACACACTTCACTGATCACACACACACATCACTGATCACACACACATCACTGATCACACACATCACTGATCACACACATCACTGATCACACACACATCACTGATCACACACACATCACTGATCACACACATCACTGATCACACACACATCACTGATCACACACATCACTGATCACACACACATCACCGATCACACACACACATCACTGATCACACACACATCACTGATCACACACACATCACTGATCACACACACATCACTGATCACACACACATCACTGTTCACACACACACATCACTGATCACACACATCACTGATCACACACATCACTGATCACACACACATCACTGATCACACACATCACTGATCACACACATCACTGATCACACACACATCACTGATCACAAATCACTGATCACACACACATCACTGATCACACACACATCACTGATCACACACACACATCACTGATCACACACACACATCACTGATTACACACACACATCATTGATCACACACATCACTGATCACACATCACTGATCACACACACATCATTGATCACACACACACATCACTGATCACACACACACATCACTGATCACACACACATCACTGATCACACACACACATCACTGATCACACACACACATCACTGATCACACACACATCACTGATCACACATCACTGATCACACACACACATCACTGATCACACACACATCACTGATCACACACACATCACTGATCACACACACATCACGGATCACACACATCACTGATCACACACACACATCACTGATAACACACACATCACTGATCACACTCATCACTGATCACACGCACATCACTGATCACACACACATCACTGATCACACGCACACATCACTGATCACACACATCACTGATCACACACATCACTGATCACACACACATCACTGATCACACACACATCACTGATCACACACACATCACTGATCACACACACACATCACTGATCACACACATCACTGATCACACACATCACTGATCACACATCACTGATCACACACACAAATCACTGATCACACACACACATCACTGATCACACACACATCACAGATCACACACACACATCACTGATCACACACATCACTGATCACACACACATCACTGATCACACACACATCACTGATCACACACATCACTGATCACACACACACATCCCTCATCACACACACACATCACTGATCACACACACATCACTGATCACACACATCACTGATCACACACATCACTGATCACACACACACATCACTGATCACACACACATCACTGATCACACATCACTGATCACACACACATCACTGATCACACACACACATCACTGATCACACACATCACTGATCACACACACACATCACTGATCACACACACATCACTGATCACACACATCACTGATCACACACACACATCACTGATCACACACATCACTGATCACACACACTCATCACTGATGACACACACACATCACTGATCACACACACATCACTTATCACACATCACTGATCACACACACACATCACTGATCACACAGACATCACTGATCACACATCACTGATCACACACACACATCACTGATCACACATCACTGATCACACACACATCACTGATCACACACACATCACAGATCACACACATCACTAATCACACACACACATCACTGATCACACACACATCACTGATCACACACATCATTGATCACATGCACATCACTGATCACACACACATCACTGATCACACACACACATCACTGATCACACACAAACATCACTGATCACACACATCACTGATCACACACACATCACTGATCACACACACACATCACTGATCACACACACATCACTGATCACACACACACACATCACTGATCACACACACATCACTGATCACACACACATATCACTAATCACCCACACATCACTGATCACACACACATCACTGATCACACACATCACCGATCAGACTCACATCACTGATCACACACACACATCACTGATCACACACATCACTGATCACACACACACATCACTGATCACACAGACATCACTGATTACTCACACACATCACTGATCACACACACACATCACTGATCACACACACATATCACTGATCACACACACATCACTGATCACACACACATCACTGATCACACACATCACTGATCAGACTCACATCACTGATCACACACACACATCACTGATCACACACATCACTGATCACACACACACATCACTGATCACACACACATATCACTGATCACACACATCACTGATCACACACACATCACTGTTCACACACATCACTGATCACACTCACATCACTGATCACACACACACATCACTGATCACACACACACATCACTGATCACACACATCACTGATCACACACACATCACTGATCACACACACACATCACTGATCACACACACATCACTGATCACACACACACATCACTGATCACACACACATCACTGATCACACATACATCACTGATCACACACACACATCACTGATCACACACATCACTGATCACACACACACATCACTGATCACACACACACATCACTGATCACACACACATATTACTGATCACACACATCACTGATCACACACACACATCACTGATCACACACATCACTGATCACACACACATCACTGATCACACACATCACTGATCACACACACACATCACTGATCACACACACATCACTGATCACACACACACATCACTGATCACACACACTTCACTGATCACACACACATCACTGATCACACACATCACTGATCACACACACACATCACTGATCAAACACACATCACTGATCACACACACACATCACTGATCACACACACATCACTGATCACACACATCACTGATCACACACACATCACTGATCACACGCGCATCACTGATCACACACACATCACTGATCACACACACAAATCACTGATCACACATATCACTGATCACACACATCACTGATCACACACACACATCACTGATCACACACACATATCACTGATCACACACATAACTGATCACACACACATCACTGATCACACACATCACTGATCACACACATCACTGATCACACACACATCACTGATCACACACATCACTGATCACACACACACATCACTGATCACACACATCACTGATCACACACACTCATCACTGATCACACACACACATCACTGATCACACACACATCACTTACACACATCACTGATCACACACACACATCACTGATCACACACACATCACTGATCACACATCACTGATCACACACACACATCACTGATCACACACACATCACTGATCACACCTCACTGATCACACACACATCACTGATCACACACACATCACTGATCACACACACATCACTGATCACAAACATCACTGATCACACACATCACTGATCACACACACATCACTGATCACACACATAACTGATCACACACATCACTGATCACACACACATCACTGATCACACACATCACTGATCACACACACACATCACTGATCAAACACACATTACTGATCACACACACACATCACTGATCACACACACATCACTGATCACACACATCACTGATCACACACACATCACTGATCACACGCGCATCACTGATCAAACACACATCACTGATCACACACACACATCACTGATCACACACACATCACTGATCACACACATCACTGATCACACACACATCACTGATCACACGCGCATCACTGATCACACACACATCACTGATCACACACACATCACTGATCACACACATCACTGATCACACACACATCACTGATCACACGCGCATCACTGATCACACACATCACTGATCACACACACACATCACTGATCAAACACACATCACTGATCACACACACACATCACTGATCACACACACTTCACTGATCACACACACATCACTGATCACACACATCACTGATCACACACACACATCACTGATCAAACACACATCACTGATCACACACACACATCACTGATCACACACACATCACTGATCACACACATCACTGATCACACACACATCACTGATCACACGCGCATCACTGATCACACACACATCACTGATCACACACACAAATCACTGATCACACATATCACTGATCACACACATCACTGATCACACACACACATCACTGATCACACACACATATCACTGATCACACACATAACTGATCACACACACATCACTGATCACACACATCACTGATCACACACATCACTGATCACACACACATCACTGATCACACACATCACTGATCACACACACACATCACTGATCACACACATCACTGATCACACACACTCATCACTGATCACACACACACATCACTGATCACACACACATCACTTACACACATCACTGATCACACACACACATCACTGATCACACACACATCACTGATCACACATCACTGATCACACACACACATCACTGATCACACACACATCACTGATCACACCTCACTGATCACACACACATCACTGATCACACACACATCACTGATCACACACACATCACTGATCACAAACATCACTGATCACACACATCACTGATCACACACACATCACTGATCACACACATAACTGATCACACACATCACTGATCACACACACATCACTGATCACACACATCACTGATCACACACACACATCACTGATCACACACACATCACTGATCACACACATCACTGATCACACACATCACTGATCACACACACATCACAGATCACACACATCACTGATCACACACACACATCACTGATCACACACACACATCACTGATCACACACACACTTCACTGATCACACACACACATCACTGATCACACACACATCACTGATCACACACATCACTGATCACACACATCACTGATCACACACACATCACTGATCACACACATCACTGATCACACACACATCACTGATCACACACATCACTGATCACACACACATCACTGATCACACACATCACTGATCACACACACATCACCGATCACACACACACATCACTGATCACACACACATCACTGATCACACACACATCACTGATCACACACACACATCACTGATCACACACACACATCACTGATTACACACACACATCATTGATCACACACATCACTGATCACACATCACTGATCACACACACACATCATTGATCACACACACACATCACTGATCACACACACACATCACTGATCACACACACATCACTGATCACACACACACATCACTGATCACACACACACATCATTGATCACACACACACATCACTGATCACACACACACATCACTGATCACACACACATCACTGATCACACACACACATCACTGATCACACACACATCACTGATCACACATCACTGATCACACACACACATCACTGATCACACACACATCACTGATCACACATCACTGATCACACACACATCACTGATCACACACATCACTGATCACACACACATCACTGATCACACACACATCACTGATCACACACACATCACTGATCACACACACACATCACTGATCACACACATCACTGATCACACACATCACTGATCACACACACATCACTGATCACACACACACATCACGGATCACACACACACATCACTGATCACACACACATCACTGATCACACACACACACATCACTGATCACACACACATCACTGATCACACACACATATCACTAATCACCCACACATCACTGATCACACACACATCACTGATCACACACATCACCGATCAGACTCACATCACTGATCACACACACACATCACTGATCACACACATCACTGATCACACACACACATCACTGATCACACAGACATCACTGATTACTCACACACATCACTGATCACACACACACATCACTGATCACACACACATATCACTGATCACACACACATCACTGATCACACACACATCACTGATCACACACATCACTGATCAGACTCACATCACTGATCACACACACACATCACTGATCACACACATCACTGATCACACACACACATCACTGATCACACACACATATCACTGATCACACACATCACTGATCACACACACATCACTGTTCACACACATCACTGATCACACTCACATCACTGATCACACACACACATCACTGATCACACACACACATCACTGATCACACACATCACTGATCACACACACATCACTGATCACACACACACATCACTGATCACACACACATCACTGATCACACACACACATCACTGATCACACACACATCACTGATCACACATACATCACTGATCACACACACACATCACTGATCACACACATCACTGATCACACACACACATCACTGATCACACACACACATCACTGATCACACACACATATCACTGATCACACACATCACTGATCACACACACACATCACTGATCACACACATCACTGATCACACACACATCACTGATCACACACATCACTGATCACACACACACATCACTGATCACACACACATCACTGATCACACACACACATCACTGATCACACACTTCACTGATCACACACACATCACTGATCACACACATCACTGATCACACACACACATCACTGATCAAACACACATCACTGATCACACACACACATCACTGATCACACACACATCACGGATCACACACATCACTGATCACACACACATCACTGATCACACGCGCATCACTGATCACACACACATCACTGATCACACACACAAATCACTGATCACACATATCACTGATCACACACATCACTGATCACACACACACATCACTGATCACACACACATATCACTGATCACACACATAACTGATCACACACACATCACTGATCACACACATCACTGATCACACACATCACTGATCACACACACATCACTGATCACACACATCACTGATCACACACACACATCACTGATCACACACATCACTGATCACACACACTCATCACTGATCACACACACACATCACTGATCACACACACATCACTTACACACATCACTGATCACACACACACATCACTGATCACACACACATCACTGATCACACATCACTGATCACACACACACATCACTGATCACACACACATCACTGATCACACCTCACTGATCACACACACATCACTGATCACACACACATCACTGATCACACACACATCACTGATCACAAACATCACTGATCACACACATCACTGATCACACACACATCACTGATCACACACATAACTGATCACACACATCACTGATCACACACACATCACTGATCACACACATCACTGATCACACACACACATCACTGATCAAACACACATCACTGATCACACACACACATCACTGATCACACACACATCACTGATCACACACATCACTGATCACACACACATCACTGATCACACGCGCATCACTGATCAAACACACATCACTGATCACACACACACATCACTGATCACACACACATCACTGATCACACACATCACTGATCACACACACATCACTGATCACACGCGCATCACTGATCACACACACATCACTGATCACACACACATCACTGATCACACACATCACTGATCACACACACATCACTGATCACACGCGCATCACTGATCACACACATCACTGATCACACACACACATCACTGATCAAACACACATCACTGATCACACACACACATCACTGATCACACACACTTCACTGATCACACACACATCACTGATCACACACATCACTGATCACACACACACATCACTGATCAAACACACATCACTGATCACACACACACATCACTGATCACACACACATCACTGATCACACACATCACTGATCACACACACATCACTGATCACACGCGCATCACTGATCACACACACATCACTGATCACACACACAAATCACTGATCACACATATCACTGATCACACACATCACTGATCACACACACACATCACTGATCACACACACATATCACTGATCACACACATAACTGATCACACACACATCACTGATCACACACATCACTGATCACACACATCACTGATCACACACACATCACTGATCACACACATCACTGATCACACACACACATCACTGATCACACACATCACTGATCACACACACTCATCACTGATCACACACACACATCACTGATCACACACACATCACTTACACACATCACTGATCACACACACACATCACTGATCACACACACATCACTGATCACACATCACTGATCACACACACACATCACTGATCACACACACATCACTGATCACACCTCACTGATCACACACACATCACTGATCACACACACATCACTGATCACACACACATCACTGATCACAAACATCACTGATCACACACATCACTGATCACACACACATCACTGATCACACACATAACTGATCACACACATCACTGATCACACACACATCACTGATCACACACATCACTGATCACACACACACATCACTGATCACACACACATCACTGATCACACACATCACTGATCACACACATCACTGATCACACACACATCACAGATCACACACATCACTGATCACACACACACATCACTGATCACACACACACATCACTGATCACACACACACTTCACTGATCACACACACACATCACTGATCACACACACATCACTGATCACACACATCACTGATCACACACATCACTGATCACACACACATCACTGATCACACACATCACTGATCACACACACATCACTGATCACACACATCACTGATCACACACACATCACTGATCACACACATCACTGATCACACACACATCACCGATCACACACACACATCACTGATCACACACACATCACTGATCACACACACATCACTGATCACACACACACATCACTGATCACACACACACATCACTGATTACACACACACATCATTGATCACACACATCACTGATCACACATCACTGATCACACACACACATCATTGATCACACACACACATCACTGATCACACACACACATCACTGATCACACACACATCACTGATCACACACACACATCACTGATCACACACACACATCATTGATCACACACACACATCACTGATCACACACACACATCACTGATCACACACACATCACTGATCACACACACACATCACTGATCACACACACATCACTGATCACACATCACTGATCACACACACACATCACTGATCACACACACATCACTGATCACACATCACTGATCACACACACATCACTGATCACACACATCACTGATCACACACACATCACTGATCACACACATCACTGATCACACACACATCACTGATCACACGCGCATCACTGATCACACACACATCACTGATCACACACACAAATCACTGATCACACATATCACTGATCACACACATCACTGATCACACACACACATCACTGATCACACACACATATCACTGATCACACACATAACTGATCACACACACATCACTGATCACACACATCACTGATCACACACATCACTGATCACACACACATCACTGATCACACACATCACTGATCACACACACACATCACTGATCACACACATCACTGATCACACACACTCATCACTGATCACACACACACATCACTGATCACACACACATCACTTACACACATCACTGATCACACACACACATCACTGATCACACACACATCACTGATCACACATCACTGATCACACACACACATCACTGATCACACACACATCACTGATCACACCTCACTGATCACACACACATCACTGATCACACACACATCACTGATCACACACACATCACTGATCACAAACATCACTGATCACACACATCACTGATCACACACACATCACTGATCACACACATAACTGATCACACACATCACTGATCACACACACATCACTGATCACACACACACATCACTGATCACACACACACATCACTGATCACACACACATCACTGATCACACACATCACTGATCACACACATCACTGATCACACACACATCACAGATCACACACATCACTGATCACACACACACATCACTGATCACACACACACATCACTGATCACACACACACTTCACTGATCACACACACACATCACTGATCACACACACATCACTGATCACACACATCACTGATCACACACATCACTGATCACACACACATCACTGATCACACACATCACTGATCACACACACATCACTGATCACACACATCACTGATCACACACACATCACTGATCACACACATCACTGATCACACACACATCACCGATCACACACACACATCACTGATCACACACACATCACTGATCACACACACATCACTGATCACACACACACATCACTGATCACACACACACATCACTGATTACACACACACATCATTGATCACACACATCACTGATCACACATCACTGATCACACACACACATCATTGATCACACACACACATCACTGATCACACACACACATCACTGATCACACACACATCACTGATCACACACACACATCACTGATCACACACACACATCATTGATCACACACACACATCACTGATCACACACACACATCACTGATCACACACACATCACTGATCACACACACACATCACTGATCACACACACATCACTGATCACACATCACTGATCACACACACACATCACTGATCACACACACATCACTGATCACACATCACTGATCACACACACATCACTGATCACACACATCACTGATCACACACACATCACTGATCACACACACATCACTGATCACACACACATCACTGATCACACACACACATCACTGATCACACACATCACTGATCACACACATCACTGATCACACACACATCACTGATCACACACACACATCACAGATCACACACACACATCACTGATCACACACACATCACTGATCACACACACACATCACTGATCACACACATCACTGATCACACACACATCACTGATCACACACACATCACTGATCACACACATCACTGATCACACACACACATCCCTCATCACACACACACATCACTGATCACACACACATCACTGATCACACACATCACTGATCACACACATCACTGATCACACACACACATCACTGATCACACACATCACTGATCACACACACACACATCACTGATCACACACATCACTGATCACACACACACATCACTGATCACACACACATCACTGATCACACACATCACTGATCACACACACATCACTGATCACACACATCACTGATCACACACACATCACCGATCACACACACACATCACTGATCACACACACATCACTGATCACACATCACTGATCACACACACACATCACTGATCACACACACATCACTGATCACACATCACTGATCACACACACATCACTGATCACACACATCACTGATCACACACACATCACTGATCACACACACATCACTGATCACACACACATCACTGATCACACACACACACCACTGATCACACACATCACTGATCACACACATCACTGATCACACACACATCACTGATCACACACACATCACTGATCACACACACACATCACTGATCACACACACACATCACTGATCACACACACATCACTGATCACACACACACATCACTGATCACACACATCACTGATCACACACACATCACTGATCACACACATCACTGATCACACACACACATCCCTCATCACACACACACATCACTGATCACACACACATCACTGATCACACACATCACTGATCACACACATCACTGATCACACACACACATCACTGATCACACACACATCACTGATCACACATCACTGATCACACACACATCACTGATCACACACACATCACTGATCACACACACACACCACTGATCACACACATCACTGATCACACACATCACTGATCACACACACATCACTGATCACACACACATCACTGATCACACACACACATCACTGATCACACACACACATCACTGATCACACACACATCACTGATCACACACACACATCACTGATCACACACATCACTGATCACACACACATCACTGATCACACACATCACTGATCACACACACACATCCCTCATCACACACACACATCACTGATCACACACACATCACTGATCACACACATCACTGATCACACACATCACTGATCACACACACACATCACTGATCACACACACATCACTGATCACACATCACTGATCACACACACATCACTGATCACACACACACATCACTGATCACACACATCACTGATCACACACACACATCACTGATCACACACACATCACTGATCACACACATCACTGATCACACACACACATCACTGATCACACACATCACTGATCACACACACATCACTGATCACACACATCACTGATCACACACACATCACCGATCACACACACATCAATGATCACACACACACATCACTGATCACACACACACATCACTGATTACACACACACATCATTGATCACACACATCACTGATCACACATCACTGATCACACACACACATCATTGATCACACACACACATCACTGATCACACACACACATCACTGATCACACACACATCACTGATCACACACAGACATCACTGATCACACACACACATCATTGATCACACACACACATCACTGATCACACACACACATCACTGATCACACACACATCACTGATCACACACGCACATCACTGATCACACACACACATCACTGATCACACACACATCACTGATCACACATCACTGATCACACACACACATCACTGATCACACACACATCACTGATCACACATCACTGATCACACACACATCACTGATCACACACACATCACTGATCACACACATCACTGATCACACACACATCACTGATCACACACACATCACTGATCACACACACATCACTGATCACACACACACATCACTGATCACACACATCACTGATCACACACATCACTGATCACACACACATCACTGATCACACACACATCACTGATCACACACACACATCACTGATCACACACACACATCACTGATCACACACACATCACTGATCACACACACACATCACTGATCACACACATCACTGATCACACACACATCACTGATCACACACATCACTGATCACACACATCACTGATCACACACACACATCACTGATCACACACACATCACTGATCACACATCACTGATCACACACACATCACTGATCACACACACACATCACTGATCACACACATCACTGATCACACACACACATCACTGATCACACACACATCACTGATCACACACATCACTGATCACACACACACATCACTGATCACACACATCACTGATCACACACACTCATCACTGATCACACACACACATCACTGATCACACACACATCACTGATCACACACATCACTGATCACACACACACATCACTGATCACACACATCACTGATCACACACACACATCACTGATCACACACATCACTGATCACACACATCACTGATCACACACACATCACAGATCACACACATCACTGATCACACACAAACATCACTGATCACACACACACATCACTGATCACACACACACTTCACTGATCACACACACACATCACTGATCACACACACATCACTGATCACACACATCACTGATCACACACATCACTGATCACACACACATCACTGATCACACACATCACTGATCACATACACATCACTGATCACACACATCACTGATCACACACACATCACTGATCACACACATCACTGATCACACACACATCACCGATCACACACACACATCACTGATCACACACACATCACTGATCACACACACATCACTGATCACACACACATCACTGTTCACACACACACATCACTGATCACACACATCACTGATCACACACATCACTGATCACACACACATCACTGATCACACACATCACTGATCACACACATCACTGATCACACACACATCACTGATCACAAATCACTGATCACACACAAATCACTGATCACACACACATCACTGATCACACACACACATCACTGATCACACACACACATCACTGATTACACACACACATCATTGATCACACACATCACTGATCACACATCACTGATCACACACACATCATTGATCACACACACACATCACTGATGACACACACACATCACTGATCACACACACATCACTGATCACACACACACATCACTGATCACACACACACATCACTGATCACACACACATCACTGATCACACATCACTGATCACACACACACATCACTGATCACACACACATCACTGATCACACATCACTGATCACACACACATCACTGATCACACACACATCACGGATCACACACATCACTGATCACACACACACATCACTGATCACACACACATCACTGATCACACTCATCACTGATCACACGCACATCACTGATCACACACACATCACTGATCACACGCACACATCACTGATCACACACATCACTGATCACACACATCACTGATCACACACACATCACTGATCACACACACATCACTGATCACACACACACATCACTGATCACACACATCACTGATCACACACATCACTGATCACACATCACTGATCACACACACACATCACTGATCACACACACACATCACTGATCACACACACATCACAGATCACACACACACATCACTGATCACACACATCACTGATCACACACACATCACTGATCACACACACATCACTGATCACACACATCACTGATCACACACACACATCCCTCATCACACACACACATCACTGATCACACACACATCACTGATCACACACATCACTGATCACACACATCACTGATCACACACACACATCACTGATCACACACACATCACTGATCACACATCACTGATCACACACACATCACTGATAACACACACACATCACTGATCACACACATCACTGATCACACACACACATCACTGATCACACACACATCACTGATCACACACATCACTGATCACACACACACATCACTGATCACACACATCACTGATCACACACACTCATCACTGATCACACACACACATCACTGATCACACACACATCACTTATCACACATCACTGATCACACACACACATCACTGATCACACACATCACTGATCACACATCACTGATCACACACACACATCACTGATCACACATCACTGATCACACACACATCACTGATCACACACACATCACAGATCACACACATCACTAATCACACACACACATCACTGATCACACACACATCACTGATCACACACATCATTGATCACATGCACATCACTGATCACACACACATCACTGATCACACACACACATCACTGATCACACACAAACATCACTGATCACACACATCACTGATCACACACACATCACTGATCACACACACACATCACTGATCACACACACATCACTGATCACACACACACACATCACTGATCACACACACATCACTGATCACACACACATATCACTAATCACCCACACATCACTGATCACACACACATCACTGATCACACACATCACCGATCAGACTCACATCACTGATCACACACACACATCACTGATCACACACATCACTGATCACACACACACATCACTGATCACACAGACATCACTGATTACTCACACACATCACTGATCACACACACACATCACTGATCACACACACATATCACTGATCACACACACATCACTGATCACACACACATCACTGATCACACACATCACTGATCAGACTCACATCACTGATCACACACACACATCACTGATCACACACATCACTGATCACACACACACATCACTGATCACACACACATATCACTGATCACACACATCACTGATCACACACACATCACTGTTCACACACATCACTGATCACACTCACATCACTGATCACACACACACATCACTGATCACACACACATCACTGATCACACACATCACTGATCACACACACATCACTGATCACACACACACATCACTGATCACACACACATCACTGATCACACACACACATCACTGATCACACACACATCACTGATCACACACGCACATCACTGATCACACACACACATCACTGATCACACACACATCACTGATCACACATCACTGATCACACACACACATCACTGATCACACACACATCACTGATCACACATCACTGATCACACACACATCACTGATCACACACACATCACTGATCACACACATCACTGATCACACACACATCACTGATCACACACACATCACTGATCACACACACATCACAGATCACACACACACATCACTGATCACACACATCACTGATCACACACATCACTGATCACACACACATCACTGATCACACACACATCACTGATCACACACACACATCACTGATCACACACACACATCACTGATCACACACACATCACTGATCACACACACACATCACTGATCACACACATCACTGATCACACACACATCACTGATCACACACATCACTGATCACACACATCACTGATCACACACACACATCACTGATCACACACACATCACTGATCACACATCACTGATCACACACACATCACTGATCACACACACACATCACTGATCACACACATCACTGATCACACACACACATCACTGATCACACACACATCACTGATCACACACATCACTGATCACACACACACATCACTGATCACACACATCACTGATCACACACACTCATCACTGATCACACACACACATCACTGATCACACACACATCACTGATCACACACATCACTGATCACACACACACATCACTGATCACACACATCACTGATCACACACACACATCACTGATCACACACATCACTGATCACACACATCACTGATCACACACACATCACAGATCACACACATCACTGATCACACACAAACATCACTGATCACACACACACATCACTGATCACACACACACTTCACTGATCACACACACACATCACTGATCACACACACATCACTGATCACACACATCACTGATCACACACATCACTGATCACACACACATCACTGATCACACACATCACTGATCACATACACATCACTGATCACACACATCACTGATCACACACACATCACTGATCACACACATCACTGATCACACACACATCACCGATCACACACACACATCACTGATCACACACACATCACTGATCACACACACATCACTGATCACACACACATCACTGTTCACACACACACATCACTGATCACACACATCACTGATCACACACATCACTGATCACACACACATCACTGATCACACACATCACTGATCACACACATCACTGATCACACACACATCACTGATCACAAATCACTGATCACACACAAATCACTGATCACACACACATCACTGATCACACACACACATCACTGATCACACACACACATCACTGATTACACACACACATCATTGATCACACACATCACTGATCACACATCACTGATCACACACACATCATTGATCACACACACACATCACTGATGACACACACACATCACTGATCACACACACATCACTGATCACACACACACATCACTGATCACACACACACATCACTGATCACACACACATCACTGATCACACATCACTGATCACACACACACATCACTGATCACACACACATCACTGATCACACATCACTGATCACACACACATCACTGATCACACACACATCACGGATCACACACATCACTGATCACACACACACATCACTGATCACACACACATCACTGATCACACTCATCACTGATCACACGCACATCACTGATCACACACACATCACTGATCACACGCACACATCACTGATCACACACATCACTGATCACACACATCACTGATCACACACACATCACTGATCACACACACATCACTGATCACACACACACATCACTGATCACACACATCACTGATCACACACATCACTGATCACACATCACTGATCACACACACACATCACTGATCACACACACACATCACTGATCACACACACATCACAGATCACACACACACATCACTGATCACACACATCACTGATCACACACACATCACTGATCACACACACATCACTGATCACACACATCACTGATCACACACACACATCCCTCATCACACACACACATCACTGATCACACACACATCACTGATCACACACATCACTGATCACACACATCACTGATCACACACACACATCACTGATCACACACACATCACTGATCACACATCACTGATCACACACACATCACTGATAACACACACACATCACTGATCACACACATCACTGATCACACACACACATCACTGATCACACACACATCACTGATCACACACATCACTGATCACACACACACATCACTGATCACACACATCACTGATCACACACACTCATCACTGATCACACACACACATCACTGATCACACACACATCACTTATCACACATCACTGATCACACACACACATCACTGATCACACACATCACTGATCACACATCACTGATCACACACACACATCACTGATCACACATCACTGATCACACACACATCACTGATCACACACACATCACAGATCACACACATCACTAATCACACACACACATCACTGATCACACACACATCACTGATCACACACATCATTGATCACATGCACATCACTGATCACACACACATCACTGATCACACACACACATCACTGATCACACACAAACATCACTGATCACACACATCACTGATCACACACACATCACTGATCACACACACACATCACTGATCACACACACATCACTGATCACACACACACACATCACTGATCACACACACATCACTGATCACACACACATATCACTAATCACCCACACATCACTGATCACACACACATCACTGATCACACACATCACCGATCAGACTCACATCACTGATCACACACACACATCACTGATCACACACATCACTGATCACACACACACATCACTGATCACACAGACATCACTGATTACTCACACACATCACTGATCACACACACACATCACTGATCACACACACATATCACTGATCACACACACATCACTGATCACACACACATCACTGATCACACACATCACTGATCAGACTCACATCACTGATCACACACACACATCACTGATCACACACATCACTGATCACACACACACATCACTGATCACACACACATATCACTGATCACACACATCACTGATCACACACACATCACTGTTCACACACATCACTGATCACACTCACATCACTGATCACACACACACATCACTGATCACACACACATCACTGATCACACACATCACTGATCACACACACATCACTGATCACACACACACATCACTGATCACACACACATCACTGATCACACACACACATCACTGATCACACACACATCACTGATCACACATACATCACTGATCACACACACACATCACTGATCACACACATCACTGATCACACACATCACTGATCACACACACACATCACTGATCACACACACACATCACTGATCACACACACATATCACTGATCACACACATCACTGATCACACACACACATCACTGATCACACACATCACTGATCACACACACATCACTGATCACACACATCACTGATCACACACACACATCACTGATCACACACACATCACTGATCACACACACACATCACTGATCACACACACTTCACTGATCACACACACATCACTGATCACACACATCACTGATCACACACACACATCACTGATCAAACACACATCACTGATCACACACACACATCACTGATCACACACACATCACTGATCACACACATCACTGATCACACAAACATCACTGATCACACGCGCATCACTGATCACACACACATCACTGATCACACACACAAATCACTGATCACACACACATATCACTGATCACACACATCACTGATCACACACACACATCACATCACTGATCACACACATAACTGATCACACACACATCACTGATCACACACATCACTGATCACACACATCACTGATCACACACACATCACTGATCACACACATCACTGATCACACACACACATCACTGATCACACACATCACTGATCACACACACTCATCACTGATCACACACACACATCACTGATCACACACACATCACTTACACACATCACTGATCACACACACACATCACTGATCACACACACATCACTGATCACACATCACTGATCACACACACACATCACTGATCACACACACATCACTGATCACACCTCACTGATCACACACACATCACTGATCACACACACATCACTGATCACACACACATCACTGATCACAAACATCACTGATCACACACATCACTGATCACACACACATCACTGATCACACACATAACTGATCACACACATCACTGATCACACACACATCACTGATCACACACATCACTGATCACACACACACATCACTGATCACACACACATCACTGATCACACACATCACTGATCACACACATCACTGATCACACACACATCACAGATCACACACATCACTGATCACACACACATCACTGATCACACACACATCACTGATCACACACACACTTCACTGATCACACACACACATCACTGATCACACACACATCACTGATCACACACATCACTGATCACACACATCACTGATCACACACACATCACTGATCACACACATCACTGATCACACACACATCACTGATCACACACATCACTGATCACACACACATCACTGATCACACACATCACTGATCACACACACATCACCGATCACACACACACATCACTGATCACACACACATCACTGATCACACACACATCACTGATCACACACACACATCACTGATCACACACACACATCACTGATTACACACACACATCATTGATCACACATCACTGATCACACATCACTGATCACACACACACATCATTGATCACACACACACATCACTGATCACACACACACATCACTGATCACACACACATCACTGATCACACACACACATCACTGATCACACACACACATCATTGATCACACACACACATCACTGATCACACACACACATCACTGATCACACACACATCACTGATCACACACACACATCACTGATCACACACACATCACTGATCACACATCACTGATCACACACACACATCACTGATCACACACACATCACTGATCACACATCACTGATCACACACACATCACTGATCACACACATCACTGATCACACACACATCACTGATCACACACACATCACTGATCACACACACATCACTGATCACACACACACATCACTGATCACACACATCACTGATCACACACATCACTGATCACACACACATCACTGATCACACACACACATCACGGATCACACACACACATCACTGATCACACACACATCACTGATCACACACACACATCACTGATCACACACATCACTGATCACACACACATCACTGATCACACACACATCACTGATCACACACATCACTGATCACACACACACATCCCTCATCACACACACACATCACTGATCACACACACATCACTGATCACACACATCACTGATCACACACATCACTGATCACACACACACATCACTGATCACACACATCACTGATCACACATCACTGATCACACACACATCACTGATCACACACACACACATCACTGATCACACACATCACTGATCACACACACATCACTGATCACACATCACTGATCACACACACATCACTGATCACACACACACACATCACTGATCACACACATCACTGATCACACACACACATCACTGATCACACACACATCACTGATCACACACATCACTGATCACACACACATCACTGATCACACACATCACTGATCACACACACATCACCGATCACACACACACATCACTGATCACACACACATCACTGATCACACATCACTGATCACACACACACATCACTGATCACACACACATCACTGATCACACATCACTGATCACACACACATCACTGATCACACACATCACTGATCACACACACATCACTGATCACACACACATCACTGATCACACACACATCACTGATCACACACACACATCACTGATCACACACATCACTGATCACACACATCACTGATCACACACACATCACTGATCACACACACATCACTGATCACACACACACATCACTGATCACACACACACATCACTGATCACACACACATCACTGATCACACACACACATCACTGATCACACACATCACTGATCACACACACATCACTGATCACACACACATCACTGATCACACACATCACTGATCACACACACACATCCCTCATCACACACACACATCACTGATCACACACACATCACTGATCACACACATCACTGATCACACACATCACTGATCACACACACACATCACTGATCACACACACATCACTGATCACACATCACTGATCACACACACATCACTGATCACACACACACATCACTGATCACACACATCACTGATCACACACACACATCACTGATCACACACACATCACTGATCACACACATCACTGATCACACACACACATCACTGATCACACACATCACTAATCACACACACATCACTGATCACACACATCACTGATCACACACACATCACCGATCACACACACATCACTGATCACACACACACATCACTGATCACACACACACATCACTGATTACACACAAACATCATTGATCACACACATCACTGATCACACATCACTGATCACACACACACATCATTGATCACACACACACATCACTGATCACACACACACATCACTGATCACACACACATCACTGATCACACACAGACATCACTGATCACACACACACATCATTGATCACACACACACATCACTGATCACACACACACATCACTGATCACACACACATCACTGATCACACACGCACATCACTGATCACACACACACATCACTGATCACACACACATCACTGATCACACATCACTGATCACACACACACATCACTGATCACACACACATCACTGATCACACATCACTGATCACACACACATCACTGATCACACACACATCACTGATCACACACATCACTGATCACACACACATCACTGATCACACACACATCACTGATCACACACACATCACTGATCACACACACACATCACTGATCACACACATCACTGATCACACACATCACTGATCACACACACATCACTGATCACACACACATCACTGATCACACACACACATCACTGATCACACACACACATCACTGATCACACACACATCACTGATCACACACACACATCACTGATCACACACATCACTGATCACACACACATCACTGATCACACACACATCACTGATCACACACATCACTGATCACACACATCACTGATCACACACACACATCACTGATCACACACACATCACTGATCACACATCACTGATCACACACACATCACTGATCACACACACACATCACTGATCACACACATCACTGATCACACACACACATCACTGATCACACACACATCACTGATCACACACATCACTGATCACACACACACATCACTGATCACACACATCACTGATCACACACACTCATCACTGATCACACACATCACTGATCACACACACATCACTTATCACACATCACTGATCACACACACACATCACTGATCACACACACATCACTGATCACACATCACTGATCACACACACACATCACTGATCACACACACATCACTGATCACACATCACTGATCACACACACATCACTGATCACACACACATCACGGATCACACACATCACTAATCACACACACACATCACTGATCACACACACATCACTGATCACACACATCACTGATCACATGCACATCACTGATCACACACACATCACTGATCACACACACACATCACTGATCACACACAAACATCACTGATCACACACATCACTGATCACACACACATCACTGATCACACACACACATCACTGATCACACACACATATCACTAATCACCCACACATCACTGATCACACACACATCACTGATCACACACATCACCGATCAGACTCACATCACTGATCACACACACACATCACTGATCACACACATCACTGATCACACACACACATCACTGATCACACAGACATCACTGATTACTCACACACATCACTGATCACACACACACATCACTGATCACACACACATATCACTGATCACACACACATCACTGATCACACACACATCACTGATCACACACATCACTGATCAGACTCACATCACTGATCACACACACACATCACTGATCACACACATCACTGATCACACACACACATCACTGATCACACACACATATCACTGATCACACACATCACTGATCACACACACATCACTGATCACACACATCACTGATCACACTCACATCACTGATCACACACACACATCACTGATCACACACACACATCACTGATCACACACATCACTGATCACACACACATCACTGATCACACACACACATCACTGATCACACACACATCACTGATCACACACACACATCACTGATCACACACACATCACTGATCACACATAAATCACTGATCACACACACACATCACTGATCACACACATCACTGATCACACACATCACTGATCACACACACACATCACAGATCACACACACACATCACTGATCACACACACATATCACTGATCACACACATCACTGATCACACACACACATCACTGATCACACACATCACTGATCACACACACATCACTGATCACACACATCACTGATCACACACACACATCACTGATCACACACACATCACTGATCACACACACACATCACTGATCACACACACTTCACTGATCACACACACATCACTGATCACACACATCACTGATCACACACACACATCACTGATCAAACACACATCACTGATTACACACACACATCACTGATCACACACACATCACTGATCACACACATCACTGATCACACACACATCACTGATCACACGCGCATCACTGATCACACACACATCACTGATCACACACACATCACTGATCACACACACACATCACTGATCACACACACATATCACTGATCACACACATCACTGATCACACACACACATCACTGATCACACACACATATCACTGATGACACACATAACTGATCACACACACATCACTGATCACACACATCACTGATCACACACATCACTGATCACACACACATCACTGATCACACACATCACTGATCACACACACACATCACTGATCACACACATCACTGATCACACACACTCATCACTGATCACACACACACATCACTGATCACACACACATCACTTATCACACATCACTGATCACACACACACATCACTGATCACACACACATCACTGATCACACATCACTGATCAGACACACACATCACTGATCACACACACATCACTGATCACACCTCACTGATCACACACACATCACTGATCACACACACATCACGGATCACACACATCACTAATCACACACACACATCACTTATCACACACACATCACTGATCACACACATCACTGATCACATGCACATCACTGATCACACACACATCACTGATCACACACACACATCACTGATCACACACAAACATCACTGATCACACACATCACTGATCACACACACATCACTGATCACACACACACATCACTGATCACACACACATCACTGATCACACACACACATCACTGATCACACACACACATCACTGATCACACACACATATCACTAATCACCCACACATCACTGATCACACACACATCACTGATCACACACATCACCGATCAGACTCACATCACTGATCACACACACACATCACTGATCACACACATCACTGATCACACACACACATCACTGATCACACAGACATCACTGATCACTCACACACATCACTGATCACACACACACATCACTGATCACACACACATATCACTGATCACACACACATCACTGATCACACACACACATCACTGATCACACAGACATCACTGATCACTCACACACATCACTGATCACACACACACATCACTGATCACACACACATATCACTGATCACACACACATCACTGATCACACACACATCACTGATCACACACATCACTGATCAGACTCACATCACTGATCACACACACACATCACTGATCACACACATCACTGATCACACACACACATCACTGATCACACACACATATCACTGATCACACACATCACTGATCACACACACATCACTGATCACACACATCACTGATCACACTCACATCACTGATCACACACAAACATCACTGATCACACACAAACATCACTGATCACACACATCACTGATCACACACACATCACTGATCACACACAAACATCACTGATCACACACACATCACTGATCACACACACACATCACTGATCACACACACATCACTGATCACACATACATCACTGATCACACACACACATCACTGATCACACACATCACTGATCACACACATCACTGATCACACACACATCACTGATCACACACACACATCACTGATCACACACACATATCACTGATCACACACATCACTGATCACACACACACATCACTGATCACACACATCACTGATCACACACACATCACTGATCACACACATCACTGATCACACACACACATCACTGATCACACACACATCACTGATCACACACACACACATCACTGATCACACACACTTCACTGATCACACACACATCACTGATCACACACATCACTGATCACACACACACATCACTGATCAAACACACATCACTGATCACACACACCCATCACTGATCACACACACATCACTGATCACACACATCACTGATCACACACACATCACTGATCACACGCGCATCACTGATCACACACACATCACTGATCACACACACACATCACTGATCACACACACATATCACTGATCACACACATCACTGATCACACACACACATCACTGATCACACACACATATCACTGATCACACACATCACTGATCACACACACATCACTGATCACACACATCTCTGATCACACACATCACTGATCACACACACATCACTGATCACACACATCACTGATCACACACATCACTGATCACACACACATCACTGATCACACACACATCACTGATCACACATCACTGATCACACACACATCACTGATCACACATCACTGATCACACACACATCACTGATCACACACATCACTGATCACACACACATCACTGATCACACACACACATCACTGATCACACACATCACTGATCACACACACACATCACTGATCACACACATCACTGATCGCACACACACATCACTGATTACACACACATATCACTGATCACACACATCACTGATCACACACACACATCACTGATCACACACACATATCACTGATCACACACAAGCATCACTGATCACACACATCACTGATCACACACACATCACTGATCACACACACATCACTGATCACACACATCACTGATCACACACATCACTGATCACACACACATCACTGATCACACACATCACTGATCACACACACATCACTGATCACACACACATCACTGATCACACACACTTCACTGATCACACACACACATCACTGATCACACACACATCACTGATCACACACACATCACTGTTCACACACACACATCACTGATCACACACACATCACTGATCACACACACACATCACTGATGACACACACACATCACTGATCACACACACATCACTGATCACACACACTCACACACATCACTGATCACACACATCATTGATCACACACACATCACTGATCGCACACACATCACTGATCACACACATCACTGATCACACACACATCACTGATCACACACACATCACTGATCACACACATCACTGATCACACACACATCACTGATCACACACATTACTGATCACACACACATCACTGATCACACACACACATCACTGATCACACACACACATCACTGATCACACACACACATCATTGATCACACACATCACTGATCACACACACATCACTGATCACACACACATCACTGATCACACACACACATCACTGATCAAACACACATCACTGATCACACACATCACTGATCACACACACACATCACTGATCACACACATCACTGATCACACACACATCACTGATCACACACACATCACTGATCACACGCACATCACTGATCACACACACATCACTGATCACACACACATCACTGATCACACACACATATCACTGATCACACACACATATCACTGATCACACACATCACTGATCACACACACACATCACTGATCACACACACATATCACTGATCACACACATCACTGATCACACACACATCACTGATCACACACATCACTGATCACACACATCACTGATCACACACACATCACTGATCACACACATCACTGATCACACACATCACTGATCACACACAACACTGATCACACACACATCAATGATCACACACACATCACTGATCACACATCACTGATCACACACACATCACTGATCACACATCACTGATCACACACACATCACTGATCACACATCACTGATCACACACATCACTGATCACACACACATCACTGATCACACACACATCACTGATCACACACATCACTGATCACACACACACATCACTGATCACACACATCACTGATCACACACACACATCACTGATCACACACACATATCACTGATCACACACATCACTGATCACACACACACATCACTGATCACACACACATATCACTGATCACACACATCACTGATCACACACACATCACTGATCACACACATCACTGATCACACACATCACTGATCACACACACATCACTGATCACACACATCACTGATCACACACACATCACTGATCACACACACATCACTGATCACACACACTTCACTGATCACACACACACATCACTGATCACACACACATCACTGATCACACACACATCACTGTTCACACACACACATCACTGATCACACACACATCACTGATCACACACACACATCACTGATCACACACACACATCACTGATCACACACACATCACTGATCACACACACTCACACACATCACTGATCACACACACATCACTGATCACACACATCACTGATCACACACACATCACTGATCACACACACATCACTGATCACACACACTTCACTGATCACACACACACATCACTGATCACACACACATCACTGATCACACACACATCACTGTTCACACACACACATCACTGATCACACACACATCACTGATCACACACACACATCACTGATGACACACACACATCACTGATCACACACACATCACTGATCACACACACTCACACACATCACTGATCACACACATCACTGATCACACACACATCACTGATCGCACACACATCACTGATCACACACATCACTGATCACACACACATCACTGATCACACACACATCACTGATCACACACATCACTGATCACACACACATCACTGATCACACACATTACTGATCACACACACATCACTGATCACACACACACATCACTGATCACACACACACATCACTGATCACACACACACATCATTGATCACACACATCACTGATCACACACACATCACTGATCACACACACATCACTGATCACACACACATCACTGATCAAACACACATCACTGATCACACACATCACTGATCACACACACACATCACTGATCACACACATCACTGATCACACACACATCACTGATCACACACACATCACTGATCACACGCACATCACTGATCACACACACATCACTGATCACACACACATCACTGATCACACACACATATCACTGATCACACACACATATCACTGATCACACACATCACTGATCACACACACACATCACTGATCACACACACATATCACTGATCACACACATCACTGATCACACACACATCACTGATCACACACATCACTGATCACACACATCACTGATCACACACACATCACTGATCACACACATCACTGATCACACACATCACTGATCACACACAACACTGATCACACACACATCAATGATCACACACACATCACTGATCACACATCACTGATCACACACACATCACTGATCACACATCACTGATCACACAAACATCACTGATCACACATCACTGATCACACACATCACTGATCACACACACATCACTGATCACACACACATCACTGATCACACACATCACTGATCACACACACACATCACTGATCACACACATCACTGATCACACACACACATCACTGATCACACACACATATCACTGATCACACACATCACTGATCACACACACACATCACTGATCACACACACATATCACTGATCACACACATCACTGATCACACACACATCACTGATCACACACATCACTGATCACACACATCACTGATCACACACACATCACTGATCACACACATCACTGATCACACACACATCACTGATCACACACACATCACTGATCACACACACTTCACTGATCACACACACACATCACTGATCACACACACATCACTGATCACACACACATCACTGTTCACACACACACATCACTGATCACACACACATCACTGATCACACACACACATCACTGATCACACACACACATCACTGATCACACACACATCACTGATCACACACACTCACACACATCACTGATCACACACATCACTGATCACACACATCACTGATCACACACACATCACTGATCACACACACATCACTGATCACACACATCACTGATCACACACACATCACTGATCACACACACATCACTGATCACACACATCACTGATCACACACACATCACTGATCACACATATTACTGATCACACACACATCACTGATCACACACACACATCACTGATCACACACACACATCATTGATCACACACATCACTGATCACACACACATCACTGATCACACACACATCACTGATCACACACACACATCACTGATCAAACACACATCACTGATCACACACATCACTGATCACACACACACATCACTGATCACACACACATCACTGATCACACACACATCACTGATCACACACACATCACTGATCACACGCACATCACTGATCACACACACATCACTGATCACACACACACATCACTGATCACACACACACATCACTGATCACACACAAACATCACTGATCACACACATCACTGATCACACACACATCACTGATCACACACACACATCACTGATCACACACACATCACTGATCACACACACACATCACTGATCACACACACACATCACTGATCACACACACATATCACTAATCACCCACACATCACTGATCACACACACATCACTGATCACACACATCACCGATCAGACTCACATCACTGATCACACACACACATCACTGATCACACACATCACTGATCACACACACACATCACTGATCACACAGACATCACTGATCACTCACACACATCACTGATCACACACACACATCACTGATCACACACACATATCACTGATCACACACACATCACTGATCACACACACATCACTGATCACACACATCACTGATCAGACTCACATCACTGATCACACACACACATCACTGATCACACACATCACTGATCACACACACACATCACTGATCACACACACATATCACTGATCACACACATCACTGATCACACACACATCACTGATCACACACATCACTGATCACACTCACATCACTGATCACACACACACATCACTGATCACACACAAACATCACTGATCACACACATCACTGATCACACACACATCACTGATCACACACAAACATCACTGATCACACACACATCACTGATCACACACACATCACTGATCACACACACATCACTGATCACACATACATCACTGATCACACACACACATCACTGATCACACACATCACTGATCACACACATCACTGATCACACACACATCACTGATCACACACACACATCACTGATCACACACACATATCACTGATCACACACATCACTGATCACACACACACATCACTGATCACACACATCACTGATCACACACACATCACTGATCACACACAACACTGATCACACACACACATCACTGATCACACACACATCACTGATCACACACACACACATCACTGATCACACACACTTCACTGATCACACACACATCACTGATCACACACATCACTGATCACACACACACATCACTGATCAAACACACATCACTGATCACACACACCCATCACTGATCACACACACATCACTGATCACACACATCACTGATGACACACACATCACTGATCACACGCGCATCACTGATCACACACACATCACTGATCACACACACACATCACTGATCACACACACATATCACTGATCACACACATCACTGATCACACACACACATCACTGATCACACACACATATCACTGATCACACACATCACTGATCACACACACATCACTGATCACACACATCACTGATCACACACATCACTGATCACACACACATCACTGATCACACACATCACTGATCACACACATCACTGATCACACACACATCACTGATCACACACACATCACTGATCACACATCACTGATCACACACACATCACTGATCACACATCACTGATCACACACACATCACTGATCACACACATCACTGATCACACACACATCACTGATCACACACACACATCACTGATCACACACATCACTGATCACACACACACATCACTGATCACACACATCACTGATCGCACACACACATCACTGATTACACACACATATCACTGATCACACACATCACTGATCACACACACACATCACTGATCACACACACATATCACTGATCACACACAAACATCACTGATCACACACATCACTGATCACACACACATCACTGATCACACACACATCACTGATCACACACATCACTGATCACACACATCACTGATCACACACACATCACTGATCACACACATCACTGATCACACACACATCACTGATCACACACACTTCACTGATCACACACACACATCACTGATCACACACACATCACTGATCACACACACATCACTGTTCACACACACACATCACTGATCACACACACATCACTGATCACACACACACATCACTGATGACACACACACATCACTTGTCACACACACATCACTGATCACACACACTCACACACATCACTGATCACACACATCACTGATCACACACACAACACTGATCGCACACACATCACTGATCACACACATCACTGATCACACACACATCACTGATCACACACACATCACTGATCACACACATCACTGATCACACACACATCACTGATCACACACATTACTGATCACACACACATCACTGATCACACACACACATCACTGATCACACACACACATCACTGATCACACACACACATCATTGATCACACACATCACTGATCACACACACATCACTGATCACACACACATCACTGATCACACACACACATCACTGATCAAACACACATCACTGATCACACACATCACTGATCACACACACACATCACTGATCACATACATCACTGATCACACACACATCACTGATCACACACACATCACTGATCACACGCACATCACTGATCACACACACATCACTGATCACACACACATCACTGATCACACACACATATCACTGATCACACACATCACTGATCACACACACACATCACTGATCACACACACATATCACTGATCACACACATCACTGATCACACACACATCACTGATCACACACATCACTGATCACACACATCACTGATCACACACACATCACTGATCACACACATCACTGATCACACACATCACTGATCACACACAACACTGATCACACACACATCAATGATCACACACACATCACTGATCACACATCACTGATCACACACACATCACTGATCACACATCACTGATCACACACACATCACTGATCACACATCACTGATCACACACACATCACTGATCACACACATCACTGATCACACACACATCACTGATCACACACACATCACTGATCACACACATCACTGATCACACACACACATCACTGATCACACACATCACTGATCACACACACACATCACTGATCACACACACATATCACTGATCACACACATCACTGATCACACACACACATCACTGATCACACACACATATCACTGATCACACACATCACTGATCACACACACTTCACTGATCACACACATCACTGATCACACACATCACTGATCACACACACATCACTGATCACACACATCACTGATCACACACACATCACTGATCACACACACATCACTGATCACACACACTTCACTATTCACACACACACATCACTGATCACACACACATCACTGATCACACACACATCACTGTTCACACACACACATCACTGATCACACACACATCACTGATCACACACACACATCACTGATCACACACACACATCACTGATCACACACACATCACTGATCACACACACTCACACACATCACTGATCACACACATCACTGATCACACACATCACTGATCACACACACATCACTGATCACACACACATCACTGATCACACACATCACTGATCACACACACATCACTGATCACACACACATCACTGATCACACACACTTCACTGATCACACACACACATCACTGATCACACACACATCACTGATCACACACACATCACTGTTCACACACACACATCACTGATCACACACACATCACTGATCACACACACACATCACTGATCACACACACACATCACTGATCACACACACATCACTGATCACACACACTCACACACATCACTGATCACACACATCACTGATCACACACATCACTGATCACACACACATCACTGATCACACACACATCACTGATCACACACACACATCACTGATCAAACACACATCACTGATCACACACATCACTGATCACACACACACATCACTGATCACACACACATCACTGATCACACACACATCACTGATCACACACACATCACTGATCACACGCACATCACTGATCACACACACATCACTGATCACACACACACATCACTGATCACACACACATATCACTGATCACACACATCACTGATCACACACACACATCACTGATCACACACATCACTGATCACACACACATCACTGATCACACACATCACTGATCACACACATCACTGATCACACACACATCACTGATCACACACATCACTGATCACACACATCACTGATCACACACACATCACTGATCACACATCACTGATCACACACACATCACTGATCACACATCACTGATCACACAAACATCACTGATCACACATCACTGATCACACACACATCACTGATCACACACATCACTGATCACACACACATCACTGATCACACACACACATCACTGATCACACACATCACTGATCACACACACACATCACTGATCACACACATCACTGATCACACACACACATCACTGATCACACACACATATCACTGATCACACACATCACTAATTACACACACACATCACTGATCACACACACATATCACTGATCACACACATCACTGATCACACACACATCACTGATCACACACATCACTGATCACACACATCACTGATCACACACACACATCACTGATCACACACACATCACTGATCACACACACATCACTCTTCACACACACACATCACTGATCACACACACATCACTGATCACACACACACAACCCTGATCACACACACACATCACTGATCACACACACACATCACTGATCACACACACATCACTGATCACACACACTCACACACATCACTGATCACACACACATCACTGATCACACACACATCACTGATCACACACACATCACTGATCACACACACATCACTGATCACACACATCACTGATCACACACACATCACTGATCACACACATCACTGATCACACACACATCACTGATCACACACATCACTGATCACACACATCACTGATCACACACACATCACTGATCACACACATCACTGATCACACACACATCACTGATCACACAAACATCACTGATCACACATCACTGATCACACACACATCACTGATCACACACACACATCACTGATCACACACACATATCACTGATCACACACACACATCATTGATCACACACATCACTGATCACACACACATCACTGATCACACACACACATCACTCATCACACACACACATCACTGATCACACACACATCACTGATCACACACACACATCACTGATCACACACACACATCACTGATTACACACACATCACTGATCACACATCACTGATCACACACACACATCACTGATCACACACACATCACTGATCACACACACATCACTGATCTCACACACACCACGGATCACACACATCACTGATCACACACACACATCACTGATCACACACATCACTGATCACACGCACATCACTGATCACACACACATCACTGATCACACGCACATCACTGATCACACACATCACTGATCACACACACACATCACTGATCACACACACATCACTGATCACACACACATCACTGATCACACACATCACTGATCACACACACATCACTGATCACACACACACATCACTGATCACACACATCACTGATCACACACACACATCACTCATCACACACACACATCACTGATCACACACACATCACTGATCACACACACACATCACGGATCACACACACACATCACTGATTACACACACATCACTGATCACACACACACATCACTGATCACACACACATCACTGATCACACATCACTGATCACACACACATCACTGATCTCACACACACCACGGATCACACACATCACTGATCACACACATCACTGATCACACACATCACTGATCACACACACATCACTGATCACACACACATCACTGATCACACACACACATCACTGATCACACACATCACTGATCACACACACACATCACTGATCACACACATCACTGATCGCACACACACATCACTGATTACACACACATATCACTGATCACACACATCACTGATCACACACACACATCACTGATCACACACACATATCACTGATCACACACAAACATCACTGATCACACACATCACTGATCACACACACATCACTGATCACACACACATCACTGATCACACACATCACTGATCACACACATCACTGATCACACACACATCACTGATCACACACATCACTGATCACACACACATCACTGATCACACACACTTCACTGATCACACACACACATCACTGATCACACACACATCACTGATCACACACACATCACTGTTCACACACACACATCACTGATCACACACACATCACTGATCACACACACACATCACTGATGACACACACACATCACTGATCACACACACATCACTGATCACACACACTCACACACATCACTGATCACACACATCACTGATCACACACACAACACTGATCGCACACACATCACTGATCACACACATCACTGATCACACACACATCACTGATCACACACACATCACTGATCACACACATCACTGATCACACACACATCACTGATCACACACATTACTGATCACACACACATCACTGATCACACACACACATCACTGATCACACACACACATCACTGATCACACACACACATCATTGATCACACACATCACTGATCACACACACATCACTGATCACACACACATCACTGATCACACACACACATCACTGATCAAACACACATCACTGATCACACACATCACTGATCACACACACACATCACTGATCACATACATCACTGATCACACACACATCACTGATCACACACACATCACTGATCACACGCACATCACTGATCACACACACATCACTGATCACACACACATCACTGATCACACACACATATCACTGATCACACACATCACTGATCACACACACACATCACTGATCACACACACATATCACTGATCACACACATCACTGATCACACACACATCACTGATCACACACATCACTGATCACACACATCACTGATCACACACACATCACTGATCACACACATCACTGATCACACACATCACTGATCACACACAACACTGATCACACACACATCAATGATCACACACACATCACTGATCACACATCACTGATCACACACACATCACTGATCACACATCACTGATCACACACACATCACTGATCACACATCACTGATCACACACACATCACTGATCACACACATCACTGATCACACACACATCACTGATCACACACACATCACTGATCACACACATCACTGATCACACACACACATCACTGATCACACACATCACTGATCACACACACACATCACTGATCACACACACATATCACTGATCACACACATCACTGATCACACACACACATCACTGATCACACACACATATCACTGATCACACACATCACTGATCACACACACTTCACTGATCACACACATCACTGATCACACACATCACTGATCACACACACATCACTGATCACACACATCACTGATCACACACACATCACTGATCACACACACATCACTGATCACACACACTTCACTGATCACACACACACATCACTGATCACACACACATCACTGATCACACACACATCACTGTTCACACACACACATCACTGATCACACACACATCACTGATCACACACACACATCACTGATCACACACACACATCACTGATCACACACACATCACTGATCACACACACTCACACACATCACTGATCACACACATCACTGATCACACACATCACTGATCACACACACATCACTGATCACACACACATCACTGATCACACACATCACTGATCACACACACATCACTGATCACACACACATCACTGATCACACACATCACTGATCACACCCACATCACTGATCACACACATTACTGATCACACACACATCACTGATCACACACACACATCACTGATCACACACACACATCACTGATCACACACACACATCATTGATCACACACATCACTGATCACACACACATCACTGATCACACACACATCACTGATCACACACACACATCACTGATCAAACACACATCACTGATCACACACATCACTGATCACACACACACATCACTGATCACACACACATCACTGATCACACACACATCACTGATCACACACACATCACTGATCACACGCACATCACTGATCACACACACATCACTGATCACACACACACATCACTGATCACACACACATATCACTGATCACACACATCACTGATCACACACACACATCACTGATCACACACATCACTGATCACACACACATCACTGATCACACACATCACTGATCACACACATCACTGATCACACACACATCACTGATCACACACATCACTGATCACACACATCACTGATCACACACACATCACTGATCACACATCACTGATCACACACACATCACTGATCACACATCACTGATCACACAAACATCACTGATCACACATCACTGATCACACACACATCACTGATCACACACATCACTGATCACACACACATCACTGATCACACACACACATCACTGATCACACACATCACTGATCACACACACACATCACTGATCACACACATCACTGATCACACACACACATCACTGATCACACACACATATCACTGATCACACACATCACTAATTACACACACACATCACTGATCACACACACATATCACTGATCACACACATCACTGATCACACACACATCACTGATCACACACATCACTGATCACACACATCACTGATCACACACACACATCACTGATCACACACACATCACTGATCACACACACATCACTCTTCACACACACACATCACTGATCACACACACATCACTGATCACACACACACAACCCTGATCACACACACACATCACTGATCACACACACACATCACTGATCACACACACATCACTGATCACACACACTCACACACATCACTGATCACACACACATCACTGATCACACACACATCACTGATCACACACACATCACTGATCACACACACATCACTGATCACACACATCACTGATCACACACACATCACTGATCACACACATCACTGATCACACACACATCACTGATCACACACATCACTGATCACACACATCACTGATCACACACACATCACTGATCACACACATCACTGATCACACACACATCACTGATCACACAAACATCACTGATCACACATCACTGATCACACACACATCACTGATCACACACACACATCACTGATCACACACACATATCACTGATCACACACACACATCATTGATCACACACATCACTGATCACACACACATCACTGATCACACACACACATCACTCATCACACACACACATCACTGATCACACACACATCACTGATCACACACACACATCACTGATCACACACACACATCACTGATTACACACACATCACTGATCACACATCACTGATCACACACACACATCACTGATCACACACACATCACTGATCACACACACATCACTGATCTCACACACACCACGGATCACACACATCACTGATCACACACACACATCACTGATCACACACATCACTGATCACACGCACATCACTGATCACACACACATCACTGATCACACGCACATCACTGATCACACACATCACTGATCACACACACACATCACTGATCACACACACATCACTGATCACACACACATCACTGATCACACACATCACTGATCACACACACATCACTGATCACACACACACATCACTGATCACACACATCACTGATCACACACACACATCACTCATCACACACACACATCACTGATCACACACACATCACTGATCACACACACACATCACGGATCACACACACACATCACTGATTACACACACATCACTGATCACACACACACATCACTGATCACACACACATCACTGATCACACATCACTGATCACACACACATCACTGATCTCACACACACCACGGATCACACACATCACTGATCACACACATCACTGATCACACACATCACTGATCACACACACATCACTGATCACACACACATCACTGATCACACACACACATCACTGATCACACACATCACTGATCACACACATCACTGACCACACACACACATCACTGATCACACACACACATCACTGATCACACACACACATCACTGATCACACACACATCACTGATCACACACACATCACTGATCACACACACATCACTGATAACACACATATCACTGATCACACACATCACTGATCACACACACACATCACTGATCACACACATCACTGATTACACACACATCACTGATCACTCACATCACTGATCACTCACATCACTGATCACACACACATCACTGATCACACACACATCACTGTTCACACACACATCACTGATCACAGACACATCACTGATCACACACACACATCACTGATCACACACACATCACTGATCACACACACACACATCACTGATCACACACACATCACTGATCACACACACATCACTGATCACACACATCACATATCACACACACACATCCCTCATCACACACACACATCCCTCATCACACACACACATCACTGATCACACACACATCACTGATCACACACATCACTGATCACACACACATCACTGATCACACACATCACTGATCACACACATCACTGATCACACACACACATCACTGATCACACACACATCACTGATCACACATCACTGATCACACACACATCACTGATCACACACACACATCACTGATCACACACATCACTGATCACACACACACATCACTGATCACACACACATCACTGATCACACACATCACTGATCACACACACACACATCTCTGATCACACACATCACTGATCACACACACACATCACTGATCACACACATCACTGATCACACACACTCATCACTGATCACACACACACATCACTGATCACACACACATCACTGATCACACATCACTGATCACACACACACATCACTGATCACACACACATCACTGATCACACACACATCACGGATCACACACATCACTAATCACACACACATCACTGATCACACACACATCACTGATCACACACATCACTGATCACATGCACATCACTGATCACACACACATCACTGATCACACGCACATCACTGATCACACGCACACATCACTGATCACACACACACATCACTGATCACACACACACATCACTGATCACACACACATCACTGATCACACACACATCACTGATCACACATACACATCACTGATCACACACACATCACTGATCACACACACATCACGGATCACACACATCACTAATCACACACACATCACTGATCACACACACATCACTGATCACACACATCACTGATCACATGCACATCACTGATCACACACACATCACTGATCACACGCACATCACTGATCACACGCACACATCACTGATCACACACACACATCACTGATCACACACACACATCACTGATCACACACACATCACTGATCACACGCACATCACTGATCACACGCACACATCACTGATCACACACACACATCACTGATCACACACACATCACTGATCACACGCACATCACTGATCACACGCACACATCACTGATCATACACACACATCACTGATCACACACACACATCACTGATCACACACACATCACTGATCACACACACGTCACTGATCACACACATCACTGATCACACACACAAAACCAGGGTAGGAGTCCTGAGGAGATAATTTGCATATTCCCACTGCATTTTGGGGTAAGTGAAGAGTCTCCGCGAGCTCAAAGAACACTGGATTTTGGCTGTTGGAGCTGAAAAGAGGACATCGGTAAACCAGGGGAGGAGTCCTGAGGAGATAATTTGCATATTCCCACTGCATTTTGGGGTAAGTGAAGAGTCTCCGCGAGCTCAAAGAACACTGGATTTTGGCTGTTGGAGCTGAAAAGAGGACATCGGTAAACCAGGGGAGGAGTCCTGAGGAGATAATTTGCATATTCCCACTGCATTTTGGGGTAAGTGAAGAGTCTCCGCGAGCTCAAAGAACACTGGATTTTGGCTGTTGGAGCTGAAAAGAGGACATCGGTAAACCAGGGGAGGAGTCTTGAGTAGATAACTTGCATATTCCTTAACGGCGCGCGCATTTTGAAGCATTTTTCACTGTTTTCAGAACATTAACAGTAAGAACATGGAAGAGTCCAGGAGCCATTTGGTGAGCTGCATATCCTGCTACATGTTCACAGACTTGCCAGTGGAAAAGCCAAACTTCACATGCCAGAAATGCAAGCTTGTGTCCCTGTTGGAGGAAAAGTTGCGAAATCTAGAAGAGAGGTTAACTACCTTGAAAATCATTAAGGAAGGTGAAGAGTTCTTAGACAGAGCAGAATTATCTCTTCATGATTCAGAAAGAGAAGAAATTCGAACTGCACCTGATGAAACAGAGGAATGGAAGCATGTGACCCACAGAAGCAGGAGGATCGAGAGGCAGTCAGCACCCATACTGCTCAGGAACCAGTACCAGGCTCTCACGCAGGAGAACCTTGAAGAAATACAGCAAGATAAGACTTTGCCAGCAATGAATAACCTTGTAAGTCCTCAGAATCCTCCTGGATGGAGAAAGAAGAATGTTGTGAAGAAAAAACGAAGAGTGGTGGTCATGGGGGATTCCCTGTTAAGAGGAACAGAGGCCGCTATCTGCAGACCAGACATAACCTCAAGAGAAATGTGCTGTCTTCCTGGAGCAAAAATTAAAGATGTGTCTGACAGAATATCAAGACTCTTCAGACCTACAGATCACTACCCATTCCTGCTAATACATGTGGGGACAAATGACACCGCAAGAAAGGACCTGGAAACCATCTGCAGTGACTTTGAAGACTTAGGCAAGAAAGTGAAAGAATTGGGAGCGCAGGTGGTCTTCTCATCCATCCTCCCAGTGGATGGCCATGGAACAATGAGGTGGAATAAGATTCTACAGGTGAACAACTGGCTACGTCGATGGTGCCGTCAACAAGGATTTGGATTTCTGGATCACGGGATGAATTACCTATACGATGGACTACTTGCTAGAGATGGGGTGCACCTTACGAAGACTGGAAAACATGTATTTGGAAGTCGCCTTGCTACACTCATCAGGAGAGCTTTAAACTAGAACAATGTGGGAAGGGAAGCAAAAGGCCAGAAAAAGCCATACAGCTGACAAATACTATTGAGATCTCTGCTACTGGAAGTGGAAAGGAAGAACAAAGACAAAACAATTTAAATAATAAAAATATGGGAGGAAGAGAAACCAATCACAAACTAAAATGTTTTTATACAAATGCACAAAGCATGGGCAACAAACAAGGAGAATTGGAACTACTAATGCAGGAAAAGGAATATGATGTCATTGGAATCACTGAAACTTGGTGGGACGATACACATGATTGGAATAAAAGGCTAAAAGGATACAACTTATTTGCAAGAAACAGAATTGATAAACGAGGAGGAGGTGTCGCATTGTATGTTAGAAAAGCGTATATCTGCACAGAGATTGAAGCTTCAGAGACTGGGAGTTCTGTGGAAACTGTTTGGGTAAGAATACAAGGAGAGAACAACAGAAAGGACACCATTGTAGGCATTTACTACAGGCCACCTGGGCAAGCTGAAGATATGGATGAACTCTTTATGTATCAAATGACCAAGTTCTCCAAAAAATATGACGTAGTGGTCATGGGAGATTTCAACTATCCAGACATTTGTTGGGAATCTCTCTCAAGTAAAACTAACAGGTCAAGCAAATTCTTATCCTCTCTTGCTGACAACTTTATCTTCCAAAAGGTAGGGGAGAAAACAAGGGGATCTGCTACTTTGGATCTAATCCTTATAAACAGGGAGGAAATGGTTGAGGAGGTAAAGGTGGCTGGGACCCTAGGAGGCAGCGATCATGCTATTATAGAATTTTGGATAACTAGAGGAGGAAGACATGTGAAGACTCAAACTTCAAGGTTAGATTTTAGAAAGGCAGATTTTAAGAGACTCAGAAAGAGAATAGGAGGGATCCAATGGCTGGATGTCCTTAAGGACAAAAATGTCCAGGAAGGATGGGAAATTTTTAAAAATGAGATTCTCAAAGCACAATCGTTAACAATCCCGAAAAGTAGGAAGAATGGGAAGCATTTAAGGAAACCAGGATGGATGAACACAGAACTTAAACACATGCTAAAAAGAAAGAAAGAAATGTTTATTAAATGGAAAGAGGGAGGCATATCTAAAGAAGATTATAATGCAGTCTGCAGATCCTGTAGGGCACGTATCAGGTTAGCTAAAGCTGAAAATGAATTAAGGCTTGCAAGAGATGTCAAAAGCAATAAAAAAGGATTTTGGGGGTATGTCAAAAGTAAAAGAAAAGTCAAAGATGCTATAGGATTTTTACAGGATGAAAATGGAGAAATGGTAAGAGAGGATGTTGAGAAGGCCGAACTTTTTAATTCCTATTTTGCATCTGTTTTCTCTCAGAAAGAAAATGTAACATCAACTGATTTTCACTGTCCTTTTAAAGGAATAGAAGAATCCAAGTTATCTGTAAACAGAAAGATTGTGAGGGAATATTTAGCTAACATAAATGAGTTCAAGTCTCCAGGTCCAGATGAATTACAACCCAGAGTACTGAAGGAGATCGTAGAAGAAATTTTAGAACCACTCTCCATAATCTTTGAAAATTCTTGGAGAACAGGAGAAGTCCCAGAAGACTGGAGAAGAGCAAATGTTGTTCCTATCTTCAAAAAGGGGAAGAAGGTGGACCCAGGGAACTATAGGCCGGTGAGTCTGACTTCTATACCAGGAAAGATCTTTGAACAAATTATTAAACATCATGTATGTAAGTACCTGGATAAGAATGAAGTGATTAACCAGAGTCAGCATGGGTTTGTAACTAACAAGTCATGTCAGACTAACTTAATTTCCTTCTATGACAGAATCACTGACTGGGTGGATCAGGGAAATGCTGTAGATATAGTATATCTTGACTTCAGCAAAGCATTTGACAAAGTATCTCACACCATCCTTATTGAAAAAATGACCAAGTATGCAATGGACCAGGCAACTGTTAGGTGGATTCATAACTGGCTTAGTGATCGGACTCAAAGGGTGGTTGTAAATGGCTTCACATCCAGCTGGATGAATGTCTCAAGTGGGATACCACAGGGCTCTGTCCTGGGACCTGTATTGTTCAACATCTTCATCAATGATTTAGATGAAGGAATTGAGGGTAAACTGATTAAATTTGCTGATGACACAAAGCTAGGAGGGATAGCTAATACTAGAGAAGAGAGAGAGAGGATTCAAAAAGACCTAAATAAACTGGAGCAGTGGGCAGCAACCAACAGAATGGTTTTTAACAGGGAAAAATGCAAAGTACTACATCTGGGCAATAAAAATGAAAAAAGCATATACAGAATGGGAGGAATAGAGCTAAGCAACAGTACATGTGAAAAAGACTTAGGTATACTAATAGATCATAGACTGAACATGAGTCAACAGTGTGATGCAGCAGCAAAAAAGGCAAATACAATTCTGGGATGTATTAACAGAAGCATACAGTCTAGATCACGTGAAGTCATTATCGGTCTTTACTCCTCTTTGGTCAGACCTCATCTGGAATACTGTGTACAGTTTTGGGCACCACATTTTAAAAAAGACATAGACAAACTGGAACAAGTTCAGAGAAGAGCGACCAGAATGGTGACTGGTCTGCAAACCATGTCCTATGAGGAACGGTTGCAGGATTTGGGAATGTTTAGCTTGCAAAAAAGAAGACTGAGAGGAGACTTAATAGCTGTCTACAAATATGTCAAGGGCTGTCACATTGTAGAAGGATCATCTTTATTCTCATTTGCACAGGGAAAGACTAGAAGCAACGGGATGAAACTAAATGGAAGGAGACACAGATTAGATATTAGAAAAAACTTTTTGACAGTTAGGGTGATTAATGAGTGGAACAGGCTGCCACGAGAGGTGGTGAGTTCCCCTTCAATGGACGTCTTCAAACAGAGGCTGGACAGACATCTGTCTGAGATGATTTAGTGAATCCTGCTTTGAGCAGGGGGTTGGACCAGATGACCCAGGAGGTTCCTTCCAACTCTACCAATCTATGATTCTATGACATCACTGATCACACACACACATCACTGATCACACACACATCACTGATCACACATCACTGATCACACACACACATCACTGATCACACACACATATCACTGATCACAGACATCACTGATCACACACACATCACTGATCACACACACATCACTGATCACACACATCACTGATCAGACTCACATCACTGATCACACACACACATCACTGATCACACACATCACTGATCACACACACACATCACTGATCACACACACATATCACTGATCACACACATCACTGATCACACACATCACTGATCACACACATCACTGATCACACTCACATCACTGATCACACACACACATCACTGATCACACACACACATCACTGATCACACACACATCACTGATCACACACACATCACTGATCACACACATCACTGATCACACACACATCACTGATCACACACACATCACTGATCACACACACACATCACTGATCACACACATCACTGATCACACACATCACTGATCACACACATCACTGACCACACACACACATCACTGATCACACACACACATCACTGATCACACACACACATCACTGATCACACACATATCACTGATCACACACATCACTGATCACACACACACATCACTGATCACACACATCACTGATTACACACACATCACTGATCACTCACATCACTGATCACTCACATCACTGATCACACACACATCACTGATCACACACACATCACTGTTCACACACACATCACTGATCACAGACATATCACTGATCACACACACACATCACTGATCACACACACATCACTGATCACACACACACACATCACTGATCACACACACATCACTGATCACACACACATCACTGATCACACACATCACATATCACACACACACATCCCTCATCACACACACACATCCCTCATCACACACACACATCACTGATCACACACACATCACTGATCACACACATCACTGATCACACACACATCACTGATCACACACATCACTGATCACACACATCACTGATCACACACACACATCACTGATCACACACACATCACTGATCACACATCACTGATCACACACACATCACTGATCACACACACACATCACTGATCACACACATCACTGATCACACACACACATCACTGATCACACACACATCACTGATCACACACATCACTGATCACACACACACATCTCTGATCACACACATCACTGATCACACACACACATCACTGATCACACACATCACTGATCACACACACTCATCACTGATCACACACACACATCACTGATCACACACACATCACTGATCACACATCACTGATCACACACACACATCACTGATCACACACACATCACTGATCACACACACATCACGGATCACACACATCACTAATCACACACACATCACTGATCACACACATCACTGATCACATGCACATCACTGATCACACACACATCACTGATCACACGCACATCACTGATCACACGCACACATCACTGATCACACACACACATCACTGATCACACACACACATCACTGATCACACACACATCACTGATCACACACACATCACTGATCACACACATCACTGATCACACACACACATCTCTGATCACACACATCACTGATCACACACACACATCACTGATCACACACATCACTGATCACACACACATCACTGATCACACACACGTCACTGATCACACACATCACTGATCACACACACAAAACCAGGGTAGGAGTCCTGAGGAGATAATTTGCATATTCCCACTGCATTTTGGGGTAAGTGAAGAGTCTCCGCGAGCTCAAAGAACACTGGATTTTGGCTGTTGGAGCTGAAAAGAGGACATCGGTAAACCAGGGGAGGAGTCCTGAGGAGATAATTTGCATATTCCCACTGCATTTTGGGGTAAGTGAAGAGTCTCCGCGAGCTCAAAGAACACTGGATTTTGGCTGTTGGAGCTGAAAAGAGGACATCGGTAAACCAGGGGAGGAGTCCCGAGTAGATAATTTGCATATTCCTTAACGGCGCGCGCATTTTGAAGCATTTTTCACTGTTTTCAGAACATTAACAGTAAGAACATGGAAGAGTCCAGGAGCCATTTGGTGAGCTGCATATCCTGCTACATGTTCACAGACTTGCCAGTGGAAAAGCCAAACTTCACATGCCAGAAATGCAAGCTTGTGTCCCTGTTGGAGGAAAAGTTGCGAAATCTAGAAGAGAGGTTAACTACCTTGAAAATCATTAAGGAAGGTGAAGAGTTCTTAGACAGAGCAGAATTATCTCTTCATGATTCAGAAAGAGAAGAAATTCGAACTGCACCTGACGAAACAGAGGAATGGAAGCATGTGACCCACAGAAGCAGGAGGATCGAGAGGCAGTCAGCACCCATACTGCTCAGGAACCAGTACCAGGCTCTCACGCAGGAGAACCTTGAAGAAATACAGCAAGATAAGACTTTGCCACCAATGAATAACCTTGTAAGTCCTCAGAATCCTCCTGGATGGAGAAAGAAGAATGTTGTGAAGAAAAAACGAAGAGTGGTGGTCATGGGGGATTCCCTGTTAAGAGGAACAGAGGCCGCTATCTGCAGACCAGACATAACCTCAAGAGAAATGTGCTGTCTTCCTGGAGCAAAAATTAAAGATGTGTCTGACAGGATATCAAGACTCTTCAGACCTACAGATCACTACCCATTCCTGCTAATACATGTGGGGACAAATGACACCGCAAGAAAGGACCTGGAAACCATCTGCAGTGACTTTGAAGACTTAGGCAAGAAAGTGAAAGAATTGGGAGCGCAGGTGGTCTTCTCATCCATCCTCCCAGTGGATGGCCATGGAACAATGAGGTGGAATAAGATTCTACAGGTGAACAACTGGCTACGTCGATGGTGCCGTCAACAAGGATTTGGATTTCTGGATCACGGGATGAATTACCTATACGATGGACTACTTGCTAGAGATGGGGTGCACCTTACGAAGACTGGAAAACATGTATTTGGAAGTCGCCTTGCTACACTCATCAGGAGAGCTTTAAACTAGAACAATGTCGGAAGGGAAGCAAAAGGCCAGAAAAAGCCATACAGCTGACAAATACTATTGAGATCTCTGCTACTGGAAGTGGAAAGGAAGAACAAAGACAAAACAATTTAAATAATAAAAATATGGGAGGAAGAGAAACCAATCACAAACTAAAATGTTTTTATACAAATGCACAAAGCATGGGCAACAAACAAGGAGAATTGGAACTACTAATGCAGGAAAAGGAATATGATGTCATTGGAATCACTGAAACTTGGTGGGACGATACACATGATTGGAATAAAAGGCTAAAAGGATACAACTTATTTGCAAGAAACAGAATTGATAAACGAGGAGGAGGTGTCGCATTGTATGTTAGAAAAGCGTATATCTGCACAGAGATTGAAGCTTCAGAGACTGGGAGTTCTGTGGAAACTGTTTGGGTAAGAATACAAGGAGAGAACAACGGAAAGGACACCATTGTAGGCATTTACTACAGGCCACCTGGGCAAGCTGAAGATATGGATGAACTCTTTATGTATCAAATGACCAAGTTCTCCAAAAAATATGACGTAGTGGTCATGGGAGATTTCAACTATCCAGACATTTGTTGGGAATCTCTCTCAAGTAAAACTAACAGGTCAAGCAAATTCTTATCCTCTCTTGCTGACAACTTTATCTTCCAAAAGGTAGGGGAGAAAACAAGGGGATCTGCTACTTTGGATCTAATCCTTATAAACAGGGAGGAAATGGTTGAGGAGGTAAAGGTGGCTGGGACCCTAGGAGGCAGCGATCATGCTGTTATAGAATTTTGGATAACTAGAGGAGGAAGACATGTGAAGACTCAAACTTCAAGGTTAGATTTTAGAAAGGCAGATTTTAAGAGACTCAGAAAGAGAATAGGAGGGATCCAATGGCTGGATGTCCTTAAGGACAAAAATGTCCAGCATGATGGGAAATTTTTAAAAATGAGATTCTCAAAGCACAATCGTTAACAATCCCGAAAAGTAGGAAGAATGGGAAGCATTTAAGGAAACCAGGATGGATGAACACAGAACTTAAACACATGCTAAAAAGAAAGAAAGAAATGTTTATTAAATGGAAAGAGGGAGGCATATCTAAAGAAGATTATAATGCAGTCTGCAGATCCTGTAGGGCACGTATCAGGTTAGCTAAAGCTGAAAATGAATTAAGGCTTGCAAGAGATGTCAAAAGCAATAAAAAAGGATTTTGGGGGTATGTCAAAAGTAAAAGAAAAGTCAAAGATGCTATAGGATTTTTACAGGATGAAAATGGAGAAATGGTAAGAGAGGATGTTGAGAAGGCCGAACTTTTTAATTCCTATTTTGCATCTGTTTTCTCTCAGAAAGAAAATGTAACATCAACTGATTTTCACTGTCCTTTTAAAGGAATAGAAGAATCCAAGTTATCTGTAAACAGAAAGATTGTGAGGGAATATTTAGCTAACATAAATGAGTTCAAGTCTCCAGGTCCAGATGAATTACAACCCAGAGTACTGAAGGAGATCGTAGAAGAAATTTTAGAACCACTCTCCATAATCTTTGAAAATTCTTGGAGAACAGGAGAAGTCCCAGAAGACTGGAGAAGAGCAAATGTTGTTCCTATCTTCAAAAAGGGGAAGAAGGTGGACCCAGGGAACTATAGGCCGGTGAGTCTGACTTCTATACCAGGAAAGATCTTTGAACAAATTATTAAACATCATGTATGTAAGTACCTGGATAAGAATGAAGTGATTAACCAGAGTGAGCATGGGTTTGTAACTAACAAGTCATGTCAGACTAACTTAATTTCCTTCTATGACAGAATCACTGACTGGGTGGATCAGGGAAATGCTGTAGATATAGTATATCTTGACTTCAGCAAAGCATTTGACAAAGTATCTCACACCATCCTTATTGAAAAAATGACCAAGTATGCAATGGACCAGGCAACTGTTAGGTGGATTCATAACTGGCTTAGTGATCGGACTCAAAGGGTGGTTGTAAATGGCTTCACATCCAGCTGGATGAATGTCTCAAGTGGGATACCACAGGGCTCTGTCCTGGGACCTGTATTGTTCAACATCTTCATCAATGATTTAGATGAAGGAATTGAGGGTAAACTGATTAAATTTGCTGATGACACAAAGCTAGGAGGGATAGCTAATACTAGAGAAGAGAGAGAGAGGATTCAAAAAGACCTAAATAAACTGGAGCAGTGGGCAGCAACCAACAGAATGGTTTTTAACAGGGAAAAATGCAAAGTACTACATCTGGGCAATAAAAATGAAAAAAGCATATACAGAATGGGAGGAATAGAGCTAAGCAACAGTACATGTGAAAAAGACTTAGGTATACTAATAGATCATAGACTGAACATGAGTCAACAGTGTGATGCAGCAGCAAAAAAGGCAAATACAATTCTGGGATGTATTAACAGAAGCATACAGTCTAGATCACGTGAAGTCATTATCGGTCTTTACTCCTCTTTGGTCAGACCTCATCTGGAATACTGTGTACAGTTTTGGGCACCACATTTTAAAAAAGACATAGACAAACTGGAACAAGTTCAGAGAAGAGCGACCAGAATGGTGACTGGTCTGCAAACCATGTCCTATGAGGAACGGTTGCAGGATTTGGGAATGTTTAGCTTGCAAAAAAGAAGACTGAGAGGAGACTTAATAGCTGTCTACAAATATGTCAAGGGCTGTCACATTGTAGAAGGATCATCTTTATTCTCATTTGCACAGGGAAAGACTAGAAGCAACGGGATGAAACTAAATGGAAGGAGACACAGATTAGATATTAGAAAAAACTTTTTGACAGTTAGGGTGATTAATGAGTGGAACAGGCTGCCACGAGAGGTGGTGAGTTCCCCTTCAATGGACGTCTTCAAACAGAGGCTGGACAGACATCTGTCTGAGATGATTTAGTGAATCCTACTTTGAGCAGGGGGTTGGACCAGATGACCCAGGAGGTCCCTTCCAACTCTACCATTCTATGATTCTATGACATCACTGATCACACACACACATCACTGATCACACACACATCACTGATCACACATCACTGATCACACACACACATCACTGATCACACACACATATCACTGATCACAGACATCACTGATCACACACACATCACTGATCACACACACATCACTGATCACACACATCACTGATCAGACTCACATCACTGATCACACACACACATCACTGATCACACACATCACTGATCACACACACACATCACTGATCACACACACATATCACTGATCACACACATCACTGATCACACACATCACTGATCACACACATCACTGATCACACTCACATCACTGATCACACACACACATCACTGATCACACACACACATCACTGATCACACACACATCACTGATCACACACACATCACTGATCACACACACACATCACTGATCACACACATCACTGATCATACACATCACTGATCACACACACACATCACTGATCACACACACACATCACTGATCACACACACATATCACTGATCACACACATCACTGATCACACACACACATCACTGATCACACACATCACTGATCACACACACATCACTGATCACACACATCACTGATCACACACACATCACTGATCACACACACACTTCACTGATCACACACACTTCACTGATCACACACACATCACTGATCACACACATCACTGATCACACACACATCACTGATCACACACATCACTGATCACACACACATCACTGATCACACACATCACTGATCACACACACATCACTGATCACACACACACATCACTGATCACACGCACATCACTGATCACACACACATCACTGATCATACACATCACTGATCACACACACATATCACTGATCACACACATCACTGATCACACACATCACTGATCACACACACACATTACTGATCACACACACATCACTTATCACATACACATCACTGATCACACACACATCACTGATCACACACACACATCACTGATCACACACACACATCACTGATCACACACACACATCACTGATCACACACATCACTGATCACACACACATATCACTGATCACACACATCACTGATCACACACATCACTGATCACACACACACATTACTGATCACACACACATCACTTATCACATACACATCACTGATCACACACACATCACTGATCACACACACACATCACTGATCACACACACACATCACTGATCACACACACACATCACTGATCACACACACATCACTGATCACACACACATCACTGATCACACATACATCACTGATCACACACATCACTGATCACACACATCACTGATCACACACACATCACTGATCACACACACACATCACTGATCACACACACATCACTGATCACACACATCACTGATCACACACATCACTGATCACACACACATCACTGATCACACACACATCACTGATCACACATACATCACTGATCACACACACATCACTGATCACACACATCACTGATCACACACACATCACTGATCACACACACACATCACTGATCACACACACACATCACTGATCACACACACATCACTGATCACACACACATCACTGATCACACATACATCACTGATCACACACATCACTGATCACACACATCACTGATCACACACACATCACTGATCACACACACACATCACTGATCACACACACATCACTGATCACACACACATATCACTGATCACACACACATCACTGATCACACACACATCACTGATCACACACACATATCACTGATCACACACACATCACTGATCACACACACATCACTGATCACACACATCACTGATCTTACACATCACTGATTACACACACACATCACTGATCACACACACATCACTGATCACACACATCACTGATCACACACACATCACTGATCACACACATCACTGATCACACACACATCACTGATCTTACACATCACTGATCACACACATCACTGATCTTACACATCACTGATCACACACACACATCACTGATCACACACACATCACTGATCACACACACACATCACTGATCACACACATCACTGATCATACACATCACTGATGACACACACATCACTGATCACACACACATCACTGATCACACACACACATCACTGATCACACACACACATCACTGATCACACACATATCACTGATCACACACATCACTGATCACACACACACATCACTGATCACACACACATCACTGATCACACACACATCACTGATCACACACATCACTGATCACACACATCACTGATCACACACACAGCACTGATCACACACACATCACTGATCACATACACATCACTGATCACACACACATCACTGATCACACACACATCACTGATCACACACATCACTGATCACACACACACATCACTGATCACACACACACATCACTGATCACACACACATCACTGATCACACACATCACTGATCACACACATCACTGATCACACACATCACTGATCACACACACACATCACTGATCACACACATATCACTGATCACACATATCACTGATCACACACATCACTGATCACACACACATCACTGATCACACACATCACTGATCACACACATCACTGATCACACACACACCAGTGATCACACACACACATCACTGATCACACACACATCACTGATCACACACACACATCACTGATCACACACACATCACTGGTCACACACATCACTGATCACACACATCACTGATCACACACATCACTGATCACACACACACATCACTGATCACATACACATCACTGATCACACACATCACTGATCACACACACACATCACTGATCACACACATCACTGATCGCACACACATCACTGATCACACACACATCACTGATCACACACACATCACTGATCACACACACATCACTGATCACACACGTCACTGATCACACACACATCACTGATCACACACACATCACTGATCACATACACATCACTGATCACACACATCACTGATCACACACATATCACTGATCACACACATCACTGACCACACACATCACTGATCACACACACACATCACTGATCACACACACACATCACTGATCACACACATCACTGATCACACACATCACTGATCACACACACATCACTGATCACACACACACATCACTGATCACACACACATCACTGATCACACACATCACTGATCTCACACATCACTGATCACACATACATCACTGATCACACACATCACTGATCACACACATCACTGAACACACACATCACTGATCACACAAACACATCACTGATCACACACACATCACTGATCACACACACACATCACTGATCACACACACATCACTGATCACACACACATCACTGATCACACACACGTCACTGATCTTACACTTCACTGATCACACACATCACTGATCACACACATCACTGATCACACACACACATCACTGATCACACACATATCACTGATCACACATATCACTGATCACACACATCACTGATCACACACACATCACTGATCACACACATCACTGATCACACACATCACTGATCACACACACACCACTGATCACACACACACATCACTGATCACACACACATCACTGATCACACACACACATCACTGATCACACACACATCACTGATCACACACACATCACTGATCACACACACATATCACTGATCACACACATCACTGATCACACACATCACTGATCACACACATCACTGATCACACACACACATCACTGATCACATACACATCACTGATCACACACATCACTGATCACACACACACATCACTGATCACACACACATCACTGATCACACACACACATCACTGATCACACACACATCACTGATCACACACACACATCACTGATCACACACATCACTGATCACACACATCACTGATCACACACATCACTGATCACACACACACATCACTGATCACATACACATCACTGATCACACACATCACTGATCACACACACACATCACTGATCACACACATCACTGATCGCACACACATCACTGATCACACACACATCACTGATCACACACACATCACTGATCACACACACATCACTGATCACACACGTCACTGATCACACACACATCACTGATCACACACACATCACTGATCACATACACATCACTGATCACACACATCACTGATCACACACATCACTGATCACACACACATCACTGATCACACACATCACTGATCACACACATCACTGATCACACACACACATCACTGATCACACACATATCACTGATCACACACATCACTGATCACACGCATCACTGATCACACACACATCACTGATCACACACATCACTGATCACACACATCACTGATCACACACACACATCACTGATCACACACACACATCACTGAACACACACACACATCACTGATCACACACATCACTGATCACATACACATCACTGATCACACACACATCACTGATCACACACATCACTGATCACACACATCACTGATCACACATACATCACTGATCACACACATCACTGATCACACACATCACTGATCACACACATCACTGATCACACACACACATCACTGATCACACAAACACATCACTGATCACACACACATCACTGATCACACACACACATCACTGATCACACACACATCACTGATCGCACACACATCACTGATCACACACACATCACTGATCACACACACATCACTGATCACACACATACATTACTGGTCACACACACATCACTGATCTTACACATCACTGATCACACACATCACTGATCACACACACACATCACTGATCACACACACAGATCACTGATCTTACACATCTCTGATCACACACACACATCACTGATCACACACACACATCACTGATCACACACACATCACTGATCACACACACATCACTGATCACACACATCACTGATCACACACATCACTGACCACACACACACATCACTGATCACACACACAGATCACTGATCTTACACATCACTGATCACACACACACATCACTGATCACACACACACACATCACTGATCACACACACATCACTGATCACACACATCACTGATCACACACATCACTGATCACACACATCACTGACCACACACACACATCACTGATCACACACACAGATCACTGATCTTACACATCACTGATCACACACACACATCACTGATCACACACACACACATCACTGATCACACACACATCACTGATCTTACACATCACTGATCACACACATCACATGTAGTGTTGAGCGAACATGCTGGACACTGCTCGGTACTCGCCCGAGCATCACGCTACTCGGGATGTTCGGCGAGCACCAAGCATTTCCGGGTTACTCGGGCGGGAGCTCGGGTCTCCGCCCTGCATGTTTGGCGCTCTTTACAGAGCCAATGAACATGCAGGGATTGTCAGCCAGTCACTGTAATGCCGCAGCCATGTTGGTTGTGGGCATTACAGTGATTGGCTGGCTGCACAGCGTCACCTCGAGTATTTAAAACCGGGCGCCGCCATCTTGGACACAGACGGCTGAGATCAGACAGTGTAGGGACAGCGCTGCTGATTTAGGGAGAGATATAAACTGCAAAATAGTTAGTGTAGGGTCTGTAAAGGATGCCAGATCAAACAAACAGTCCTTCTGAGGACTAATATGCATCCCAGACATCAGGCAGGCAGGCTGTATAGGAGACGCAGTGGTTATACCAGCAAACGCTGCATTACAGTCCTGTGTGCTCCTGTTGCTGAAATTGCTGGACTTAGCTCCAGGTCTCAGGGGCCAGGAAAAATCCTTTTTTTTTATCTAAATCCTCTTTTTTTTTTCCTCCTTCACACTGAACAAATACCCGTCTTATTAACCTTTTGGTGTCCCCCCCCCGCCCAAAAAAAAAATAGTGTGTCTGTGACAGTTCAGACACAAATATATCTGTTTAAAATAGTCTGGTGTAGGCTAGAGAAACAGTTCCACGGTTCAAACCTCTGTATTATCCACTTTTGGGCCATTTGTATCTTAAAAAAACAGTTTGAGTGTGTCGCTCACTGTTCAGCCGCAATGCTTCAAACATGCCTCAATCACACCCATCCTCAAAAAGCCCTCCCTTGACCCATCCTCTCTGTCTAGCTATCGCCCCATATCACTTCTCCCCTATGCCTCAAAACTACTGGAACAACACGTCCATTCTGAGCTGTCCTCCCACCTCTCCTCCTGCTCCGTCTTTGACCGCTTACAATCTGGTTTCCGACCGCACCATTCTACTGAAACTGCACTGACTAAAGTCACCAACGACCTACTAACCGCCAAATCTAAGCGACACTACTCTGTCCTCCTCCTTCTGGACCTGTCATCTGCCTTCGACACAGTGGACCATTCCCTCTTACTACAGACTCTCTCATCTCTCGGCATCACAGACTTGGCCCTATCTTGGATCTCCTCATATCTAACAGACAGGACTTTCAGCGTCTCTCACTCACAGACCACCTCCTCATCTCACCCCCTATCTGTCGGTGTCCCCCAAGGTTCAGTTCTAGGACCCCTGCTCTTCTCCATCTACACCCTAGGCCTGGGACAGCTCATAGAGTCTCATGGCTTTCATTATCACCTCTATGCTGACGACACACAGATCTACCTCTCTGGACCTGATATCACCTCCTTACTAACCAAAATCCCACAATGTCTGTCTGCTATTTCATCCTTCTTCTCTGCTAGATTTCTAAAACTTAACATGGGCAAAACAGAATTCATCATCTTTCCGCCATCTTATTCAACCCCCCCCAACTGACCAATCCATCATAGTCAATGGCTGCCCACTGTCCCCAGTCCCTCAGGCTCGCTGCCTTGGGGAAACCCTGGACCCTGAACTCTCCTTCAAACCACATATCCAAGCCCTTTCCACTTCCTGCCGACTCCAACTGAAAAATATCTCCCGGATCCGCACATTCCTCAACCATGAATCTGCAAAAACCCTAGTGCACGCCCTCATCATCTCCCACCTTGACTACTGCAACCTACTGCTCTGTGGCCTCCCTTCCAACACTCTTGCACCCCTCCAATCCATCCTAAACTCTGCTGCCTGACTAATCCACGGGTCCTCCCGCTATTCCCCGGCCTCTCCTCTCTGTCAATCTCTTCACTGGCTCCCCATTGCTCAGAGACTCTAGTTCAAAACCCTAACCATGACATACAAAGCCATTCACAACCTGTCTCCTCCATATATCTCTGACCTAGTCTCCTGCTACAATACCGCACGCAACCTCCGATCCTCACAAGATCTCCTTCTCTACTCCCCTCTAATCTCCTCCTCCCACAATCGCATACAAGATTTCTCCCGTGCTTCCCCTCTACTCTGGAACTCTCTACCCCAACACATCAGACTCTCGTCGACCATGGAAACCTTCAAAAAGAGCATGAAGACCCACCTCTTCCGACAAGCCTACAACCTGCAGTAACCACCACTCCACAAATAAGGCCGCACGACCAGCTCTACCCTCACCTACTGTATCCTCACCCTTCCCTTGTAGACTGTCACATTGTGTTCAAGATTATTGTAATTGTTCTTGTATGTATACCCCTTCTTCACATTTAAAGTGCCATGGAATAAATGGCGCTATAATAATAAATAATAATAATAATAAATATTATAGTGTCTCCTGATTGTTCAGACACAAATATATTTGTTGAAAATAGTCTGATGTAGGCCCGAGAAACAGAAGTGTGGTTTTGCAGTTCCACGGGTCAAATCACTGCATTATCCTGCTTTTGCCATTTTTTGCCGTAAAGAAAAACAGTAGTGTCTCCTGATTGTTCAGACACAAATATATATGTTGAAAACAGTCTGGTGTAGGCCCGAGAAATAGAAGTGTGGTTTTGCAGTTCCACGGGTCAAATCTCTGTATTATCCTGCTTTTGGCATTTTTTGCCGTAAAGAAAAACAGTAGTGTCTCCTGATTGTTCAGACACAAATATATCTGTTGAAAATAGTCTGGTGTAGGCCTGAGAAATAGAAGTGTGGTTTTGCAGTTCCACAGGTCAAATCTCTGTATTATCCTGCTTTTGACATTTTTTGCCGTAAAGAAAAACAGTAGTGTCTCCTGATTGTTCAGACACAAATATATCTGTTGAAAATAGTCTGGTGTATGCTCGAGAAATAGAAGTGTGGTTTTGCAGTTCCACGGGTCAAATCTCTGTATTATCCTGCTTTTGGCATTTTTTGCTGTAAAGAAAAACAGTAATAGTGTCTCCTGATTGTTCAGACACAAATATATCTGTTGAAAATAGTCTGGTGTAGGCCCGAGAAATAGAAGTGTGGTTTTGCAGTTCCACGGGTCAAATCTCTGTATTATCCTGCTTTTGGCATTTTTTGCCGTAAAGAAAAACAGTAGTGTCTCCTGATTGTTCAGACACAAATATATCTGTTGAAAATAGTCTGGTGTAGGCCCAAGAAATAGAAGTGTGGTTTTGCAGTTCCACGGGTCAAATGTCTGTATTATCCTGCTTTTGGCATTTTTTGCCGTAAAGAAAAACAGTAGTGTCTCCTGATTGTTCAGACACAAATATATATGTTGAAAACAGTCTGGTGTAGGCCCGAGAAATAGAAGTGTGGTTTTGCAGTTCCACGGGTCAAATCTCTGTATTATCCTGCTTTTGGCATTTTTTGCCGTAAAGAAAAACAGTAGTGTCTCCTGATTGTTCAGACACAAATATATCTGTTGAAAATAGTCTGGTGTAGGCCTGAGAAATAGAAGTGTGGTTTTGCAGTTCCATGGGTCAAATCTCTGTATTATCCTGCTTTTGACATTTTTTGCCGTAAAGAAAAACAGTAGTGTCTCCTGATTGTTCAGACACAAATATATCTGTTGAAAATAGTCTGGTGTAGGCCCGAGAAATAGAAGTGTGGTTTTGCAGTTCCACGGGTCAAATCTCTGTATTATCCTGCTTTTGGCATTTTTTGCTGTAAAGAAAAACAGTAATAGTGTCTCCTGATTGTTCAGACACAAATATATCTGTTGAAAATAGTCTGGTGTAGGCCCGAGAAATAGAAGTGTGGTTTTGCAGTTCCACGGGTCAAATCTCTGTATTATCCTGCTTTTGGCATTTTTTGCCGTAAAGAAAAACAGTAGTGTCTCCTGATTGTTCAGACACAAATATATCTGTTGAAAATAGTCTGGTGTAGGCCCAAGAAATAGAAGTGTGGTTTTGCAGTTCCACGGGTCAAATCTCTGTATTATCCTGCTTTTGGCATTTTTTGCTGTAAAGAAAAACAGTAATAGTGTCTCCTGATTGTTCAGACACAAATATATCTGTTGAAAATAGTCTGGTGTAGGCCCGAGAAATAGAAGTGTGGTTTTGCAGTTCCACGGGTCAAATCTCTGTATTATCCTGCTTTTGGCATTTTTTGCCGTAAAGAAAAACAGTAGTGTCTCCTGATTGTTCAGACACAAATATATCTGTTGAAAATAGTCTGGTGTAGGCCCAAGAAATAGAAGTGTGGTTTTGCAGTTCCACGGGTCAAATCTCTGTATTATCCTGCTTTTGGCATTTTTTGCCGTAAAGAAAAACAGTAGTGTCTCCTGATTGTTCAGACACAAATATATCTGTTGAAAATAGTCTGGTGTAGGCCCAAGAAATAAAAGTGTGGTTTTGCAGTTCCACGGGTCAAATCTCTGTATTATCCTGCTTTTGGCATTTTTTGCCGTAAAGAAAAACAGTAATAGTGTCTCCTGATTGTTCAGACACAAATATATCTGTTGAAAATAGTCTGGTGAAGGTCAGAGAAATAGAAGTGTGGTTTTGCAGTTCCACGGTTCAAACCTCTGTATTATCCACTTTTGGGCCATTTTTACCTAAAAAAAAAAAACAGTTTGAGTGCGTCGCTCACTGTTCAGCCGCAAATATATCTATTTAAAATTGTCTGGTATACCCCAGTAAACAATAACTGTGGTTTTGCCATTCCACGGTAAAAAATCTCTATTATTCAGCTTTTGGTATTTTTTCCATAAAGAAAAACAGTAATAGTTTCTCCCTGATTGTTCAGATTGTTTAAAAGAGTCGGGTGTAGGCCAGAGAAATAGAACTGTGGTTTTCCTCTTCCACGGTTCTACTCTACTTTTTATTACCCTTTTTCTATTGATAGTGCGAGTGTAAGCTATTTTACTTCCTTTACAATGGGCAAGGCGCGTGGCAAGGGAGGTGGAACTGGACGTTCTGGTGATGGTGCGTGCAGAGGATGGGGCCGTGGCCAAGGTGAAAATGTGCCACAACCAACAGCCACATCTTCTCGCTCCCACTTCTTGACTGAATTACTAGGGAAGCACAGAACAACACCAGTATTGCGAACTGATCAGTGTGAATAGGTTATTAATTGGATAGCAGATAATACTTCCAGTTACCTGGGCACCACCACCTCCGGTCTGTCTTCCACACGGTCAACTCTTAGTAGCCGTGAGTCTCGACCGCATACTCTTCCTCAACCTGATGCTCCTTCCTCCCACCATGCCGAGAGTCGTCAGACAGCAACTGATCCCACACTTGGACACTCTGAAGAGCTGTTCACTGGTCCATTTCCAGATTTGTGCCCCTCGCCTGCTCCGCTTGAAGTGGTGGAAGAAGAGATCCCATGTATCGATGCCCAAATATTTGAACAGCCACGGCCACAGGAAGTCGACGCTGGCAATTTGTCACAAGAGGTGGACGATGACGAGACACAATTGAGGATTGAGATGGAGGGATTGAGGAGGAGGATCGTGGTGCGCAAGTGAAAGAGGAGGAGGTGGTGGATGATCTAGTAACTGACCCAACGTGGCAGGAGGACACGCAGAGCGAGGCCAGCAGCACACAGGGTGAGGGAGGCAGAGTACCCCAACAGGCAGGAAGAAGCAGTGTGGTGGCCGCACACAGAAGGCAGGCAACAGTTCCCCGTAACACCAACACGAGGTACGTTGCCAGTACAACCGGTAGGTTTCCAGAGTCTGGAATTTTTTTAAAGACTCTGCTGATAACCCCAAAAAGGCCATTTGTACCACCTGCCATGCCAGCATCAGCAGGGGTGACAAAACTACCAGCCTGACCACCACCAGCATGATCAGGCACATGGCAGCAAAGCACCCGACTTTGTGGGGCGAACCCCAGGGTCCACGACCAGTATCAGCGGGTGTCACCACTGCTTCTTCCGCTGTTGTGCATGCAATAGAACCCCCTGTTGTGTGTGCAAGGCAATCCCCTGTCCATACTGCATGCAAAGATGCCCCCTCCTCTCAGTCTTCACTTGTTATGGCAGTTTCTTAAGAAACAGCATCAACGTCCACGTCCCACCGCAGCGTTCATTTGTCCATATCCCAGACCTTTGAACGAAAGCGGAAATTCGCAGCTAACGCCCCACAGGCCACAGTCCTAAATTCGCACATTTCATGACTGCTTGCGTTGGAAATGCTGCCTTTTAGGCTGGTGGAGACGGAATCCTTCCGCAACCTTATGGTGGTGGCCGTCCCTCGGTACTCGGTCCCCAGTCGACACTATTTTGCCCGGTGTGCCATCCCCGCACTACACAAGCACGTGTCCAAAAACATCTGCCGTGCCCTCAACAATGCAGTTACTGGGAGAGTCCACCTGACAACGGACATGTGGACAAGTGCTTGTGGCCAGGGACGGTACATCTCCCTGACGGCACATTGGGTAAACATAGTGGAAGCCGGGACCCAGTACGACCTTGGGACGGAACACATCCTCCCCACACCGAGGATTGCGGGCCCTATGTCAGTCAGAGTTGCCCCCACAGTGTACAGCTACTGCGCATCATGTTCAGCCTCCATCTCAGATATCACCACATCAGTTACAAGCTGGAAGCACTGCAGTACTGCCTCCGCCAAGCAGCACCAGGCTGTGCTGAAACTCATAAGCTTAGGTAATAAACCTCACACTGCTTGTGAGTAGTGTTGAGCCACCCCCGTAGTGTTCGAGTTCGGTTCGGTTCGTCGAACACCCGTGTGTTCGCCGAACTGTTCGTCGAACTGTTCGTCGAACACCTTCGAACACCGTTAAAACCAATGGCAGGCAAACAAAAACACATAGAAACACATAGAAAACACCTTCAAAGGTGTCCAAAAGCTGACAAACTGCTCAGAAGACATAACTAACACATGGAAAAGTGACAAGTACATATAGTCATGCGAAAATAAAAGAGGTGGAGGAGTAAAAGGAGGGGGAGACACAGATATAGGCATGTCATGCCCTTCTAAAATCCAAAAAGTGAGAAGCCGACACGGCCAGTCCGCTCCTGCCCGTGCCACCTCCGTGTCGCCGGGTTTGTGCCAGAGCCGCGGTGAACCCTGACGGCCAGCCCCCCTCTCCCAATACTGGTGCCTGTCCGCTGGTGGGTCGAGCGAGCCCCCCTGTGGTGGAGGCAGCTCTAAGCTTTTTAATTTAAATTGTCTCTCTAATTTGAATGAATACACTTTAAATCCATTTACAAGGATCTATTGGAGGGCAAGTCTCATGCCAGCAGCCGCGTAATTCCAGCTCCAGTAGCGTCCACTAAAGCTGCTGCAGTTAAAAAGCTTTTATAAGGATCGAGCTCGGCTGTCCACCGCAAGGCATCCTACTGCCAGTCCCAGCCCCTATGCCTTGGGGTGCCTCCTGATGCTCTTCATTAAGTATCCCATGGTCCCGAAGCATTTCCTTTGAAAAAATTAAGTGTCTAAACTACAGGTGGTGCAGCTTGCTTAACAGCCGGGATAATCCGCTCACTAGCAGACACTGCTACTAGGCACAAAGTATTTCCTGGGCTAGATGCAGTTAAAAATTTGTAATTAGATACTCTCGTTGGATGCTGAGAAAGCATTCCATAGAGTCTCCTGGCACGCCATATATGATTCTCTTAAAAAGCTTGGGGTAGGGGTCTAGGGGACCCTTTTATAGCCAAAATCACGGCCCTGTATCGCAATACGTCACCTAGGCTGAAGATAAATGGAACTGTAGCACCCTGAGGGCTCGGTTGCTACAGACGTATTGCACCTCACCCAGAGGTGTGATATCTCACTCTCAGGTAAGGATGGAGTGTGGATCAGGACCCGACACCTGCATGCATTACACCACATTGCCGTGGGGCAGGGCGACCAATATGCCCCTGAGATGGGCACGACAGTCCCTGTCCCTGGCTGGAGTGGGGGGAGGGAACACTGAGGAAGGGGAACCCTGTAGTGCAGGAGCAGGGAGGAAGCAGTTCCTGGGTGCATTGAGAAGGGAGTATAAAAGGTGGGCACCATCTTAGTTCAGTGCAGAGAAGTCTGAGCAGAAGTGGCAGGGAGCAGGGGCTCTGCATGAGCTCTGCTCCGGAGGCGGGCCTAGTAACAGAGGCCCAGGCCTGGAAGAGGGAGAAGGAAGGAAGAGGAGCGGAGAAGGCTCCAGGAACGAGGAATGAAGGGATCCCAGGGGTGCGGACGGGCGAGTCGCCACCGCACGCCCGAATCCACCTGCGTGGAGGGGTCAGGCCAAAGGGGGAGACCGGTCCCCGAACTAGTGGAGGCAGGAAACGACCCTCAGCTAGAAACCGGAGGCTCTGACATTTTATGTGGCGCAGCCCCTCGCTACACCCGCTAGGAAGGCACCACATAGGGTCAGGGAAACTGGCGCCAAGTTTACCAAGAGGAGGCCCGAGGCAGCCGGACAGAAGTGTTGGTAAGAAAGGCCAGACAAAGGACACACAAAGGGGGTCCTGTGAAGTGCTCCAAAGTTATCTGGGAGTTGTCTGAGCCCCTCACCTGGTGAGCACAGTACGACGTGGGCAGCCGTTACCTGCAGACGTGGTCTGGATAATAAGAACTGTGAGTAAAGGCCCTGAACTGCATCACTGACTCCGTGTCGTTACTGCTGCTGCCCTGCACCATCACCCCCATCCTCCGCATACACTGCCCTGAGGCTATACTCCTCCCGTGGGGAGTTATGCTACGCTCTGCTGCACCCACAACACCAGCCTCAGTGGTCTGCCCTGTAGCGGCGGTTCACTCTGACCGCAATCCACGGGTGGCGTAGTCGGACATTTAAACATGAAAACCACATAAATAGTTCCGCCACTGGTTTGACCGCCCTGAGCCACGGAACTGGGTCGCCGCCACGAAGACTACAACCACCAGCATCCACCAAAAAGGGTCCGGCTCCGGGTGTCCCAAGGCCCAGGGGGTGCGTCAGAACATTTTCATCACCTTTCACAATCACCAATGGGACAAGGCAGTGATGTCCTCTGTCCCCTCTCTTATACATCCTAGTGACGGAGCACCTGCTCTCATCAATTCGCCATAACCCCAATATTAGGTGGATTGAGGTGGGAGGCACCGAGTACAAGTGCTCTCTATTTGCTGATGATGTCCTAGTATATATCACTCAATCACATATATCCATCCATGCTGTTATGGCTGAAATAGATCACTTTGTTACATGGTAAAATTTTAAAATCAATGCAGCGAAGTCTGAGGCCCTCGATGTCTCCCTCCCCAAATCCATATAGGATTCCATCCAGTCCAACTTTCCCTTTGCCTGGCCCTCACAGGGTATCAAATACTTAGGAATTCCTATTCATAGAGACCTCTCCCATCTATGTTATCTTAATTTTGGGCCCTTTATTGAACAACTCCATACAGACCACGGTTGGCAAGTTAGAACTGTAAGATTCACTACGTGAACCACTGGTGTTTTGTGGAAAAGCACATGTACACTGCGTTCCAAATTATTATACAAAAAGTGTTTAGGAGTGATAAGGGAAGAATTTGTTTGTTTGTCAGTTAAACTCATTGATGGTGATGTGTGTCAGGGCTCTTTATATCACTGTAAGCAATTGCAGACACCTGTGCTAATTAGTTTGGCAGGTGTGTCCAATGAAAGGCAAGACTACTTAAGAAGGCTGTCTCACATTATTAAGCAGCCTACATTTTCTGCCAAAATGGGAAAGAAAAAGGATGTGTCGGCTGCTGAGAAGCAACAAATTGTGGAGTGTTTAGGTCAAGGCATGACTACAATCAAAATTGTGCGATGATCAGGATGAAGTGTCTTGGCAATCAAGAAGTATGTAGCTGATTCACAGTACACACGTGTGCGTGCTGATAAGGGCAAATTGAGGACTCTTTCCTACAGGCAATTACGTCAGGTTGAAAGAGCAGCGGCAAAAAAGCCTTGTCATAGCAGCAGACAAGTTTTTGAAGCTGCTTGTGCCTCCAACGTCCCCCGAACAACAAGATGCAGGGTCCTTCAGAGGTTTGCAGCTGTGCATACGCCATCCTGTCGACCTCCTCTATCCACTTCACACAAGCAGAAACGGCTCCAGTGGGCCAAACATTACATGAAGACTGATTTCAAAACTGTTTTGTTCACGGATGAGTGCCGTGCAGCGCTCGATGGTCCAGATGGATGGAGTGGAGGATGGCTGGTTGATGGACACCCCACGCAAACACGGCTACAGCGCCAACAAGGAGGAGGTGGAGTAATGTTTTGGGCTGGAATCATGGGGAGAGAGATTGTCGGCCCCTTTAGGATCCCTGAAGGCGCTAAAGATGAACTCCATAATGTATGTGGATTTTCTCAAACACCACTTCCTGCCATGGTTCAAGAAGAAGAACCGTGTATTTCACAGCAAGATCATTTTTCTGCATGATAATGCACCATCTCATGCTGCACATAAAACATCTGCATCTCTGGCTGATATGGGCATAAAAGGGGACAAACTTATGGTGTGACCCCCATGCTCCCCTGACCTCTACCCCATTCAGAACCTTTGGAGCATCATTAAAAGGAGTGTCTATGATGGCGGGAGGCAGTTCACATCTAAGCAACAGCTCTGGGAGGGTATTCTGTCCTCATGCAAAACAATTGAAGCAGAAACCATCCAAAACCTGACAAATTCAATGGACGAGAGAGTTCAGAAGCTCCTTTCGAACAAGGGGTCCTATGTGAAAATGTAACATCACCTAGAATAAAGTTTTGAGTTGAAAACTGTTTGATTTCAGTTTCTAACAACCTGCTAATGCTTATAATTTCAAAAATGACCATTTTTTTGGTCTTTATTAAAATGAAAAGGTTGATCGAAAAGTTTGGGGGATCTAAGAGTGTGGCAACCCAGTAGTCATGATTACTTCGAATTCTGACAATATGAGGGTCATGCTGCAGGTAGTGCAGCAAGAAGGCACTTATGTGCCTTGCGCATCTCGGAGCCCCAAAATTATTTTCCGGGCTAGATGCAGCTAAAAATTATTTTTAATTTTAAATCTGGTGAAGCTTTAGTATAGATGGCCTAATAGGATCAGTGCTGCACACTGCTACAAAGCCCAAATTATTTTCCAGTCAAGATACAGATAAACATGATTAGTAATTTGAAAGCTTAAAACGGTTGGTAGGGTGATTTTAACCAATCATCAAGCTTTTACTCTCCCCAGGATGACACAGGGGTAGAAAAGTCGTTTTGGATCCATGATTTGTTCATCTTTATGAACGTGAGTCTGTCTACATTATCAGTGGAGAGCCGCGTGCGCTTATCTGTCAGCACACCACCAGCAGCGCTGAACACACGTTCAGACAGAACGCTGGCTGCGGGGCATGACAAGATCTCCAAGGCGTAAGTGGCTAGCTCCGGCCATTTATCCAGATTGGAAGCCCAAAAAGAGCAAGGGTCCAGTGACACAGTCGTGGCTTCAATGTTTACTTGGAGATACTCCTGTACCATCGTCTCTAGGCGTTGACTATGTGTCAGACTTCTTGTCTCCTGTGGCCTTGCAAAGGATGGGCTAAAAAAGTGGTGAAATGATTCCGCAAAATTGATGTTACCAGCAGATACTGTGGTTCTGTTACGGTTTGAGTGCTGAACACTTGACGGTCCCACGGTTGGCAAGTTGGAACTGTGAGATTCACTACGTGCACCACTGGTATTTTGTGGAAAAGCACATGTAAGATTCTGCAACAGTCTCTGCTGATACTCCTGCATGCGTGCATCCCTTTCTATGGCAGGAATAATTTCTGCAAATTTACTTTTGTACCGGGGATCTAACAGTGTGGCAACCCAGTAGTCAGGATTATTTCTAATTCTCACAATTCGAGGGTCATGTTGCAGGTAGTGCAGCAAGAAGGCACTCATGTGTGTTGCGCATCCAGGAGCACCAAGTCCCTGTTGTGTTGGTGGCGAGGTAACAATCATGCTTCCTTCCTCTGTCCTCTCCCCCCAACCTCGCACAACAGAAATGTGATCAAGGTCTCCCTCATCTGATGAGTCTTCCATCAGTTCGTCCTCCACTTCTTCCTGGGCTCCTGCACCTTCCTCACTAGTTTGGCTGCTACCATGCGCCCTGGTAAAACCATCTCCCCCACCCTCACATGCCTGCCGCCTTGGTGCTGCCGACCGTCTGGACCTTGCAGATGTTAGCCCTTCCGCATACAACTCCTCCTCCTCTACTTCCTCCACCTCCTCTTGTGCCACCACCTGACTCCGAATTCTGTTTAACATGTGCTCCAGCATGTAAATCACCGGAATAGTCATGCTGATAATGGCATCGTCAGCACTAAACATCTTCGTCGCCATTTCAAAACTGTGCAGAAGGGTGCATAGGTCCCTGATCTGAGACCACTCCTCCAGCGTGATTTGCCCCACCTCTGAATCTCGTTGGCCCAGGCTATACGTCAGAACGTATTGCACCAGGGCTTGTCGGTGCTGCCACAGTCGCTGCAACATGTGCAGAGTTGAATTCCACCGGGTAGGCACATCGCATTTTAGCCGGTGAAGTGGCAGGCCCAACGACTTCTGTAGAGATGTAAGTCGCTGAGCTGCGGGATGCGAACGGCGGAAGTGAGCACACAGCGACCGTGCCCTCTGCAGAAGGCCATCTAGTCTGGGATAGTGGGCTAAAAATTGCTGGACAACCAGGTTCAACACGTGAGCCATACAAGGCACGTGTGTGACATTGCCCCGGCGAAGGGCCGCACCCAGGTTTGCAGCATTGCCGCACACGGCCTTCCCTGGTTTCAGGTCCAGTGGAGACAACCATTCATGAAATTGGTTCTCCAGAGCTGACCACAACTCCTCAGCTGTGTGACTCACATTTCCCAGACATTTCAATGTAAAAACCGCCTGATGACGTTGAGCCCTACTGCCAGCATAGTAAGGAGGTGTGCAGGATCCCTTCTGCGCAGTTAGAAAGCTTGTGGCATGACCAGACAGGCTTTGGGTGCAGGTGGAAGACCGAGAGGAGGTTGAGGAGGCAGAAGCAGTGGAGGAACTTTGACATAAAGAGGATTGACGCACAACTCGTGGGGACGGCAAGACTTGGACAGCAGCCCCTTGTCCTGCTGTCACCATAGTTACCCAGTGCCCAGTCAGCGACATGTAACGCCCCTGTCCATGCCTACTCGTCCAAGTGTCTGTGGTGAAATGCACCCTGTCACACACAGAGTTTCTCAAAGAAGCGGTGATGTTGTGTGCGACATGCTGGTGGAGCGCAGGCACACCTTTCTTTGAGAAGTAGTGCCGACTGGGCATCTGGTACTGGGGCACTGCGACGGACATAAGGTCTCGAAAATCCTCTGTGTCCACCAGGCGGAAAGGCAGCATTTCTGTAGCCAAGAGCTTGCAGATGGTGAAATTCAACCTCTTAGCTTTCTCATGGCTAGGAGGAAATGGTCTTTTACTTGTCCACATCTGAGGGACCGAGGGCTGGCTATTGTGCTTAGACGGGGTTGATAAGGGTGTCCCCGGCAAACTGCCGGTCTGTGAGGAAGATGCAGGCGGACATGTTAGGTTGCCTTGATCCAAAGGTGGTGCTATCGATGTCGGACAGCGCTCAACACCAGCTGGTGTTACCACCTCCAAAGAAAATGATGACCTGCCAATCACGCTGGCTGTTGCGGGTAAAGAGGTGGCAGGTCTGCGCCCCAAAACAGGTGTGACTGCTGTCCCCCCAGTCACAGAGGATGAAGAGGCCGCGGATGCACAAGATATGGCAGACGGTGATTGGCCCGGCCGGCTAGGCCGCATTGTAGCACACTGAGCTTCCCACTGCAACTTATGCTTCATGTCCATGTGCCGGTTCATGCATGAAGTACTCAAACTATGTATTTTTTGGCCTCTACTTAGCTTTTGCTGACAAATGTTACAGATAACACGAGTTGGGTCATCTTTATCGATCTGAAAAAATGCCCAGGCTATGCAAGGCTTAGCACCCATGCGACCTGAAGAGCCACCACGACTTGTGGTGAGAGGCAGAGTTGTGTTTGAGGATGCAGTTGTTGACGTGCTTCCAGTACTACGTCTCTGTCCAGGAAGGCGCAACCTGACCTCGTCGTCACTAGCATCTTCCTCCACCTCCTCTGCTGACCTCATCTCTTGGCTGACTGTGGGTTGACAGTAAGTGGGATCTCCGACCTCATCATCATCACCCTGTGCGTTATCACACCCGTCGTCCTCAGAGCCAACCTGTTCCTGCCCTGACAAAAAACTAAAGTTGTCGCTCCAATCAGGTATTTGAGTCTTATCATCGTCTTCCTCATTGTCTCCACCAACAGGAGTTACAGTTTGGGAATGAGGGTCTACATTATGGTCAGAACCTTCTGCGTCTGGTCCTGGATCCGACTCATAAAGATTCTGGGCATCAGTGCAGATCATTTCCTCGTCTGGATTCACAGAAGCGCTGGAGTCGACCTCTGATTCCCAGGCTATAGTATGAGTAAACAGCTCTGCAGACTCAACCATCTGTTCTACCTCATACTCAGACGGGCAGCTGGAGATTTGGGAGCTGTGAGGAAGCAAGTGCGATTTGGGTGACACCTTTGAGGACTGGAGTATTTGTGATGTTGAAGTTGATGTGGAGGAGAGCCCACTTAAAGGAGCACTTGATATCCGTTGAAGCACCTGCTGTTTTTGTGCCTCATCTGGAATTTGTAGCGATTGGCGTGGCCGTAAGAAAGGGATCTTATCACATTGTCCGCTAAAAGAAGTAGACATTTTAGTTTGGCTGGAAGATGGTCTTTCTTCTGCAGATGTTACTGTTGCTTTAACACCTACCCCACGGACACAACCTTTTTTCCCCTTCCCAACACGCCTATTCCCCTTTTCACCAGCAGCAGGCCTTTTTCCACTCATTTTGGTGGTTAACTAATTCACAACTCTGGAGTTGTTTGCACAAAAAAACAATGGATGGTAACCGAGCAGAGCTGAGTGGCCAAACTGTGGTATTAGGCCAAAACTATTGGCTGGGTTAGATGCAGAAAAAAATTATTTTGAATTTGCAACCTGATGGAGGTCAGTATAGATGGACTAATACAAATAGTCCCACACACTGCTAGAAGCCCAAATATTTTTTCAGAGGTACTGTAGATGCAGATAAAAATTATTTTTAATTTGCAACCTGATGGAGGTCAGTATAGATGGACTAATAGACCAAGTCCCACACACTGCTAGAAGCCCAAATATTTTTTCAGAGCTAGATGCAGAAAAAAATTATTTTTAATTTGCAACCTGATGGAGGTCAGTATAGATGGACTAATAGACCAAGTCCCACACACCGCTAGAAGCCCAACTATTTTTTCAGAGCTAGATGCAGAAAAAAATTATATTCAATTTGCAACCTGCTGGAGGTCAGTATAGAAGGACTAATAGAACAAGTCCCACACACTGCTAGAAGCCCAAATATTTTTTCAGAGCTAAATGAAGAAAAAAATTATTTTTAATTTGCAACCTGATGGAGGTCAGTATAGATGGACTAATAGACCAAGTCCCACACACTGCTAGAAGCCCAAATATTTTTTCAGAGCTAGATGCAGAAAAAAATTATTTTTAATTTGCAACCTGATGGAGGTCAGTATAGATGGACTAATAGACCAAGTCCCACACACCGCTAGAAGCCCAAATATTTTTTCAGAGCTAAATGAAGAAAAAAATTATTTTTAATTTGCAACCTGATGGAGGTCAGTATAGATGGACTAATAGACCAAGTCCCACACACTGCTAGAAGCCCAAATATTTTTTCAGAGCTAGATGCAGAAAAAAATTATTTTTAATTTGCAACCTGATGGAGGTCAGTATAGATGGACTAATAGACCAAGTCCCACACACTGCTAGAAGCCCAAATATTTTTTCAGAGCTAGATGCAGAAAAAAATTATATTCAATTTGCAACCTGCTGGAGGTCAGTATAGAAGGACTAATAGAACAAGTCCCACACACTGCTAGAAGCCCAAATATTTTTTCAGAGCTAAATGAAGAAAAAAATTATTTTTAATTTGCAACCTGATGGAGGTCAGTATAGATGGACTAATAGACCAAGTCCCACACACTGCTAGAAGCCCAAATATTTTTTCAGAGCTAGATGCAGAAAAAAATTATATTCAGTTTGCAACCTGATGGAGGTCAGTATAGATGGACTAATAGAATAATGCTATGCCCAAAAGATTTTACTTCACTAGGTGCAGTAAAAAAATTGGTATTCTATACACAGGTGTTATATCTTGCAACACAGATAGGCTACTCCACTGACTAACACACTCTGCAATAGGCCAAAAAGGATTAGCTTTGCTAGATTCAGCCAAATGCTGTGAAAAAAACTTGCACAGCACTGGCACAGACCTGCCTGGCAAAAACTGATAGGAACTGATGTAACCTAGTCCTGAAAAGGACTGCAATTACAATTAGTCTTTACTCCCACAACCTATCTATTTAAGAGCACAGACCTCCCTGATAAAAGTCGTAGGAAATGCTGTAACCTAGTCCTTAAAAGGACTGCAATCACAACTATTCCCTTCTCCCAAGCTATCTGTAGATTTGTGCGAAAATTGGCTTGAAATTAACAAGGTATAGCGCACACAGCAACAGCGGTGCCGTCTAACACGCAGCTGCAGCAGTGAGAAAATGGTGGCGACGGGGAAAATGGCTTGGTCTTATAGGGCAAGGACATGTGACATACACTGCCAATGACACATGCCCTTGCTTGTGTGAAATAAAGCACTTTGCTCCGTGTGTGCGCTGCTGATAGGCTGACAGATTGCACCTCCCCACTGCAAATGCGGGAAAGAGAAAAAAAAATGGAGATCTTCATTGTTCCTGCAGAGATCCATCCCCTGCCCCTCCCCCCACCCCGCTGTACACTCAAACTGCGTATTAACATTAATTTTCATCATTACTGAGAAAAAATCCAGTTATGATTTTGGTGCACGAACAGTTATCGAACATAACCTCGAACAGCCGAATTTTTCTCAAATTGTTCGTGTTCGCCGAACGGCTCGAACACCGCCCAAAACAGCTCGAATTTGAGATTGGCGAACAGTTCGAGTAGAACAACGCTCATCTCTACTTGTGAGTTGTGGACAGCTGTGAAAGAGCAGGCAGATCTGTGGCTGACACCGCTGAACCTACATCCCGGCATGGTTGTGTGTGACAATGGCTGTAACCTGGTGGCGGCTCTGAGGCAAGGTGAGATCACACACGTACCATGCCTGGCTCATGTGCTTAACCTCGTGGTTCAGCGGTTTCTTAAATCGTACCCCGAGTTGCCAGATCTGCTCGTCAAAGTACGCCGCCTGTCAGCTAATTTTCGCAAGTCGGCTACAGCTTCCGCCGCCCTTGCTGTGTTGCAGCAGCATTTGCAGCTTCCATCACACCGACTGGTGTGTGATGTCCCCACACGTTGGAACTCTACCCTCCACATGTTGCAAAGGATTTGTGAGCAGAAGAGAGCAGTTGTGGAGTACCAGCTGCAACAAGGCCGTCGATATTCAGGTCAGACTCCACACATAAGACCTCAGGAGTGGACCTGGATGTCTGACATATGTACCATCTTGACAAACTTTGAAGAGTCCACTCGCCTGTCAACTGACAATGCTGACAAGCTGACCCTTATCAAAATGAACAAGGGCTGGATTGGTCCAGACTTCTCATCACCACCAAATGACAGCAGAGTAACATAAAGTCAAATCCACTGTGTTATTTCGGGAGGTGTATTCACATGCACCACCACACATGGGTATACGCTTCCTCATTTCGGCTGTTTTATGTTCTTCTCCTTATCCTCAGCCTCCACCACCACTATACCACCAGGGTGACCGTGGTCCGTGTTGCCATTATTGAAAGTTCCTCCATCCTTATTTTTGTCAGCTTTTGCTTGGAAGGAATAAGCAAAGACTGTGGGAAACCCACTCCCCAATAATATTTTAAGATGCTGTACTGTATGGCTCTTGTAAGGGACATTAAAACCGTCTTGTTAAGCTACTGTGACCTCCACCACTTTTCCAAGGGGCATTAAAACCGTCTTGTTAAGCTACTGGGACCTCCACCACTTTTCCAAGGGGCATTAAAACCGTCTTGTTAAGCTACTGGGACTTCCACGTCTCTTCTGAGGGGCATTAAAACCGTCTTGTTAAACCACTCTGAACTCCACAGCTCTTCCAAGGGGCATTGAAATGTTGTTTTTAATTAACTCTAACCTCCACGACTCTTCGAACGGGCATTGCATTTCCTCCTAATTTTTGGCAGCTTTTGCTTGGAAGGCATAAGCAAAGACTATGGGAGACCCACTCCCCAATAATGGGAATAATGTTTGTAATATGCTGTACTGCATGGCTCTTGTAAGGGGCATTGCAAGTTCCTCCGTCCTAATTTTTGGCAGCTTTTGCTTGGAAGGCATAAGCAAAGACTATGGGAGACCCACTCCCCAATAATGGGAATAATGTTTGTAATATGCTTTACTGCATGGCTCTTGTAAGGGGCATTGCAAGTTCCTCCGTCCTAATTTTTGGCAGCTTTTGCTTGGAAGGCATAAGCGAAGACTATGGGAGACCCACTCCCCAATAATGGGAATAATGTTTTTAAGATGCTGTACTGTATGGCTCTTGTAAGGGGCATTAAAACTGTCTTGTTAAGCTACTGCGACCTCCACCACTTTTCCGAGGGGCATTAAAACTGTCTTGTTAAGCTACTGTGACCTCCACGTCTCTTTCGAGGGGCATTAAAACCATCTTGTTAAGCTACTGGGACCTCCACGTCTCTTCCAAGGGGCATTAAAACCGTCTTGTTAAGCTACTGCAACCTTCACCACTTTTCCAAGGGGCATTAAAACCGTCTTGTTAAGCTACTGGGACCTCAACGTCTCTTCCAAGGGGCATTCAAACCGTCTTGTTAAGCTACTGCGACCTCCACCACTTTTCCAAGGGGCATTAAAACCGTCTTCTTAATCTTGTTAAGCTACTGCGACCTCCACCACTTCTCCGAGGGGCATTAAAACTGTCTTGTTAAGCTACTGTGACCTCCACGTCTCTTCCGAGGGGCATTAAAATTGTCTTGTTAAGCTACTGCGACCTCCACCACTTTTCCAAGGGGCATTAAAACCGTCTTGTTAAGCTACTGCGACCTCCACCACTTTTCCGAGGGGCTTGAAAACCGTCTTGTTAAGCTACTGCGACCTCCACCACTTTTCCGAGGGGCATTAAAACCGTCTTGTTAAGCTACTGGGACCTCCACGTCTCTTCCGAGGGGCATTAAAACCGTCTTGTTAAGCTACTGCGACCTCCACGTCTTTTCCAAGGGGCATTCAAACCGTCTTGTTAAGCTACTGCGACCTCCACCACTTTTCCAAGGGGTATTAAAACCGTTTTGTTAAGCTACTGGGACCTCCACGTCTCTTCCAAAGGGCATTCAAACCGTCTTGTTAAGCTACTGCGACCTCCACCACTTTTCCAAGGGGCATTAAAACCGTCTTGTTAAGCTACTGCGACCTCCACCACTTCTCCGAGGGGCATTAAAACCGTTTTGTTAAGCTACTGGGACCTCCACATCTCTTCCAAAGGGCATTCAAACCGTCTTGTTAAGCTACTGCGACCTCCACCACTTTTCCAAGGGGCATTAAAACCGTCTTGTTAAGCTACTGCGACCTCCACCACTTCTCCGAGGGGCATTAAAACCATCTTATTAAGCTACTGTGACCTCCACGTCTCTTCCGAGGGGCATTAAAACCATCTTGTTAAGCTACTGTGACCTCCACCACTTTTCCGAGGGGCATTAAAACCGTCTTGTTAAGCTACTGCGACCTCCACCACTTTTCCGAGGGGCATTAAAACCGTTTTGTTAAGCTACTGCGACCTCCACCACTTTTCCGAGGGGCATTAAAACCGTCTTGTTAAGCTACTGGGACCTCCACGTCTCTTCCGAGGGGCATTAAAACCATCTTGTTAAGCTACTGTGACCTCCACCACTTTTCCGAGGGGCATTAAAACCGTCTTGTTAAGCTACTGGGACCTCCACGTCTCTTCCGAGGGGCATTAAAACCATCTTGTTAAGCTACTGGGACCTCCGCGTCTCTTCCGAGGGGCGCTAAAGCCGTCTTGTTAAGCTACTGTGACCTCCACGTCTCTTCAAAGGGGCATTAAAAGCGTCTTCTTAAGCCACTCTGAACTCCACAGCTCTTCCAAGGGGCATTGAACTGTTGTTTTTAATTACCTCTAACCTCCATGACTCTTCCAACGGGCATTGCATTTCCTCCTAATTTTAGTCAGCTTTTGCTTTTCAATGCAAAGGCGAAAACTAAGGGAGACCCACTCCCCAATAATGGGTAGAAGGTTTTTAGTACGCTGTAATCCACGTCTGTTTCAAGGGGCATTGCAGTTCCTCATAATTTTTGGAAAGCCTTCCATTCACTGCTTAGGCCAACAGTATACAGGAGACCCAGTTGCTATAAATGGAAAAAACGGTTTAGTTAAGGCCCTTTGACCTCCATGTCATTTCCAAGGGGCATTGGAGTGCCTCGAAATTTTTGGTAGGCATTGCACTCACTGTATGCCCTATAACTGTGTAGCCAAACCGCTCCTTTTGTTACAGAAACATATCCTGCAAGACATACTGTATGTGGTTGACTGGCCTGATATTGATGTGAATGGTCCCTGTTCCTCCTGCTTTTTCTCCTTTGCCACCACCTCATCCATCATTTATCATCTGAAACTTTGTTTTAATGGGAGTCATAGAACTGTGATAGTAGCAGGAAAACATCCAGCAATCCTCGGAGGAGCAAAAACGCTGACCACCTCAGGCCTAGCCGCTACTACATACACGTGCTTGCATTCCAAGAAAACAAAGCAGATGCTAACTTCTATCATAATCATCATGCTCCTCGCCTTGACACTCTCAACTCCCCTGATGGAGAAGCCAGGGCCCACCGGAGGAGTTTGGTTCTCTGGTGGGCTCGTCCAATGCTGCCCTAAAGCAGGCCGGACTAAGAAAAGTGTGTGGGGGGAAGTTGACAGGAGAAATAGGGGCGGCTGGGGACCGTTTATGGACACCCGGCCGCCCCCTGGCGGCTGGGGACCGAGTGTGGACACCGGGCCGCTGGGCGGCTGGGGACTGAGTATGGATACCAGGCCGCCAACGCAGCCATGACGTGGTGGCCAGATTCCGCCTCCACATGCCTAAAAGGCCCAATTTCAAGTGCAAGCAAGCAGTACAGTATTGCAGCCTGGGGGTGGGTGGGTGGCAGGCTGCATTCTTGCACTTGCATTGCAAGGAATGGGAGAGGTACAATTGAACACTGCCCTGGGACAAGGACTTGAACGGGGATAGTTGCAAGTCTGCAACGACAGGTGCAGGGTGGGAGGCATCTTCGTATGTACCATGAACAGGGGTTTGCCATGCACACATTACAGCGGAATAGGCTGTCCTTCCCACTAAATGCACTGGGGAGGGCACAGGTAATGTTTTGGTATGCGTGCTTAATCTTATGTATAAGGCACACCGGGACTAATAGGGGCGGCTGGGGACTGAGTATGGATATCTCGCTGCCGAAGCAGCCATGAGGTAGTGGCCAGCTTCGGACTCCTCCAAACTAAAAGGCCCCATTTCAAGTGCAAGCTAGCAGTATGGTATTGTAGCCTGGGGGTGGGTGGGTGGGAGGTTGCACACTTACGCTTGCATTCCAAGAAAACAAAGCAGATGCTAACTTCTATCATCATCATCATGCTCCTCACCTTGGCACTCTCAACTCCCCTGATGGAGAAGCCAGGGCCCACCGGAGGAGTCTGGTTCTCTGGTGGGCTCGTCCAATGCTGCCCTAAAGCAGGCCAGGCTAAGAAAAGTGTGTGGGAAGGTGACAGGAGAAATAGGGGCGGCTGGGGACCGCTTATGGACACCCGGCCGCCTCCAGGCGGCTGGGGACCGTGTGTGGACACCCGGCCACGGGGGCGGCTGGGGACCGAGTATGGACACCCGGGCGCCCCCTGGCGGCTGGGGACCGAGCGTGGACACACGGCCGCCGGGCGGCTGGGGACTGAGTATGGATACCTCGCTGCCGAAGCAGCCATGAGGTAGTGGCCAGCTTCGGCCTCCTCCAAACTAAAAGGCCCCATTTCAAGTGCAAGCTAGCAGTATAGTATTGCAGCCTGCGGCTGGGTGGGTGGGTGGGTGGTTGGCTGCATATTTGCGCTTGCATTGCAAGGAATGGGGGAAGTACAATTGATCACTGCCCTGGGACAAGGACTTGCACGGGGATAGTTGCAAATCTGCATCTTCTGATGCGGCAAGGATGACTTCTGATGGGCACACTTTTAGGCAGTGACCTGGGTGTCAGAGATGCTTCCAGGGGTCTTCTTTATGCTGTTCCCATGTCTTTTCAGCACTGTATGCATGTGTCACACAGCACTTGGCCAGATAAGGTTGTAAAATGTTAAAATGACATTTCCCGGTGAATGCATTTGTCACGGTTGAAAGCAATACAAAAGTGCAAAAATGCATAAAAAATGCTACTTGTGAACATAGCCCAAGGTGGTTATTTATTTTACCTTATACACAAGTCTTTACCCTGGAAAGGAACTTCCTTAACATATTTCACAGGAAAGCAGTTTCAGTTTCGTTTTTGAACTTTTCATTGTGAGCCCTTAAAAGTGGCTTAATACCTCTGACCACGTTGTTGACAGCAGTCACCTGGGAGTCAGAAATGCTTCCTGGGGCGATCCCCATGCTGTCCCCATGTCATTTGAGCACTGTCACTATCGTTTTGGGCACTTGTTAGGCTTTTAAAAGACTGCCAGGGGTGCCGCCGCAAAAATGCTCGGGTCTCCCATAGACTAACATTGGGCTCGTTGCTCGGGTCGAGCACCTGAATATCACGGCGAGCTCGGCCCGAGCTTCAAGCACCCGAGCATTTTAGTGCTCGCTCAACACTAATCACACGTCCTATGAGGAACGGTTACAGGATTTGGGAATGTTTAGCTTGCAAAATAGAAGACTGAGAGGAGAATTAATAGCTGTCTACAAATATCTCAAGGGCTGTCACATTGTAGAAGGATCATCTTTATTCTCATTTGCACAAGGAAAGACTAGAAGCAATGGGATGAAACTAAATGGGAGGAGACACAGATTAGATATTAGAAAAAACTTTTTGACAGTGAGGGTGATCAATGAGTGGAACAGGCTGCCACGAGAGGTGGTGAGTTCCCCTTCAATGGACGTCTTCAAACAGAGGCTGGACAGACATCTGTCTGAGATGATCTAGTGAATCCTGCTTTGAGCAGGGGGTTGGACCAGATGACCCAGGAGGTCCCTTCCAACTCTACCATTCTATGATTCTATGATCCCTCGGCGAACCTCCGGTCTCTTTTCTGAGAGGAGAGCGACTTCGCCCCAATCTCCATCGGTTCTCCGCCATCAGTGCAGATTTTCTGGGGACTAGGACCTGGCATTACAGGAGTCTTTACCTCATTCTGTCTAAATCTCAGTCTCCTATCCACACTAACAGCTAATTGCATGGCTTCCTGCTGAGTCTCAGGTGCGGGGGGGGGGGGGGATGCAATTAGCAAATCCGTAACCCTTTCACTCTGACCAGCAAGAAATAGACATTTCAGAGCTGGATCATTCCATTTAACCTCTGAGGCCCATCTTCTGAAGTGTGTGCAATAATTTTCAACATCACCTGACCCCTGATTCAAATGCCTGAGTTCTGCCTCAGCAGATGAGATTCGATCAGGATCGTCATATAATAGCCCCAAAAAAATTCAGCAGAAAAAAATTTGTCTACAGACCTTAAACATGGATCATTAGGTTGGAGAGAAAAGGCCCACCCCTGTGGTTCTTTGCGCAAAAGTGACATAATAAAACCAATGCGCTGTGATTCATTCCCAGAGGAACTTGGTCTCAAATGAAAATATAACAAACAAGCATTTTTAAAGGAAAAAAAATCTTGCTGTTTACCATAAAAACATCAGGCAGTCCTACCTTGGGTTCCACAAAATGAGCTCCAGAACAGCTACTCACGTGTTGCTGTAGCTCAGCCACCTCCAGGGACAATCCCTGCAGGCGTTGAGCCACATCCTGGACGGAAACCATACTGATCCCCGAATTTCTTTCCTTTTAGTTTTTTTGGGCTGGACTTACTGTTATGATCTGCAACATGTACTAAGGAAAGATAAGGGAAAACTAAGTTGTTGCAGAACACAATGAGACAAACAGACAAAAAAAGTACTAGAGGTCCCAGAAGGACCAAATGAACTGACAGAGAAAGGCACAGAAGCACCTGGCTAGAGAAACAGTGAAACACTGAAGTCCAGCACAGCCAAAAGGGCGGAGCTGGAATATAAAGGCAGATGGTCACGTGACCGCAAAACACAAGAAGGAAAAAACAAACAGGAGGGTTCTAACAGCAAAAGTAAACTGGCAGATTTCTGGGAAGCGGCTTGCACTTGAAATGTGGCCTTTTAGGCTCATGGAGGTGGAAGCTTTTCACAACCTCATGGCGGAGGCCATACTTGGTCAACAGCCACCACTATTTCTCCCGGTATGATCTCCGCCTTCCACAAGCGCGGGTCCCATAACATTACCCCTGCCCTCCCTAGTGCACTTACTGGGAAGGACCACCTAACCACAAACACGTGTACAGGTGAATGTGGCCAGAGATGGTAGAGAGCCAGTCCACAGCTTGTCGGTGAGAGTTGTATTTCACCACAGCCATATTTTTTAGCTCGGTGAAAGGACTTGGGAAACCATATCTACTCCACCTGTCATGTCACTTGAAATGTTGCCTTTTAGGCTCGTGGAGGCGGAAGCTTTTCACAACCTCATGGCGGCTTCCGGGTGTCCATACTCGGTCCCCAGCTGCCACTATTTCTCCCAGTATCATCTTCGCCTTCCACAAGCAAGGGTCCCTGAACATTACTGCTGGTACTTTTCTGTAGGAATCTGCTTGCCTCCTACCACCCTGTAAAATTTCCAGTGAACTATGGTACAACGCAATGGTATTAGTACTGCCCCCAGTACCAGTAGCTAAGCCATCCCCATTTTCTTTCTCAGGAATTCTATTTGGTAGACTGAGTGGCTGCCCAAATACATTAGTTTCTCACAAAGGAGAGTGGCAGTAGGTGCAAGTTTCTCCAGCTTGTTAGATATCAGAGGGAGAATGGCAGCACATTGGCTCAGTGGTTAGCACTGAAGCCTTGCAGCACTGGGATCATGGGTTCAAATCCCAGCAAGGACAACAGCTGCAAGGATTTTGTATGTTCTCCCCGTGTTTGTGTGGGTTTCCACCTCAGTAAAAAAAGGAGCCATAGAGTGTCCGGGAACCTTCCCATACACTTTTCTTAGCCAGGACTGCTTCTCGGCAGGGTTGGACGGTTCCACCAGAGAATCCTCGGGTGGGCCCTGGCTTCTCCATCAGGATAGTTCATGATAGCATAAACTTTGCAAAAGCTATGGGGCTCTTGAGCGGGGGAGAAAGGTAAGCCCTCAGAATCAAATCCTCTGGTGGGCCCAATGTTTTTCAGTTTGAAACTGCTTCTCAGTGGGAGTTGTATTTCACCACAGCCATATTCTTTAGCTCGGTGAAAGGACTGGCATAGAGGGAAACCGTATCTACTCCTGCTGCGATTTCTCCATCACCAGGTTCTGCCCTTTGTCACACACGACCATGCCTGGCTGTATGTTCAGCGGTGAGAGCCACAGATCAGGATGCTGTGTTGCAGCTTTAAGCAACTCTGCAGCGGTGAGCGGTTTGTCACCTAATCATTAAGCATGTTATCTTCAGCACAGCCTGTTGCCGCTTGACCAAGGCAGTGCTGCAGTGCTTTCAGCTTGTGACTGATGTGATCATTTCTGAGATGGAGGACGAACTGGAGGAGGAGGTGCAAGAGCTGAACAATGTGATTACACTGAGGTTACATTGGCAAGTCTGGTTTTTATACTAAACAAATATCCTACTGTGTTTTTATTTTTTTTACGTTATTTTTTAAGACAAATGCATTGACCAGGAAATGTCATTTTAACATTTTACAATCTTATCTGGCCATGTGGTGTGTGACACATCATCAGACATATCCTATTTCATTTATGATGGAGGGACTCTGAAAGTCACACGCCTATTTTTATAGGGTCATCAGGCGGCCCTTACGATTCTTAAAGAGCTAGCAGTCGGCCCTCGCTATTGTTAGAGAGCCATCAGCCGGCTACGCCTTGTTGTTCTTATTATTAACGAGTGGGTCTCCTATACTGTTATTGCATATGCAGTGATTGCAAGTCCTGCCAAAAATTTGGACGCAACCCAAAATCCCCTTGAAGAGACATAGAGGAGGGTCTCAGTAAAAAAAATGTTCCCATTATAAAGGAGCGGATCTCCTAGGTAATGCCCATGCTGTGTCTACAAGGACTGCCAAAATTTGGGAAAAACCCCACTAACAATTTAAAGACACATAGAGCTGGACCACAGTAACAAGTACGACATGTTCCCATTAGAAAGGAGAGGGTCTGCTATACAGTTATAGGGTATGCAGTGAGTCCAACGGCTGCCAAAATTTAGGAAAAACCCTACTAACAATTTAAAGGCACATAAAGCAGGGCCACAGTAACGACATGTTTCCATTAGAAAGGAGCGGGTCTGCTATACAGTTATAGGATATGAAGTGACTCCAACGGCTGCCAAAATTTAGGAAAAACCCCAATAATAATTTAAAGACACATAGAGGTGGGCCTCAGTAACGACATATTCCCATTAGAAAGGAGCGGGTCTCCCATATTGTTTGCCTATGCAGTGACTGCAATGGCTATGAAAAATTTGGAGGCACTCCAATGCCCCTTGCAAGAGACATAGAGGTCAGAGGGCCTCCTGAAAACAATATTCCCATTATTAGGAAGTGGGTCTCTCATACTGTTTGCCTATGCAGTGAAGCAACGGCTTCCAAAAATTTGGAGGAACTCCAATGCCTCTTGCAAGAGACATAGAGGTCGGAGGGCCTCCTGAAAACAATGTTCCCATTATTAGGAAAGTGTCTTCCATACTGTTTGCCTATGCCGAGAAGAAAAAGATGCCAAAAACTTGGAGGAACTCCAATGCCCCTTGCAAGAGACGTAGAGGTCGGAGTGCCTCCTGAAAACAATGTTCCCATTATTAGGTGTTACGGATCCGGGTGGTGGAACCTCTGTGCCGCGGTGCAAGGAGGGACCCAGAGGGGCGTGACTAAGTATCAACTCAGACCGACCCTGGTCGTACAGCGGCTAATGACTCGGTGACCAGGGAGGGACCGAGCAGAGGGACCAGGTGCTACTCTGGGGACGACCTTGTAAGAGAGCAGGTGGCTCCCACGGGTCAGCAGACTGGGACTGACCGGTATAGCGGATGGACACAACAGGCAGGCAGAAGTCTCTGGATAGTTGACAGGTGGTCACGGGACGTGACGGCAGAGCAGGTTGAAGTCTCTAGGTAACAGACAGGTGGTCACGGCAAGTGACAGCAGGAGCCTCCAGGTAGGCTATGGCAAGTGACGGCCAAGCAGGCTGAAGTCTCTAGGTTAGCAGGCGGATGGTCAAGGCAAGTGACAGCAGGAGCCTCCAGGTAGGCTTTCAGGTAACAGGCAGGTAACAGGCGAGTGCTCCCAGGTGAGCGGGCTAGCAGGCACGGCAGGTAGCCGGCAGGTAACTGGCAGGTGCTTCCTGGTAAGCAGGCAGACTTGCCCATAGACAGACTGGCAGGTAGAATGGAAGGCAGACTGTCGGGCTGGAGAGTAGTCAGTCTCGCGGACTGGAATAGTAGTCAGGCTGGCAACTGGACCTGAGGGCTGAAGCAGAGGTAAGTATACTGTGCATCAACTTTTGCTCGGGCACCTCCATTTTGGAGGAGGTGCCTTATATATGGGAGGACCCTCGGCTATTGGCCGGGGACTCCTTAGGACTGCGCGGGTGGCTCCTTTAAGAGAGAGGGAGCGCGCGCGCCCTAAGCACAGTGCCGGAGAAGCTGCGTGCCCCGGCAGCAGCAGGAAGAGGAGCGCAGGAGGACGCCGCACGGGGAGCGGGGAGGTGAGAGGGACGGCGTCTCTGCCTGGCAGGGGGCAGAGACGCTGATGCTACATTAGGAAGTGTGTCTCCCATACTGTTTGAGTATGCACTGAAGCAATGGCTGCCAACAATTTGGAGGAATTCCAATGCACCTTGCAAGAGATGTAGATATGTTGATAGTACATATGGTGGTGATATGGTGGTGGAGAGTGAGGATGCGGAGAAGGAGGAGGACAAGAGAAAATAGACAAAATCGGGAGGCGTATACCTATGTCTGGGTGTGAAGACAGAGGTGCATGGGAATAGAGTTAGACCTCCCCAAAAAAAGACACTGTATTTGAGTTTATGTTACGCTGCTATGTTATGATCCGCCTATCAATTATAATTCCACAGGTGGCACTAAAAACCCGATCTGACAAAACACTAGTGGCTAGGCAGGCCAGGACCTCCAAGGCATAGAGAGCCAGTTCATGCCAGGTGTCCAGCTTACCTAATAATTATAAGGCACAGAGGAATCACGGAGGACGTTGGTACAGTCAGCAAGGTACTCCCTCACCATCTTCCGAAACTTTGCATTCCTTGAGAGAGTACCCCGCGCCTCAGGGCCTGTGCAATTGGAGGGTCTGAGAAAACTCCCAGAACTTTGACAGTGTTCCCTTGCCTCTGCTGGATTGCATTTGTGGCTCTCTTGTCTGTACTCCTTGGTTGTCCAACGAACTGTGACCTCTGCCGCCAGCGTTTTCAGATGGGAATTTTTTTAATAATTCTGCAACAAGGGCCTTCTCATACTGCTGCATTTTATTAGACCTGTCCTGCTCGGGAATAAGAGACAGAAAGTTCTCCCTTTAGCGTGGGTCTAGAAGTGCCACCAACCAATAATGACTGTCATCCAAAATTTGGACAATGCAAGGGAAAGGCAGCATAGCATAAACTTAGCCATGTGTGTCAGACCGCAGAGGCAAGACTTCAGTGTCCCCACCAAGTGGACGTCTGACCATGCTCTCCTCCTCATCCTCCTCCTCTTCCTCCTCCTCCCTGCCCTCAGGCCATCCACGCTGAACAGACAGTATGACAGTTGTGCAGGTAGTACCATCTATAGCGCAGGAAACTAGCTCCTGTTTGTCCTCTTCCTCATTGTCATCTAATCCACGTTGAGATGACATAAGGCTGGGCTGTGTGTAATCACCCTGTATGGTTCCTTGCTCCATATCATCTTGCCCCGCCTGCAATGCATCCTCTTTGATTGTGAGCAGAGAGCGTTTCAGAAGACAGAGAAGCGGGATGGTGATGCTAATTATGACTTATCGCAGCTCACCATCTTGGTGGAGTCCTCAAAGTTTTGGAGGATGGTACAGATGTCTGACATCCATGTCCACTCCTGAGGTTTTATGTGTGGAGTCTGAACTGAATACCGACAGCCTTGTTGATGCTGGTAGTCAACAACTGCGCTCTTCTCACAAATCCTTCCCAACATTTGCAATGTAGAGTTCCAATGTGTGGGGACAACACAGATCAGTCAGTGAGCTGGAAGCTACAAATGCTGCTGAAGCACTGCAAGGGCAGCGGAAGCTGTAGCCTGACTTTCTAAAATGGGCAAACAGGTGGCGTACTTTGACAAGCAGATCCGACAGGTCCGGGTAGGTTTTGAGAAACCACTGAACCACGAGGTTAAGCACATGGGCCAGGCATGGTACATGTGTGAGCTCGCCTCACCTCAGAGCCACCACCAGGTTCCGGCCATTGTCACACACGACCATGCCTGGCTATAGTGTCAACGGTGTCAGTCACAGATCTTCCTGCTCTTTCAGAGCTGTCCACAACTCTCCAGCGTTGTGTGGTTTGTCACCTAAGCATATTAGCTTCAGCACAGCCTGTTGCCGCTTGGCCGAGGCAGTGCTGCAGTGCTTCCAGCTTGCGACTGATGTGGTTATTTTGGAGATGGAGGCTGAAGAGGAGGAGGTGCAGGAGCTGTAGAATGTGGGGGCAACCCTGATTGACCCAGGGCCCGCAATCCTCGGCGTTGGAGGGATGTGTTCCGTCCCAAGGTCCAACTGGGTCCCGGCTTCCACTATATTAAGACAGTGTGCCGTCATCGAGATGTAACGTCCCTGCCCATAAGCACTTGTCCACGTGTCCGTGGTTAGGTGGACTTTCCCAGGAACTGAGTTGTTGAGGGCGCGTCTAATGTTGTGGGACATGTGTTCGTGTAATGCAGGGACGGCACACTGGGAGAAATAGAGGTGGATGGGAACTGAGTACCAAGGGACGGCCACCGCCATCAGGTTGCGGAAAGCTTCCATCTCCACGAGCCTAAAAGGCAACATTTTGAGTGCAAGCAGTCGCGAAATGTGTGAATTTAGTACTGAGGCCTGTGGGGCATTGGCTGCGTATTTGCGCTTGTGTTTCAAGGACTGGGGTAGGGACAACTGAACGCTGCGCTGGAACAAGGACGTGGATGTGCTTGCGGATGATGCTAGTTGAGAGTGTTCACTGACAGGTGCGGAACGAGAGTTATCTTGGCATGTGCCATAGACAGGGGATTGGTGTGCACGCACAACTGCGGAACAAGCAGTGGTATCACCCGCAGACACTGTTGCTGGACCCTGGAGTTCGGCCCACTTACCCCTGCTGATGCTGGCCTGGCATGTGGTGCAAATTGCCGTTTGGGGTTATCTGCAGAGTCTTTAAAAAATAACCAGACTGGGTAAGACCTAACAGTTGTACTGGCAACTTTCGCCATGTTGGCGTTACGAGGAACGCTTTCCCGCCTTTTGTCTGTGGCCACCACACTGCTACTTCCTGCCTGTTGTGGTGCTGTCCTCACTCTCTATGTCCCCCTGCCAGGTTGGGTCAGTTACTTACTATATCATCCACCACTTCGTCTTCCACTTTCGTACCCTGGTTCTCCTCCTGACTTTCTGGCAATTGTGTCTCATCATCATCATCATCATCCACCACTTGCGACAGTAATTGCACTTTTCCACCGTCGCCTTCGTGCGACTGTGGCTGCTCCAATATTTGGGCATCACTACACGTGTTCTCCTCTTGACTCGCTTGAAGCTGGCCGGGCGAGAGACCTGAATGTACAAATGGAAAAGTAAACAGCTCTTCAGAGTGTCCAAGTGTGGGATCAGTTGTTTCCGGGCACTCGGCATGGTGGGAGGAAGGAGGATCAAGGTGAGGAATATGCGGTCCAGACTCACGGCTACTGAGACTTGACCATGTGGAAGACAGGGTGGTAGTTGTGGCAAAGTGACTGGAAGCATTATCTGCTATCTAACCAACCACCTTTTGACACTGCTCTGGGTTCAATAGTGGTGTACTGTGGTCCCCTAGTAATTGGGACAGGAAGGTCGAGCGACAAGATGTGGGTGTTTGTTGTGGCACAATTTCAGCTTGCCCACTGCCACGTCCTCAGTCTGGGCCTCTGCATACACCATCACCATCACGTCCACTTCCCTGTCCCTTGCCACACACCTTGCCTATTTTTAATGGAGGACAATATTTTCCACGTTCTCGAGAAATGGCTGATTTTGGAGTGGAGTTATATGTGATACGTCTGAAAGAGAACCACAATTTTAAATAGTAGGCCTGTAATTTACTAATATTATTCCACGCAGAGACCTAGTGTGAATAGCTTGACCGACACATTGCAACAGAATGGAAATGGAAGAAATGGCTGATTTTCAAACTGTCTTATAGGTGATATGTCTGACAGAGAACCACAGCTTTAAATAGCAGGCTTGTAATTTACTAACACTATTCTACACAGAGACCTAGTGTGAATAGCTTGACCGACACACTGCAACAAAATGAAAATGGAAGAAATGACTGATTTTGGAACACTCTTATAGGTGATATGTCTGACAGAGAACCATGGTTTTAAATAGCAGGCCTGTAATTTACTAATACTATTCTACACAGAGACCTAGTGTGAATAGCTTGACCGACACACTGCAACGGAATGAAAATGCAAGAAATGGCTGATTTTGGAACAGTCTAATAGGTGATATATCTGACAGAGAACCACATTTTTAAGTAGCAGGCCTGTAATTCACTAATACTATTCTTCACAGACACCTAGTTTGACTGACACACTGCTACAAAACGGAAAAAGAGGCCAATATTTTCCACGTTCAGTTCAAATTTCTGGATTTTTATCGCTGTAATATGGAAAAGATCAGGCTGTATTATGCAGTGCTAACAAGCAAATGGAGCAGAAAAATGTTGTACTCTGGCCGCACTTAGAATATTGTGCACAGTTCTGGGCTCCGGTGCTCAGGAAAGACATATTGGAGCTAGAGAGGGTACAAAGGAGGGCGACTAAGGTAATAAAGGGAATGGAGGGACTAGAATACCCAGAGAGGTTGTCAAAATTAGGCCTATTTACGTTGGAAAAGAGAAGGCTTAGGGGAGACCTCATAAAAATATATAAATACATCAGGGGGCAGTACAGAGATCTCTCCCATGACCTGTTTATGCCAAGGATGGTGACAAAGACGAGGGGGCACACTATGCGTCTGGAGGAAAGGAGGTTCCTGCACCAGCATAGAAGGGGATTCTTTACGGTCAGAGCCGTGAGACTCTGGAACTCTCTGGGAGAGGAAGTGGTGATGTCCAACTCACTTAATGAGTTCAAGAGAGGCCTGGATGCCTTTCTTGAGAACAATAAAATTACATCTTATGCTTAGTGATAATTAATCCAGGGATTTAATCTGACTGCCAGATTGGAGTCGGGAAGTGAATTTTTCCTCAATGATGTAAATTGGCCTATACCGCATGGGTTTTTTTTGCCTTCCCCTGGATCAACGCTGTGGAACAGCTGCAGTGCACAAGATATAGGCTGAACTGGATGGACCCTTGTCTTTTTTTGGCCTTATAAACTATGTAACTATGTATATATAACTATGGATTGCTTTTTAAGCAAATAACCAGGATTATGATAAAAAAAAAAATTTGCCCGGGCCCCTGATATCTGGGGCCATGTCTACAAATATCTGTAATTATTACAGCAGCAGAAGATAGGACGTTCAATGGACCCTCTTGTGCTGTATCATACACTGCAATCTGCCACATACACTGCCTGCCTGCCTAGCACTGATTAAATGCAGCTGGATTAGTCCTCAGAAGGACTGTTAGTTCAGATGGATATTTATATATATATATATATATATATGTTGTGGAATACCTATACTAACCGGACGTTCAATGGACCCTCTTGTGCTGTATCATGCACTGCAATCTGCCACATACCCTGCCTGCCTAACTCCTGCTATCACCACTGAATGTATGCAGCTGGATTAGTCCTCTGAAGGACTGTTATTTCAGATGGCTATATACTGTATATATGTTGTGGAATACCTATACTAACTACAAAGAAGCAAATCTCTCCCTGACGCAGCAGCACCTCTCCCTACTCTGCCTGGTTCCTGAGTAGACTGTGATGAGCATGGCAGCGCCCGGTCTTATATACACCTGATGATCCTGTGGGGCCAGCCAATCACTGTAATGCCCACAACCAACATGGCTACGGCATTAAAGTGCATGGCAGATAATCCCTGCCTGTTCACTGGCTATCTAAAGAGCGCCAAACACGAGTTCCCGCCCGAGCAATCCGAAAATACTCATCGAGCTTGTCGAGCACCGTGATGCTCGGGCGAGTACCGAGTAGTGGCGAGCACGTTCACTCATCACTAGTTTTTAGTCATTAAATTCGTTGTTTGCATAAACAAGTATTTAACATACAGCATTTCAAAATAGGGAAAAAATCACAGGTTCATTTTTTTTTGCAATATTTCAGAATTTTTCATAAATAAATGTAAAATATGTTCACGTAATATTATTGCCTAAAGGAACTACAACTTGAGACAAAAAAAAACAAACAAAACCTAAAGCTCCCTGAAATAGTCACACATACGAGTTTTACAAAATCTGGCAAGGTCATTAACATGCGGACAGACTGGGTTCTTAAGTGGTTAAGCAGGATTTTCCTTACAATCAGTTGACCTGTAGACTTACATTCTTGTGTCACTATGACATTGCTGTGATTGTCTTCCTATAAAGAGCTTGGAAGGGAATGGCGGCAATCAGCGTCATCCACGTCTTTTCCAGCCATTGGAGGCTTTGGAGCACTTTGAGTTGATGCCGGATTGATACGATCTGAATCGAATGTTTCTGCAGAATTGAATGAACTGAACATGAGACGCAATTCAGGAATTTCATTGCAGACTTATGAATTCTTTTAGGTCTTGGTCATTCGACGTCATCTTGTTGAGATACAGGGGACAGCAATCAAGGAAAGTGAGTTACTGAGCGATGCCCAGACTCTGGGATGTGTGGGGCAGCCGCAGGGGTATCATTTTGTGGTTTAAAGCCCCCAATACACCTCATATTTCTGTATGTAGGATAGGCTGATCATTGGGCCGATGCCCACATACACAGGCGTGCTCAGCTGGTGAGGGCATCCATGTTCTCTGAGAACCTCTATAAGGGTGATTTCACATTGCATTTTTTTTGTACTCCGCCTAACGTATGCGTTACAAATCAGTATAAACATAGGCAAACGTATAATCAAGCACATACATAGACTTTCATTTATTGAACGGATGGTAACGCATGTTTTAGGAAACATACGTTTGGTGAATATACGTTTTTTTAAACGCAACTTAAAAAGCGTACTACTACATTTTCCTGTCCATTCCAAAAAACGCATAGTAGACGTTAACGTTTTTTTTTACATTATAGTCTATTGTAAAGGTATTGTAACGCAATGCCATACGATTCAACATATTTTAGTGTACGTTTCATTGTCTTTCACAGACCTTGGCAATATAAACAAAGATATGTGACCCATCATAGAATCATAGAATGGTAGAGTTGGAAGGGACCTCCTGGGTCATCTGGTCCAACCCCCTGCTCAAAGCAGGATTCACTAGATCATCTCAGACAGATGTCTGTCCAGCCTCTGTTTGAAGACGTCCATTGAAGGGGAACTCACCACCTCTCGTGGCAGCCTGTTCCACTCATTAATCACCCTAACTGTCAAAAAGTTTTTTCTAATATCTAATCTGTGTCTCCTCCCATTTAGTTTCATCCCATTGCTTCTAGTCTTTCCTTGTGCAAATGAGAATAAAGATGATCCTTCTACAATGTGACAGCCCTTGACATATTTGTAGACAGCTATTAAGTCTACTCTCAGTCTTCTTTTTTGCAAGCTAAACATTCCCAAATCCTGCAACCGTTCCTCATAGGACATGGTTTGCAGACCAGTCACCATTCTGGTCGCTCTTCTCTGAACTTGCTCCAGTTTGTCTATGTCTTTTTTAAAATGTGGTGCCCAAAACTGTACACAGTATTCCAGATGAGGTCTGACCAAAGAGGAGTAAAGACCGATAATGACTTCACGTGATCTAGACTGTATGCTTCTGTTAATACATCCCAGAATTGTATTTGCCTTTTTTGCTGCTGCATCACACTGTTGACTCATGTTCAGTCTATGATCTATTAGTATACCTAAGTCTTTTTCACATGTACTGTTGCTTAGCTCTATTCCTCCCATTCTGTATATGCTTTTTTCATTTTTATTGCCCAGATGTAGTACTTTGCATTTTTCCCTGTTAAAAACCATTCTGTTGGTTGCTGCCCACTGCTCCAGTTTATTTAGGTCTTCTTGAATCCTCTCTCTCTCTTCTCTAGTATTAGCTATCCCTCCTAGCTTTGTGTCATCAGCAAATTTAATCAGTTTACCCTCAATTCCTTCATCTAAATCATTGATAAAGATGTTGAACAATACAGGTCCCAGGACGGAGCCCTGTGGTACCCCACTTGAGACATTCATCCAGCTGGATGTTGAAGCCATTTACAACCACCCTTTGAGTCCGATCACTAAGCCAGTTATGAATCCACCTAACAGTTGCCTGGTCCATTGCATACTTGGTCATTTTTTCAATAAGGATGGTGTGAGATACTTTGTCAAATGCTTTGCTGAAGTCAAGATATACTATATCTACAGCATTTCCCTGATCCACCCAGTCAGTGATTCTGTCATAGAAGGAAATTAAGTTAGTCTGACATGACTTGTTAGTTACAAACCCATGCTGACTCTGGTTAATCACTTCATTCTTATCCATGTACCTACATACATGTTGTTTAATAATTTGTTCAAAGATCTTTCCTGGTATAGAAGTCAGACTCACCGGCCTATAGTTCCCTGGGTCCACCTTCTTCCCCTTTTTGAAGATAGGAACAACATTTGCTCTTCTCCAGTCTTCTGGGACTTCTCCTGTTCTCCAAGAATTTTCAAAGATTATGGAGAGTGGTTCTAAAATTTCTTCTACGATCTCCTTCAGTACTCTGGGGTGTAATTCATCTGGACCTGGAGACTTGAACTCATTTATGTTAGCTAAATATTCCCTCACAATCTTTCTGTTTACAGATAACTTGGATTCCTCTATTCCTTTAAAAGGACAGTGAAGATCAGTTGATGTTACATTTTCTTTCTGAGAGAAAACAGATGCAAAATAGGAATTAAAAAGTTCGGCCTTCTCAACATCCTCTCTTACCATTTTTCCATTTTCATCCTGTAAAAATCCTATAGCATCTTTGACTTTTCTTTTACTTTTGACATACCCCCAAAATCCTTTTTTATTGCTTTTGACATCTCTTGCAAGCCTTAATTCATTGTCAGCTTTAGCTAACCTGATACGTGCCCTACAGGATCTGCAGACTGCATTATAATCTTCTTTAGATATGCCTCCCTCTTTCCATTTAATAAACATTTCTTTCTTTCGTTTTAGCATGTGTTTAAGTTCTGTGTTCATCCATCCTGGTTTCCTTAAATGCTTCCCATTCTTCCTACTTTTCGGGATTGTTAACGATTGTGCTTTGAGAATCTCATTTTTAAAAATTTCCCATCTTTCCTGGACATTTTTGTCCTTAAGGACATCCAGCCATTGGATCCCTCCTATTCTCTTTCTGAGTCTCTTAAAATTTGCCTTTCTAAAATCTAACCTTGAAGTTTGAGTCTTCACATGTCTTCCTCCTCTAGTTATCCAAAATTCTATAATAGCATGATCGCTGCCTCCTAGGGTCCCAGCCACCTTTACCTCCTCAACCATTTCCCCCCTGTTTATAAGGATTAGATCCAAAGTAGCAGATCCCCTTGTTTTCTCCCCTACCTTTTGGAAGATAAAGTTGTCAGCAAGAGAGGATAAGAATTTGCTTGACCTGTTAGTTTTACTTGAGAGAGATTCCCAACAAATGTCTGGATAGTTGAAATCTCCCATGACCACTACGTCATATTTTTTGGAGAACTTGGTCATTTGATACATAAAGAGTTCATCCATATCTTCAGCTTGCCCAGGTGGCCTGTAGTAAATGCCTACAATGGTGTCCTTTCCGTTGTTCTCTCCTTGTATTCTTACCCAAACAGTTTCCACAGAACTCCCAGTCTCTGAAGCTTCAATCTCTGTGCAGATATACGCTTTTCTAACATACAATGCAACACCTCCTCCTCGTTTATCAAGTCTGTTTCTTGCAAATAAGTTGTATCCTTTTAGCCTTTTATTCCAATCATGTGTATCGTCCCACCAAGTTTCAGTGATTCCAATGACATCATATTCCTTTTCCTGCATTAGTAGTTCCAATTCTCCTTGTTTGTTGCCCATGCTTTGTGCATTTGTATAAAAACATTTTAGTTTGTGATTGGTTTCTCTTCCTCCCATATTTTTATTATTTAGATTTTTTTGTCTTTGTTCTTCTTTTCCACTTCCAGTAGCAGAGATCTCAATAGTATTTGTCAGCTGTATGGCTTTTTCTGGCCTTTTGCTTCCCTTCCCACATTGTTCTAGTTTAAAGCTCTTCTGATGAGTGTAGCAAGGCGACTTCCAAATACATGTTTTCCAGTCTTCGTAAGGTGCACCCCATCTCTAGCAAGTAGTCCATCGTATAGGTAATTCATTCCGTGATCCAGAAATCCAAATCCTTGTTGACGGCACCATCGACGTAGCCAGTTGTTCACCTGTAGAATCTTATTCCACCTCATTGTTCCATGGCCATCCACTGGGAGGATGGATGAGAAGACCACCTGCGCTCCCAATTCTTTCACTTTCTTGCCTAAGTCTTCAAAGTCACTGCAGATGGTTTCCAGGTCCTTTCCTGCGGTGTCATTTGTCCCCACATGTATTAGCAGGAATGTTGACCATAAGCAGGCAGCAACACTGAAAGGAAAGAAGAACGCACCCCACGATAGTTTAAAACAGGTTTCTCAGTCTGTGGGATATATGGCAGATAACTCTGACCTCCTGGTGTAACCTGTGCATGATTAGAAATCACAGATCACTAATGATTTTCAGATAATGTCCCTGTGAGAGAAGGGGCAGCACAGCTGCGTTTAGCTGTGTCACATTACAAACCCTTCTATCAGCTCTCCTCCTCTCCTAGGACTGTCACTTATGCTATACTGTCCTTCCCTCTTGATATCAATCATTTGGGGGCATTCTCCCGTTACTAATACAGTAATACCGCGCCTTACACTACTTTCTCCATACAATTATTCAATCTGTCTGATGAAGGTCTGAAATTCAAGACCGAAACGTTACTTTTTGGATGGTATTACAAATAAAGTATTTATATCCTCTCATTAATTATCTGGAGTGCCAGATTCCCTTTGTTTATATTAGATTTATGGAGTGGTATCCTATCTGAGAATCTGCTTACACAGAGTGATGTATATCGTGTGTCCTTTAATATAATATTATATTTTAATAAGAACATTAGAAGTACATGACATAAGATCTTACTTAAAATTAATTACATTTAGTAGAGTCTATTTGTGTAGTTTATTGTTTTTTTGGCTTAACTAGTTCCGGTAAGAATCCTTTCTTTATCTTTGAAATATATCTACATATTTTGTACATATAAATTATAAGTTTAAAAAGAAATATTACATTGTTCGATTTATCTTTTTCTTTATGCTACAGAGCTGAAATCTTACATGATCCTTAGCTTATTCTTTGTCTGGTAATTTGCACTCTAGATAGTCATTATAAACTCGTTTCTGTGACATAATTTAATATACTAGAAATTAACTCTCCCACTCTATTACAAACTCTCAACTAAACTACAGGGTTAGTTCATAAGCCGGCTAATCAATTCCAATAACATCCAGCAGAACTGGGAATACAGCTCTGGGCTGTAATTAAAGCTGTAATTCAGATTAATAAGTATTATAATGTAGTTACAAGGTTACTTACCATGCTATAATATCTATATTACCTGTAAAATCTTGGTCAACGATGTGTATATATATATATATATGCATTTTTAAGCATGTGATGGTATCATTTAAAGGAACACTGTAAAATCCTCGTCAAAGCATACTGCGAAAAGCGCATTGGATGAGCGGTGGCTCACTGGGGTTAGTATTGTTTTTCATTTCTTGACTGGTTAACTACCTTTCTACTGCACTTTGTTATACATATGACTCTGTGGATATGGTACCTATTGCTGATATATTTTAGGATGTTAAAAATGGTTCTGCTAGACTAAATTTTTAGCACTTTGCACTTTATTGTTGAAATCTGTATTTTTCAGCTAGACTTTATGTCCTCATGTCTTCTCCATGTCACCTGTGATGCAATAGTGCAGTAGTTGAGTATTATGTATTGATCTACTGTTATATTATTCATAATTTACCTAATATACTTACCTTGGGAACCACCTTCTGTTGGGTATTCCTCTTGCCTGTTCCTACCCTTATTCATTTTTGCTAATAAACTTGCTATGTGAATCTTCTATACATTGTTGTTATATGTCATCTGTCTTTTGGTACTATTATCTATATTACCTGTAAAATCTTGGTCAACGTTGTACATATACATGCATTTTAAGAATGTGATGGTTTCATTTAAAGGAACACTGTACTTTGCCTAGTGCAGTGTCTTATGAGGCACTGCATAATACAGAGATCCAACCAAAATTATAAGCCTTGTGCCATGCACGCAAGCCCTAGCACATTGGGGCAGATTTACTTATTGTAATCATAAACTAATCTTAAACTAATCAATCCCTCTCCATAGTCCCCCTCACACATTTGATGACCACCAATGCTTCCCACACTTTATGATGCCCCCCACATCCAGAGAGTATGATGGCCCCCAAAGTATACCACTAAACACAGAATTACATCCCTATTCAAGTACTCACTGAAAAGAAAAAGAAAGCTATTCAAATAACATCCCATTTCCTGCTCTGGGCACTATAGCATGTGGTCTATAGCTCTACACAGCAGTCATGATATATTGACATCATCCCATCTATCTGAGTCTCAGATATCAGAGTGAATAGTTGAACAGGGAACTGATGGCCCCCTGTTCCATCATCTGTATTCTATAGTATTTGCATCCTGGGTGAAAGTGAGAGTTGTGATGCTGGGCAGGGTAGGGCCCATTGCCGGACCCTCTCCTTCCATACTTACGGGCCACAGCGGCCACTACTGCATTTGGTGCATTTTTACCCTGTATGCTATAAGTTTACACCAGCTATTAGTTGTCTTACTTTGTGCAAGAAACTTTCCCCAAATTATGGCACAATTTTTCCCATGCTTTACTTTCCAAAATTCCATATTCTGTGAAGTCATGCTCCATTATTGAGTATGTCAGACAAATGAATAAAACATATAATACATGTGGTGCAAGTCTTTTATGACAATTTTTTGCCAAAGTCTCCCTCAGTGCATAGATTTTTCTTTTTGTATTTCTTTAAAGGGTTTTTCTGGAGCACAATATTGAAATCCTGTCCTTAGGAAAAGCCATCAATATTCAAGTAGTAGTGGTCCAACTGTTCACTTGATCGCCAATCAGCTATTTGAACGGGTTTTACTTATAGAATATTCTCTGCATATTAGAATACTCAACAGTTTTGGCAGCACATGGAAAAAAAAACAAATTATTGTATTATCTCTAGCTGGTGGTCTGTCAGGGTTATCACTGGTGAGTCTTTTGCAGCCAAATGTTTTGTCTTTATAATGGATGAATTAAAGAGAGTCTGATGGATCATGTGATGGACCTATGTGACAGGAAGTGTTCCGTCAGCCATTTCTTCAAGCTCCCTCTGTCTCTGTGTGTCTGTGAGCTGCCCCCTCGTCTGTGTGTGTATCTGAGCTGCCCCCCTCATCTGTGTGTGTCTGTGAGCTGCCCCCCTCGTCTGTGTGTGTCTGTGAGCTGCACCCCTCGTCTGTGTGTGTCTGTGAGCTGCCCCCTTGTCTGTGTGTGTATCTGAGCTGCCCCCCTCATCTGTGTGTGTCTGTGAGCTGCCCCCCTCGTCGGTGTGTGTCTGTGAGCTGCCCCCCTCGTCTGTGTGTGTATCTGAGCTGCCCCCTCATCTGTGTGTGTCTGTGAGCTGCCCCCCTCGTCTGTGTGTGTCTGTGAGCTGCCCCCCTCGTCTGTGTGTGTATCTGAGCTGCCCCCCTCGTCTGTGTGTGTTTGTGAGCTGCCCCTCTCATTTGTGTGTGTCTGCGAGCTGCCCGACTCATCTGTGTGTGTCTGTGAGCTGCCCCCCTCGTCTATGTGTGTCTGTGAGCTGCCCCCCTCATTTGTGTGTGTCTGTGAGCTGCCCCCCTTGTCTGTGTGTGTATGTGAGCTGCCCACCTCGTCTATGTGTGTATGTAAGATTCCCCCCATCTGTGTCTGTGAGCTGCCCCCCTCGTCTGTGTGTGTCTGTCAGCTGCCCCCCTCATCTGTGTGTGTCTGTGAGCTGCACCCCTCGTCTGTGTGTGTCTGTGAGCTGCACCCCTCGTCTGTGTGTGTCTGTGAGCTGCCCCCCTCGTCTGTGTGTGTCTGTGAGCTGCCCCCCTCGTCTGTGTGTGTATCTGAGCTGCCCCCTCGTCTGTGTGTGTCTGTGAGCTGCCCCCCTCATCTGTGTGTGTATCTGAGCTGCCCCCCTCGTCTGTGTGTGTTTGTGAGCTGCCCCTCTCATTTGTGTGTGTCTGCGAGCTGCCCGACTCATCTGTGTGTGTCTGTGAGCTGCCCCCCTCGTCTGTGTGTGTCTGTGAGCTGCCCCCCTCGTCTGTGTGTGTCTGTGAGCTGCCCCCCTCATCTGTGTGTGTCTGTGAGCTGCCCCCCTCATCTGTGTGTGTATCTGAGCTGCCCCCCTCATCTGTGTGTGTCTGTGAGCTGCCCCCCTCGTCTGTGTGTGTCTGTGAGCTGCCCCCCTCGTCTGTGTGTGTCTGTGAGCTGCCCCCCTCATCTGTGTGTGTCTGTGAGCTGCCCCCCTCATCTGTGTGTGTATCTGAGCTGCCCCCCTCATCTGTGTGTGTCTGTGAGCTGCCCCCTCGTCTGTGTGTGTATCTGAGCTGCCCCCCTCATCTGTGTGTGTCTGTGAGCTGCCCCCCTCGTCGGTGTGTGTCTGTGAGCTGCCCCCCTCGTCTGTGTGTGTATCTGAGCTGCCCCCTCATCTGTGTGTGTCTGTGAGCTGCCCCCCTCGTCTGTTTGTGTCTGTGAGCTGCCCCCCTCGTCTGTGTGTGTATCTGAGCTGCCCCCTCGTCTGTGTGTGTTTGTGAGCTGCCCCTCTCATTTGTGTGTGTCTGCGAGCTGCCCGACTCGTCTGTGTGTGTCTGTGAGCTGCCCCCCTCGTCTATGTGTGTCTGTGAGCTGCCCCCCTCATTTGTGTGTGTCTGTGAGCTGCCCCCCTTGTCTGTGTGTGTATGTGAGCTGCCCACCTCGTCTATGTGTGTATGTAAGATTCCCCCCATCTGTGTCTGTGAGCTGCCCCCCTCGTCTGTGTGTGTCTGTCAGCTGCCCCCCTCATCTGTGTGTGTCTGTGAGCTGCACCCCTCGTCTGTGTGTGTCTGTGAGCTGCACCCCTCGTCTGTGTGTGTCTGTGAGCTGCCCCCCTCGTCTGTGTGTGTCTGTGAGCTGCCCCCCTCGTCTGTGTGTGTATCTGAGCTGCCCCCTCGTCTGTGTGTGTCTGTGAGCTGCCCCCCTCATCTGTTTGTGTATCTGAGCTGCCCCCCTCGTCTGTGTGTGTTTGTGAGCTGCCCCTCTCATTTGTGTGTGTCTGCGAGCTGCCCGACTCATCTGTGTGTGTCTGTGAGCTGCCCCCCTCGTCTGTGTGTGTTTGTGAGCTGCCCCCCTCATCTGTGTGTGTCTGTGAGCTGCCCCCCTCATCTGTGTGTGTATCTGAGCTGCCCCCCTCATCTGTGTGTGTCTGTGAGCTGCCCCCTCGTCTGTGTGTGTATCTGAGCTGCCCCCCTCATCTGTGTGTGTCTGTGAGCTGCCCCCCTCGTCGGTGTGTGTCTGTGAGCTGCCCCCCTCGTCTGTGTGTGTATCTGAGCTGCCCCCTCATCTGTGTGTGTCTGTGAGCTTGCCCCCTCGTCTGTGTGTGTCTGTGAGCTGCCCCCCTCGTATGTGTGTGTATCTGAGCTGCCCCCCTCGTCTGTGTGTGTTTGTGAGCTGCCCCTCTCATTTGTGTGTGTCTGCGAGCTGCCCGACTCGTCTGTGTGTGTCTGTGAGCTGCCCCCCTCGTCTATGTGTGTCTGTGAGCTGCCCCCCTCATTTGTGTGTGTCTGTGAGCTGCCCCCCTTGTCTGTGTGTGTATGTGAGCTGCCCACCTCGTCTATGTGTGTATGTAAGATTCCCCCCATCTGTGTCTGTGAGCTGCCCCCCTCGTCTGTGTGTGTCTGTGAGCTGCCCCCATCGTTTGTGTGTGTCTGTGAGCTGCCCCCCTTGTCTGTGTGTGTATGTGAGCTGCCCACCTCGTCTATGTGTGTATGTAAGATGCCCCCCATCTGTGTCTGTGAGCTGCCCCCCTCGTCTGTGTGTGTCTGTCAGCTGCCCCCTCATCTGTGTGTGTCTGTGAGCTGCCCCCCTCATCTGTGTGTGTGTATGTAAGCTGCCTACCTTGTCTGTGTGTGTATGTAGGATGCCCCCTCGTCTGAGTGTGTCTCTGAGCTGCCCCCTTCGTCTGTGTGTGTCTGTGAGCTGCCTCCCTTGTCTGTGTGTGTATGTGACCTGCCAACCTCGTCAGTGTGTGTCTGTCAGCTGCCCCCCTCATCTGTGTGTGTCTGTGAGCTGCCCCCCTCGTCTGTGTGTGTCTGTGAGCTGCTCCCTCTACTGTGTGTCTGTGAGCTGCCCCGTCATCTGTGTGTGTATGTGAGCTGCCCCCCTCGTCTGTGTGTATATGTGAGCTGCACCCCTCATCTGTGTGTTTATGTGAGCCGCCACACTAGTCTGTGTGTGCCTGTTAGCTGCCCACCTCGTTTGTGTGTGTCTGTGAGCTGCCCCCCTTGTCTGTGTGTGCATGTGAGCTGCATCCCTCGTCAGTGTGTGTATGTGAGATGCCCCCCGTCTGTGTGTGTCTGTTAGCTGTCCCCTTCATCTGTGTGTGTCTGTCAGCTGCCCCCCTTGTCAGTGTGTGTATGTGTGGCACCCCAGGTCTGGTCATCACAGTGGCAGCAATGTTATGTCTGAGAGCAGGTGGGAGGTTCCCTGGTTGGGGACAATTAGCATGCAGCACCTCCTGCCTCAGTCCAGGGAGGGGAGAAACCTGCCCTTTATAAACTGGATCTGGGGCGGGGTTAGACAGGGAAGTGCCAGTCGAGTTCCAGAGTCAGGGACAGGTCAGCAGCAGGCTGAGGAGTCCCTGTAGGCAGAGGAGGAACACTAGGCCAGGAGGGGAGCTAGAAGAGCTCATCCTGACTAGAGGCTTGAAAAGCCGGACACTGGAGTCCGAGGCTGTGAGGGTTTTAAGCCCAGCAGCAGAAAACCACCACGCAGGGGACTTCAAGTCCTCTGGCCCAAGGAAGCCCGGAGGCTCAGCCACACGAGAGGGACCACTACTGCCCTGGAGGGGTGAGAAGCATGGAAGGCCCGAGTCGCCAGTCATACGGTGAGAACAACACGGTACACTCAGAGACGTGGGCTACCACTACACTACAGCGGGATAGCCAAGAAAGAGTGAAGTCAACACGGTAGGCCTACAAACTCCCCCTGACCAGCGGGATTTCCCAGTTTCTCTCAGACTGACCAGGCCTCCATTGTTAACCTGTATTCCGGACGGGTCCCTTAATACCACCAACAGTACAGACCCTGACTTGCATGACAGACTCCGTGTAGTTACTGCTGCTCCCGCGCACCATCACCACCAACTTCCCTATTTACTGCCCTGAGGCTATACTCCTCCCGTGGGGAGTTATACTATTCTCTGCTGCATTCCCAATACCAGCCTCAGCGGTCTGCCCTGCAGTGGCGGTTCACTCTGACCGCAATCCACGGGTGGCGTAGTCGGACATTTAAATATCATAAAACCACACAAATAGACTGTCATTTGGGTTGACCACCCTGAGCCACGGGACTGGGTCCCTGCCACACGAGGACTACAACCCCCAGCACCTGCAACGGGTCCGGTTCAGGGAATCCCCACACTCACACGGCCCAGGGGGTGCATCTGCTTTTGGCGTAGTCGGCAGGATTTCGTGCCCGCCACCAACGGGTACTGCGTGCCTGAAGAAAGACTGTAAAACTTACTTTTGTGGAGTTTCCCGCCATCCGCAGCCGTTTCCCGCCATCTGCGGCCATTTTCCCGCCACCGGGCGCCATCTCTGGGACGCCGCGAGGGAAGAAGAGGGGCGTGGACTACAAAAGCGCACGAGAACTGGAGCCCCGCCTTATGCACGGACGCTGCGCAAGGTCCTGAAAGGACCCGAGCCGACGCTGACGTCACCAAGATGCGATGCAAGGTCCTCAACCCCGGCGATCGCCTGCGGAGCCGCGGCCTACAGAAGAAAAGCAACGGAAGGTAGGCCACGGTTAACTAGGGGGGGAAGAGGATGACGGAAGCGGAGGGAACTGTCACCGCCAGCGCGGCCGCTGCCGCAGTAATGTCGTTCACGATGCCTTAAATCCCCGGAGCGGCCTGGTTGCCTCAGTACTCAGGGGAGTCCCATACCCTGAGCGACTTTAAAGAGAGACTGTATAGTCTATTCAAGGTGTACCCCCTGACAGAAGAACAAAAAGTGACCATACTGATAGGCCAGTTAACCGGCACGGCCCAACAAGAAGTTAAGTCCTGGTTAGCCAGGGACAAGGGGACCGTGAAGGAGATCTTAGCCCGTCTAAAGGACACTTTTGATACCCGCACCTCAGCTGAGATCAAAATGAGATTTTATGGGTGCAAGCAGCGGGCCCAAGACAGTATAAGAGACTAGCTTTGAATTTGCACGAGGCCCTGGGAGCCATTAAGCAGGCAGACCCTGACAGTGTGAGGAATGCAGATGAACTGCTGACTGAACAATTCATTGAGGGTCTGCTGTCCAGCGCCCACCGAACTCAGTTACGCCTGATGGCCCTGCAGAACCCTGAGTTAGACTTTGCACAGTTTAAGGACAGAGCCATCCGGGTTGCCGCACTAACGAGGACTGTGCAGTCGTTGCAGGTATCTTCTCCAGGAAAGATCCAGCTGGCTACCAGTCCGGAGGACGTCCCGTGGCGCCGACAGAAGAGGATCCCACCATTCAGAGGGAAGACAACGGACCGCTACGACCAGGATGGACAACCCATCTGCCGCTGCTGCAGTCAGCCAGGTCATATTTCGAGGTACTGTAATTTAAATGGTCCCAACCTGGGGCAGAGGGCCAACCCCCCAAGCGTAAGATAATCAGGCCCGTCAAACTGGCGTGACAAATATGTGGGGGGACGACCGGTCTTGCCTGTGGTACTGGATGACATTCCTATGAGTGCACTGTTGGACACTGGGTCACAGGTAACCACCACCCCCTATGTACTTTTCAAGCGGTACTGGGATGATACGGATATTACCCGCTACCCAGATAATGACTTGAGCATCATCGCCAGCAATGGTCAGCACGTGCTGCAGGTGGGGTTCAAGGAGGTGACCATCAAAATTGTTAAAGTTGAACTGCCGGCGCAAGGACTGATTATTGTGGACACTGACCGTCGTGAAAGTCACCCTAAAATAACCTTGGGTACTAACGTTATTGAAAATTGTCTTTCAGAAATAATTGTTATACTACAGCAGGTCACAATGAATACCAGCTCCAGTCAGCAGCGTGTCTTACAAAAGGAGATCAGAGCCCTGATGAAGCGGCAACAGGTAGAACTGTCTGGTGGTGAGATTGGTAGCGTTAGGATGAGTGACAGATTCCTTATCACCATGCCCCCAAAAAGCGAAATGATGATCTGGTGCTGGACTGCAGTCGGGTTAAGAGGTAGAGACTACCAAGCTATGGTAGAACCCGTTTACTCAGACAGTAGGCCCACCATTTTGACAGCACGGGGGGTGGTTGATGTCCGCCATGGGAGGGTACCAGTCCGCATCCTAAATATTGGGGAAAGAGAAGTATACTTGCCCCGGTATGCCACTCTAGCCAAATTGTTCACCATTAACCAAAACTCTGTAAAAGCCGTGGAACCCTTGCCTCCATTTTCACCAGAGGAGGGTAACGGCTCCAAGAAACAAATGGAGGACTGGTGCCAGAAGCTGCACGTGGGCACTGACTCCACTCCCCCACACCAGAAACAGGGAGTCTACTGGGTGGTTCAGGAGTATGAAAGGGTCTTTAGCAAACACCCGCTAGACTTTGGGCAAGTAAAGGGGGTGGAACACCAAATCCCCACAGGAGACCATCCACCCATAAAAGAGAGATACCGGCCTGTACCCCCTGCACACTATCAGAATGCCAAGGGTATGTTGCGAGAAATGAAGGAGGCTGGGGTGATCAGGGATAGCTGTAGCCCCTGGGCAGCTCCTCTAGTTCTTGTAAAAAAGAAAGATGGCACGATGAGAATGTGTGTAGATTATAGAAAGGTCAACAGAATAACACACAAAGATGCGTACCCGTTACCTAGGATAGAGGAGTCTTTGGCTGCATTAAAATCTGCTAACTTCTTCTCTACTTTGGATCTCACTAGCGGGTACTGGCAGGTTCCTGTAGCAGAGTCGGACATGGAGAAGACCGCCTTCACCACCCCGATGGGTCTCAGTGAATTCAACTGCATGCCGTTCGGACTCTGCAACGCACCAGGGACCTTCCAGAGGCTGATGGAGTGCTGTCTGGGGCACAGGAATTTCGAGACTGTCCTACTCTACCTGGACGTTGTCATCATATATTCCAAGACCTATGAGGACCATCTAAAGCACCTGGCAGAGGTGTTCGATGCCCTGGCAGGCTTCGGCCTAAAGGTGAAACCCTCCAAGTGTCATCTACTGAAGCCAAAAGTACAGTACCTGGGACACGTGGTGAGTGCTGACGGAGTAGTCCCAGACACTGACAAGATCACGGTGATAAAGACTGGCCAAGACATTCCAGCATAAAGGAAGTGCGGCAGTTCCTCGGGTTGGTAGGCTACTACCGAAGATTCATCTCCGGATTCACCAAAATGGCAGCCCCTATGCAGGACCTCCTGTTAGGTCAGTCAAAGACTAAAAGTCAGAAGCCGCCCTTTAAGTGGGACAAGCTGGAGGAGGAGTCTTTCCGCCAGCTGAAGATGGCCCTCACGGGGGATGAGATCCTGGCCTACCCTGATTACGGCCAGCTTTTTATCCTCCACACCGACGCCAGTAACGTGGGGCTAGGAGCCGTACTGTCCCAAATCTAGCAGGGCAGAGAACGGGTAATTGCTTATGCTAGCAGAAAGCTGAGACCCACAGAGAGAAACCCTGAGAATTATAGCTCCTTCAAGCTAGAGTTCCTGGCAGTGGTGTGGGCAGTCACCGAGCGCTTCAAGCATTACCTGGCTTCTTCTAAGTTCACTGTGTACACGGACAACAACCTGCTGTACTGTACTGACCATTTCTTCCTTTTCCTCTGCGGGTTGAGGGCTATCTTTGTCTTCATCAGTGTTTTGCAGCTGCTCGGGACATTTCTTCAGGTGGTCTCTGGAGACAGTGGCTGTAGTTTCTCCTCCATCCTTACTGATAATGCATACCTTTGGATTTTCATGGCTTGAGGGCAGTACTGTGTACGGTTCTTTCTCCTACTGCTCATTTAACTTATGGAACCGCCTCTTCCTCTTCAAGACCTGCTCTCCAGGTGCCAGGGGAGCAGCGGGAGCATGCTGGTTGTAAGTCCTCTCTTTCTTGAGACAGACTTCTCTCAACACTCTCCTGTACTTTCCGGTACTGCTGCTGCTATTCTGTATCCCAGTCTGCCTCTGGCGAGGTCTCCTCAGGTGTCAGGACTCCCATATCCAGGTCAATAGGCAGCTTACCGGGTCTTGCTCTCATTAGGTAAGCCGAGGTGCAGTTGGTGGAATTTACTGGGATGTGGTTATACAAGTCCACCAGATCAGGCAGTTTTTCAGGCCACAGACTGCGCTCTTCCAGGGGCAACGTTTTCAGCATGTCTATCACCACCTGGTTCATCTTCTCGCATAATCCATTGGTTTGTGGGTGATAGGGCATTGTCCTTATCTTTTTGCAGCCATACAGGTTACAGAACTCCTGGAAGACCTCTGCTTCGAAGGCTGGAACTTGGTCAGTCAACACTTGCTCCGGATACCCGTGTGGACGGCAGAAGTACTGCTGGAAGGCTCTAGCTGCTGTCTGAGCCGTTAAGTCCTTGACAGGGACCACCACCAGGAACCGGGAGTAGTGGTCTACGATGGTGAGGGCGTAGACGTACCCGGACCTACTTGGAGCCAGCTTCACGTGGTCCAGGGCTACCAGTTCTAGTGGCTGCTTGGTAATGATGGACTGCAGGGGAGTCTTCTGGCTGGCACGGTCCTTTCTTCTCAGGTTGCACGGGTCACAGTCTCTGCACCATCTCTCAATGGCCCCTCTCATGCCTACCCAGAAGAACCGTTCACGCAACAGGAACTCCAACTTCTTCCACCCAAAGTGCCCTGCTCCTTCGTGGTATGGCCCCAGGACCATAGCCGCGTCTCGGGACCACTACCTGCCAGGTCAGTTCATGTGTCCGGGAGTTGACAATTCTCCGGCACAGCTTCCCCTTGTAGAGAAACAGTTTACTCTTCTCCTTCCAGAGCTGTTTAGTTTCTTCCGGAGCGTCTGGGTCAAGGCAGGCATCAGCCTGTGTCAGCATCTCTTTTACCAGGTGGACGGCTGGGTCACTGTCTTGCGTCTCCGCCCAGCTGTGGTGGGGTAAGGGATTAAACGTGGCAGAGTGCCTGTCCCTTACAAGCTGGGAATACTGGGTAATCCCACGATGGTGGAACACAGGGAGTTCAATCTCTTCCAGTTCTTCTGGATCTTCCCCTCCGTCCGGCAAGTTCGACATCCTGGACAGGGCGTCTGCGTTGGCATTTGCGCGTCCCGCCCGATATTTGATGGTGAACTCAAAGTTGGATAGGCGGGCCATCCATCTCTGCTCCAGGGCACCAAGTTTTGCAGTGTCCAGGTGTGTCAATGGGTTGTTGTCCGTGTACACGGTGAACTTGGAAGAGGCAAGGTAATGTTTAAAGCGCTCTGTCACTGCCCATACCACCGCGAGGAACTCTAGCTTGAAGGAGCTGTAATTTTCAGGATTCCTTTCTGTGGGCCGGAGCTTCCTGCTGGCATAAGCGATCACCCGTTCTCTGCCCTGTTGGATCTGGCACCGCCCCTAGCCCGATGTTGCTCGCGTCCGTGTGGAGAATAAAAGGCTGGCCGTAATCAGGGTACGCCAGGATTTCATCCCCTGTGAGGGCCATCTTCAGCCAGCGGAAGGACTCATCCTCCAGCTTGTCCCATTTGAAGGGCGGCTTCTGGTTTTTGGCCTTCCTGGACTGGCCTATCAGGAGGTCCTGCATAGGCGCTGCCATTTTGGTGAAACCAGGGATGAATCTTCGGTAGTAGCCTACCAACCCGAGGAACTGCCGTACTTCCTTTATGCTGGAGAGTCTTGGCCAGTCCTTAATCACTGTGATCTTATCAGGGTCTGGAGCTACTCCGTCAGCACTCACCATGTGTCCCAGGTACTGTACCTTTGGTTTCAGTAGATGACACTTGGAGGGTTTCACCTTTAGGCCGTAGCCTGCCAGGGCGTCAAACACCTCTGCCAGGTGTTTCAGATGGTCCTCGTATGTTTTGGAATACACAATGACATCGTCCAGGTATAGCAGGACCATCTCGAAATTCCTGTGCCCAGGCAGCACTCCATCAACCGCTGGAAGGTTCCTGGCGCGTTGCAGAGCCCGAACGGCATGCAGTTGAATTCACTGAGACCCACCGGGGTGGTGAACGCGGTCTTCTCCTTGTCGGCCTCTGCTACAGGAACCTGCCAGTACCCGCTAGTAAGATCCAAAGTAGAGAAGAAGTTAGCAGACTTTAATGCAGCTAAAGATTCCTCTCTCCTAGGTAACGGGTACGCATCTTTGTGTGTGATACGGTTGACCTTCCTGTAGTCTACACACATTCTCATGGTGCCATCTTTCTTTTTCACAAGAACTAGTGGAGCCTGCCCAGGGGCTACAGCTGTCCCTGATTACCCCAGCCTCCTTCATTTCTCACAACATTCCCTTGGCATTCTGATAGTGTGCAGGGGGTACAGGTCGGTATCTTTCCTTTATGGGTGGATTGTCTCCTGTGGGGATGTGGTGTTCTACCCCCTTTACTTGCCCAAAGTCTAGCGGGTGTTTGCTAAAAACTCTTTCGTACTCCTGAACCACCTGGTAGACTCCAAGTTTGTGGTGTGGGGGAGTGGAGTCGGTACCCACATGCAGTTTCTGACACCAGTTCTCCATTTGTTTCTTGGAGCCGTTACCCTCCTCTGGTTGAGATGGAGGCAAGGGTTCCACGGCCTTTACAGAGTTTTGGTTAACGGTGAACAATTTGGCTAGATTGGCATACCGGGGCAAGTATACTTCTCTTTCCCCAATGTTTAGGATGCGGACGGGTACCCTCCCATGGCATACATCGACCACCCCCCGTGCTGTCAAAATGGTTGGCCTACTGTCTGAGTAGACAGGTTCTACCATGGCTTGGTAGTCTCTTCCTCTTAATCCGATTGCAGTCCGGCACCAGATCATCATCTCACTTTTTGGGGGCATGGCGATAGGGAACGGGTCACTCATCCTAACACTACCAATCTCACCACCAGACAGTTCTACCTGTTGCCCTTTCATCAGGGCTCGGATCTCTTATTTTCAATAACATTAGTACCCAAGGTTATCTTAGGGTGGCTTTCACGACGGTCAATGTCTACAATAATCAGTCCTTGCGCTGGCAATTCAAATTTACCAATTTTGATGGTCACCTCTTTGAATCCCACCTGCGATACGGGCTGACCATTGCTGGCGATGATGCTCAAGTCGTCGTCTGGGTAGCGGGTAATATCTGAGTCATTCCAGTACCGCTTAAAAAGCACATAGGGGATGGTGGTTACCTGTGACCCGGTGTCCAGTAGTGCACTCATAGGAATGCCATCCAGCACCACAGGCAATACCGGTAGTCCCCCTACGTACTTGTCACGCCAGCTCGATGGGCCTGATGATCTTATGCCTGGGGGTCGACCCTCGGCCCCAGGTTGAGCCCATTTAAATGACAGTACCTTGCCATATGTCCTGGTTGGTTGCAGCGGCGGCAGATGGGTTGTCCGTCATGGTTGTAGCCTCCTCCGTCGACTCCAATGGACGTCCTCCGGACTGGAAGCCAGCTGAATCTTTCCTGGGGAAGACACCTGTAAAGACTGCACAGTTCTATTTAGCGCGGCAATGCTTTTGGTCAGTTCTTGGACCTGATGGTGCAGGTCTGCAGCCGGGTCTTTGTCCAAAGCCTGTGCATCAGCTCCCACAGGCTCTGCAGACAAGGGCGCCGCCCCATGGTGATAGGTGATAGCAGGGCGCCTGTGGGTTACAGCGCCACCTGGTGCCGGTTCTCGGAGCACCCGGATAGCCCTGTCTTTGAACTGCGCAAAGTCCAAATCAGGGTTCTGCAAGGCCATTACACGCAACTGGGTTCGGTGGGCGCTGCACTGTAGACCCTCAATGAACTGTTCAGTCAACAGCTTATCCTCATTTCGCACGCTGTCAGGGTCTGCCTGCTTAATGGCTCTCAGGGCCTCCTGCAAATTCAAAGCATAGTCCCGTATACTGTCTTGTGCCCGCTGTTTGCACCCATAAAATTTTAGTGTAATCTCTGCTGAGGTGCGGGTATCAAAAGTGTCCTTTAGACGGGCCAGTATTTCCCTTACAGTCCCCTTTTCCCTGGCTGACCAGGACTTAACTTCTCTTTGGGCTGCCCCGATTAACTGGCCTGTCAGGATTCTCACTTTTTGCTCCTCGGACAGGGGGTATACTTTGAATAGGCTATACAGTCTTTCTTTAAAGTCGCTCAGGGTATGCGACTCCCCTGAGTACTGGGGTAGCCATGCCGCTCCGGGGATATACGGCATCGTGAACGGCATCACTGCGGTAGCAGCCGCGCTGGGAGCTCCCTCCATTCCTGGTGTCTTCCTCCCCCCTAGTTAACCGTGGCCTACCTTCCGTTGCTTCTTCTCCGTAGGCCGCGGCTCCGCAGGCGATTGTCGGGGTCGAGGACCTTGCGTCGCGCGCTGGTGACGTCGGCGTCCGCTGGGCTCCTTCCAGGACCTTGCACAGCGTCAGTGCGTAAGGCGGGGCTTCAGCTCTCGCGCGCTTTTGGTGTCCACGCCCCTCTTCTTCCCGCGCGGCGTCCCAGAAATGGAGCCCAATGGCGGCGGATGGCGCTTCCTTCCACTCCTCGATGGCGGTGCTGGTCCCTTGCGTGTGACTGAGCCTCCGGGCTTTCTATGGTCAGAGGACCTGAAATCCCCTGCCAGGTGGTTTCTGCTGCTGGGCTTGAAGGGTCCCACAGCCTTGGACTCCAGTGTCTGGTTCTCTCCGTCTTTCTGCCAGGGCGAGCTCTGCTCCAGCCCCTGGTCTTCAGCTCCTAGCTCCTACAGAGCTCCTAGCTGCTGCTCTGTCCCCTCCTCTGGAACTCTCACTCGACTCTCTAACCCCGCCCCAGATCCAGTTTATAAAGGGCAGGCTCCTCCCCTCCCTGGACTGGGGCAGGAGGTGTGGCATGCAATAATGCTCCTGACCAGGAAAACCCATGCTCGCTCTCAGACATGGTATTTCTACCACTGTGGCAACAAGACCCCTGGGGTGCCACATATACCACACCAGATAACAAAAGAACAATGAATATAATTAGTCTATAACATATATCAGTTGATACCTGATTTGTTTTTGGTTTCTGTTCAAAATTAAAGTGAATGTGTCACTACTAAATATTAATGTCACTTTTCTGGTGAGGTGCCCATACTTATGCACCTGTCAAATTTTGTTTGAATGCAGATTGCACATTTTCTGTTAGTACAATAAACCTCATTTCAAGGCAGAAACATTACTGTGTCCAACAGTTATTACATATATCAAACTGAAATAGCTGTTGCAAAAACACCAATTTTTATAAAACATTAAGCTTGAGATTAATAGGGGTGCCCAAACTTTTTCATATAACTGTATATTGCTACGCGAGTAAGTAATGTTACTTAATTGATTGTAGAAATAATCTAACTATTCATTAGGAATACAATTACTTGTTAACTATTTTTTACTGCTTTCCTATGTTGAGTTCATGTAATGTATAGACATTACAAATATGAAACTTCAAGATCCTATCACAATATGTAAATAGGTGTAGTAATAATACTATAATGAAATAATTTTTTCTAATTCACTATGTCTCTTTCCTCATGTGCAGGCATTGCAGGACCTTAGAAAACAGCTAACTGTCACTATATCATTGTTCCTAACCACGGTATCGAAGGTCCTGCAATGGATGCAGATGAGGAAAGAGACATAGCTACTCCAACAAAAATATACTACATTTCTAATTGCAGGTATTTGATGATAGCATTATTGTTAGTAGTACACCTATTACATATTGGGATAAGATCTTGGAGACGGAAATACACCTTTAATTGTTTTTTTGTGGTTTTAAATAGAACAACCTTTAGTTCAGCAGCGCCTTCAGGACTTGGAGCAGAAGGTGCATCAGAAATTCGTATGGAGACTGTACCACCAGAAAGTGTTGATATAGATGTTGCAACATGTAGTCAACCTCATTCAATGGAAACAAATCAGACCCAAGAAAGGCAAACTGTGTCATCTGTGGTTGCCACACGACTCAGGAGAGAGCATGGTACCAAGCGCAGAGCTACACGTGAAACAATTATTGTTGGCATATGCAACAGATTAGGATTTATTATAAGTGAAAGGAGGACTTTATACTAACCAGACAGCAGATGGCGATAGTGTGTAAAGTTATATGCTTGCTGTAATGGTGGGAGGAAAGCTCTCAATTGTTGGTTGTTTTTACTTCCTGTGTGTATTTTTCTTTCCTGAATGTGTTATGTCAGCAGCACATGGACTGTGTGACACTGAATTGTATCTCATGTTTATCCAGTATGAAGTAAATACTGTTTACTCAAGATATCTTGCTGATTGAAGCTCTCGTAAGTACAGCGGTGACTGTAAGAAGATGCACTCTGCGACAATTATTGCTGATGGTCTCCAAAGGCTTGAGGACATGTTTGTCAACTCTTAATCACAAAACAAGATACATTTTCAACAGTTAGATGCAAGAGAATCACTTTATGCTGCCAATGAATGCCAATTACTGCTACTGTCTTATGTGCCTTGGCTTCAAAAAATACCAACCAATAGGAAATGGAATTTTTGGGAGAGATTGCGTTGGCTAATTGGTGATTTCATAGAAAATAACAGTGCTCCGACAACAGTGCTATCAACGAGTTCTGCAAAATCACAACTACCAATGGGCAAGTCCCATTCAGAAGCAATACAATGTTTGACAGCAACCAACTTCATACCACCCACCAGCACAGCAAAATCATCATGCTAACTTTCAATCAATGCCATCAGCCACTTCTGCTGGAAAAATTCTCGGGGGCAGGAGTACCACAATCTGTAAACCTAGCTTACATATTCATGTTAAGGTCATCACTTTTTTTCTTGTATGCCTGCACTATGTCACTTTGACGTCTACAGACTTTTGAGAATGTTCTTCCCTTTTACTAATATGTCAGTATCCTACGTCACAGAAGCATATTGATAAGGGGGACTGCAGGACTGTATTCATGAACATTGCTGGAAACCTTTAAATCTTTTATTAAAGGGAAATCTGTGACAAGGTTTTTACAAAGTAATCTGAGAGCAGTATGATGAATGGGCTTTGATCTTGATTCCAGCAATGTGTAGTGGACTGCTTTGTGCAGTTTGTTCATTTTCCAATGCTCATAATGTCAACCTGTGTAAAATTCCACTCACATCAGAGATTGCCAGCTTCTTTGTACACTGTACATTTTGTGCTAGAAAACAAACATTGTTGGGTGCGGCCTTTGACACAAATTATCCTGACTATCCTGCACATGAGACCTAGTCAGACAGTAATAATTTTTATATTCTAAAAAAAAAGATTTTATTAACACTACAGCACACAGCCTGCACTTTTTTTTTCCCAATTTGGTTCTCTCGCACTACATTAGCTGGTCTCTGATTAAACAGATAAAACTTGATGACATATTTAAAGCGCACCTGTCGGCAGGATTTTGCTCAGTAACTACATACACTGCCAGGTGGGCGACATTACACTGATTAATATGATACCTTGGTTGATGAAATCCATCCTGTGGTTCTTGTGTAATCTTTACTTTGTTTGGAGATAATGATATGCTCGTGCTACAGGATGGGGGGCGCTCTATCTGGTGCTCTGCTTACATATTCATCTGTATGCTCTTATGGCAGCACACTGATCATTCACTGACCTGTCCCCCACAGGCCGCCCCTGAGCACCAGATAGAGCGCCCACCACAGGCCGCCCTGGAGCACGAGCATATCATTATCTCCAAACTGAAAGTAAAGATTACACAAGAACCACAGGACGGATTTCGTCAACCAATGTATCATTTTAATCAGTGTAATGTCACCCACACAATCCTGCTGACAAGTTTAGAAATGTTTAAACCTAATGTATGTTTGTAGGAACGTCTGATTACAAAAATTAACATATTTTAAAGATATTGTTGTTTATTTTAATAAAAAAAAATTGTAGTTCAAGCAATGTTGAGCTTATTAAAAAGAAAAAAAGGTGGTTGCATAATACACAACATCATGGTCTACTTCACAACCTTTAACTAAACTTTAATGAACATTCATTCAATATTTGAATAGTAATAAAAGAAAAATAATATAATTTATATTAAAAACTTCAACAGATACAAGAAATATACAGTTCAGATAAAATATTTAGCAAAATCTTGAGCTTATATCACGGATTGAATCCCCTGTGTTGTGACAAAACCTGTGGAAGACAGAGAAAAGGAAAAATGTAATCAGAATTTAATTGCTTTTTACGTTCATTGATCCCATTTATTTTGCCTTAACAATCCTTTTTTGTTATTAAATATGTTTAGCAATTTAATTTATTACCTAATTCACTACACATTTGTAGTTTATATTTTTGTTAATAAAAACAAAAAAAAAAATGGATCACACATACAAGAACAAAATAATTACCTAATGATCATCTTGCCATGGAATATGACCTTGTAGGCTCACAAAATATTGAGCAAAGTGATCCCGAATTTGCATGATGGCAGTAGTCGATCTTATTGCTCTATCCTCTGTGCTAGTCAGGTTCGATTCACAGTCATTTTGATCAACAAGTAGGGGTTCACAAAGTTATGCAAAATGACACAAGCCTTTACCACACTGTCCACATTTTCAGGTTTTAGTTGAATTGTGGTTAAAAGCACTCGCCATTTTGAGGTCATAAGTCCAAAGGTGCATTGAACATACCGCCTAGCCCTACTCAATCTGTAATTGAAGATCCTATGGGTTGAGTTTAGACTACGACTGGCCTATGACTTCATAAGATTTTGACCAAGTTGGAAGGCCTCATCCCCAACTAAAACCAACGGCAGGCATGGACCTCCTGTGCCTGGAAGACTTTGGGATGTTAAAATGGTTGCTATACAGGCATCTACCCATGTTACTTTCTTGAAATACTCTTGAATCATTGGTACGCCCATATGCACCAATATCAACAGCGACAAAACGGTATCTGGAATCCGCAATAGCCATCAGAACTATTGAAAAATACTTTTTATACTTATAATACAGGGATCCACTATTGACAGGTTTCCCGTCCAAAGCACCGGTGCACTTGGTTGAATCTTTCGGCAATACTAAGCCGCTGAGCAGGACTTGGGAAAACGAGTGGCTGCAACGTCTCCCAAATAACCTCGCAAGTTTCTTGAACCAATTCACAAGCAGTTGAAATTCCTAGGCGACATTGGTAATGTAGTGAGGTGAAGCTTTCTCCAGTAGGCAGGTATCTATGAAAAATATGAAAGGAATTATGCCTCAAAAAGTCACTGTACACAATAGCAAAGTTACAGTACATGCATGTCAATGTCATCTACTTCATTCAATGGATATATTTATAGTAAATTGTGCGCGTCCTACCTCAGTGTCACCACTAATCGTTGTTCTGGACTAATGCTTTTACGAAACGTCGTGTCCTGACGCTGAATATCTTCATGGATATGTGATAGCAAAGTATCAAAGGTCTCAATGGACATTCGAAGATCATTTTCAAATTTCTCCGGGAAAAAACGCAATTGGTAATAAAGGGTATGGAAAACACCATCTGTCTGACGCACATAGGTCACTGGATATTTAAAGGACATATTAATATTCATGCTATCCAAGTGTAAAGGACATATTGATACTCATGCTATAGCAACTCCATTTTGTCTGCTTGCTTTAAAATCATGTTATTATACTCCTTGCATAACATACTTCTTTCCTTCTTTTCTCATGCAACTTTCCCACACTAACCTTTTCTCACAATAACATTCTGTGAGACACTCTGCTCCTGTTATCTAACTGGTCTGAGCCGGGATGTGTATAACCTTGTAAATTTCCACCATGCACCGAACTAACGATAATATGACCATATGTGTATTTCCGTAATAATTGTACTAACATTGGTCCAAGCCTGTAGTATGTCTGTAGGTGATTGGCTATTGATATACTCAAAACAATATAAAATGCTAAGTAGAAATAAACGAGATTAGAGATTCTCTGAATCCTCCCATACAGAGCACTGCCTCCGTCTGGTTTTCTGTTGGATTGTGCAATCAACATAATAATTTGACACTCACTTGGTCAACCGTGAAGGGACGTTGGTGCCCTCCCTCAACAGATGCACCCAGGTTGGCCTTCTTCCACAACGTCTAATCTGCCTCCGACACAATGGCATTAAGTGATATTTCACAAGCAGAGGCGCAATCATGTTGCTGCTCGCAGCCTTTCCAGTCGTTCAGTCTACCCTGACAAAAGAGAAATAAATACCCACATATACTGGTTAGTGCCAGTTTCAAAATCTAAAAAACTTTATTATCCTATGAACAAAAGGATGCGTTTTTTTTTACACAGAAATGTTACAAACGTATCTTTAAGAGACTGCAAACTGTCTTTGAAAACCGCACTGAGACAGATCTCCGGATGAGGTTCTACCACTGTACCCAGAAACCTGAGGACAGTATCCGGGACTATGCCTGCCGCTTACAGGAAGCCCTGCGGGCCCTGAAACAGGTTAGTCCAGCCAGCATACATAGTGAGGACAAAATGCTGACAGAACAGTTCATCCGGGGGTTGAGGTCCCAGGAGGAGAGCAGAACCGTACGGTGGTGGGCCTTAGATCATCCAAATGCCCCCTTTGACACCCTGAGGGACATGGCTATTAAGGGTTACGCTTAACGTATCCGTTTTTTTAGATGAAAAAAGACAAATATTGTAAAGTTTCACAATCCATTTAACGTATACGTCAGACGGAGTAGAATAGCGCAATGTAAAAGCACCCTAAGGCTATGTTCACACATGTGGTTTTTTTCTGATGCAAATCTGCTGCTAACTTTTCTCTGGCAGGAAAACAGCTGCGTAAAAAATGTGCATATTTGCTGTGGTTTTTGCTGCATATTTGCTGCGTATTTTTGACCACCCATTACTTCCCATGCGTGAAAAAATGCAGCAAATACGCAGCAGAAACGCTGAAAGAAGTGACATGCCCTATTTTCCAAATACACAAACAAGGCAGAAAATACGCAGCAAACAAAAATCAAGGTGTGAACAGAGAATTCTGGTTTCTCATAGACTTTTCTGGTACTGCTAGATGCAGCTGAAAATTTGCATAAAAATATGCTGAAAAATACGCAGCATAACACAACATGTGTGAACATAGCCTAAGGCCACGGCCCCACTATTAGTATTCAGTCAGTATTTTTTCTCAGGAGCGAGAGTTAAAACCAGATGAGGAACAATCTGTGAAAAGGTAGAATAGAAACAAGTCACCAATTCTGCATTTATCACCCACTCCTAAGAACAAATACTGACCGAATACTGATAGCGGGGCCGTGGCCTAAGACGTCATCTCAGGTGGCCGCTTATCTCAGGGAGAATAAAAGGATCAGCAGCCAGAAATCGGGCATGCCGGATTCCTATCTCCCCGCCGTCACCTGTCATTAGACTGTGGTCTGAACCCATCAAGTGCATTTGGCACCTAAAACTCTGAGTGTTTCTGAAGCTGCAGTTTCACCCATTTCACTTGTCATCAGGACTGTATTGTGTCGACAGCATCTGAAAGACGACTGCTATGTGGCACCCTGCTGTTCACAGGTACCACAGGACCCAAAAGGGTGCATGGATGGACTTCTCCACAAGAGGCCCTCATTACAAACAAACACCTCCACCCTTCCACCTCATACCACCAGGGGAGCCCTGATAGGGATATATATATGGAGGGTGGAGCCAGGCAGTTCAGTCTGAGTTAGTTGTTCAGAGAGTGTGCTGTCACGGAGAGCAGCAAAGATGCAGCACGTCTGCTGCTGTATTGAGGGCCCCGAGTGTGGCCAGAGGCAAAGAGGAGAGGAGAGAGGAGTTGAGGGGGCAGAGGAGCATCATAGGCTCACCACAGGACACAAACCGGACACCGTGTCCAAGCCTACAGGGTCCTCTATACCCAGTAGGGACTACCGGCATACCAGGAGGACTACAAGTCCCTGGTCGACCTGAAGCTAAACCCTTGACAGGACTAGGAACCACGAAGGCCCTGGCATCCAGGGATAGTGGTTGCCAGAAAAAGGTCCTACTACCAAGCGACAGGTGAAGGAACAGCACGACACAGAAGCTAGGCCCAGTTGGAGGCTGGCCAGGAGCTTAGAGAGAGGGAGACACGGACCAGGAGGCCTTATACCCACTCACTGTGGAGAAGTCCTGAAGTGTACCCTTCCTACCGAGTACCCTAGACCATACCTGACATCCGCACCAGTAAAGGTACTGAAGTGAATCCCCTGCCTCTGTCAGTTACTCCTGCTGCGCCATCTCTCCTGCACTACAAGCCCCAGCATCACCACCATCTGCACCTACACTGCCCCGGGGGCCCGTTCCGCCTGTGGGGAGCAGGAACATCCCAGCTGCCATCCCATCACCCCCGGAGGTCTGCAGCAGCGCCGGTAACCATTACTGGAAACCACAGGTGGCGTCACGAGACAAACTGTACACTAAAACCCCTTTTTAAAGAGAGACCCAGAGTACGGGCCTGGGAGCCGACTGCCGTGACATCCTAAGCAAGGCAAAAGGCCCGGGTACCGAGTCCCCTATATCCACCTGGGTGACACAGCTCTCTTTCCTGGTGTCACGAACAGGATTTCGTGCCCGTTGCCACCGGGTACAGTGTGCCGTAATTGAACTGTGTTTAAACTGTAGTGAACATCGGCGCCATTACCGCATCGCTGCGTGGGAAGAAGAGGGGTGTAACAGCGGGAACCAGAGAGGCGTGAATGTTGGAAGCGCGCGAAGCTCAAGCCCCGCCTCGCACTCTGACGCAGCACCAGGAAGCGTCAGGTCCTGGAAGGAGACCGTCGCCTGCGGAGCTGCGGCTTACCCGATCAAAAGTATAGGAGGTAGGCTACGGTTCACTAGGGGGGCGCGACAATGGCCGACGACCAGCAAGACACCGGAGCACCAGTTAACGCTCATGATGTTCTACTCGCGCCCGGCGCTGCTCAGGCCGGAGCGGCCGCCCCACCAGCAGGGGTCGTGACTCCATTGATACCCATAACCCTGCCGTATATCCCCGGAGCAAAATGGCTTCCCCAGTATGACGGGAAACCAGACACCCTGTCTGGATTCAAAAGGAAAATATGCGGTGTCCTGGACATGTATTCTATAACTGGTAAACAGAGAGCCGCTGTTGTGCTGGGACAATTGACTGGTGCCGTAGAGCGGGAAGTTGAAATCTGGCCAGCCGCAGACCAGGAATCAGTATCCATTATCTTTAAGAGACTGCAAACTGTGTTTGAAAACCTCACTGAGACAGATCTCCGTATGAGGTTCTACCACTGTACCCAGAAACCTGAGGAGAGTATCCGGGACTATGCCTGGCGCTTACAGGAAGCCCTGCGGGGCCTGAAGCAGGTTAGTCCAGACAGCATACATGGTGAGGACAAAATGCTGACAGAACAGTTCATCCGGGGGTTGAGGTCCCAGGAGGAGAGCAGAACCGTACGGTGGTGGGCCTTAGATCATCCAAATGCCCCCTTTGACACCCTGAAGGACATGGCTATTAAGGGTCTGCAGCCCCTGGAACCATCAGATACGGCTATCCAGCGTTACCAGGGTGGGGCCACCCCAGTGCCCGCAGCACCCACTGCTCCTTCATTAACGGCTGAATCAAAAATGCAAACAGTGCCCCCTAGCGAGCTGGACAGACTGTGCTCTGAAGTGCGTCAGCTAAGTAAAACCCTGGCCACTGTCCTGAGCACCCTGCAGCTACAGGAGGAGCCCGAGCCGGAAGGAAGGATACTACTCGCCGACAGCCCTGAGGATGTCTCCTGGATGAGGAGAAGAAGGAGGACAATGCCACCCCGCAGGAGGACAACGCCACGCCGTGGGAGGACCAACGACCAACGTCGCCCTCAAAGAGAATTTGTCTGCTACCGTTGCCACAAGGCAGGCCATACCACCCGGACCTGTCCTTTAAACGTGCAAACCCTGGGGCCGAGGGCCGACACCCAGGAGTAGACCAACCAGGCCCATCAAGCTGGTACCACCGGTTTGTAGGAGGAAGGCCTTTCCTGTCCATCGTGCTGGACGGGATAGCAACACCTGCACTACTGGACACCGGGTCACAGGTAACCATCATACCTAACATCCTCTACAAAAGGTACTGGTCCCTAGATGAACTTCATCCGCCAGCCCCAAATCTCTCTGTGTATGCATCCAATGGCCTTCCTCTTAACCTAGTAGGGGTTAAGGACGTGACAGTGAAGGTGGGGAGAGCGGTACTAAAGGACCAAGGACTGATTGTAGTGGAGTCTAACCCTGGTGATACAGACTTGTATATGATACTTGGTACAAATATTGTTGGTAACTGTTTGGGAAAAGTGTTGTTCTTGCTCCAACAGATGGCTGACACTGCCAAACCAGGGCAGAGGAAGGTGCTCCAGAGAGAGATACGAGCCCTCCTGTACCAGCAACAGGTAAAGCTAACAGGTGGTGAGATTGGTAATGTACGGGTGACAGACCTGATACCCATTGTGATTCCCCCAATGAGTGAAATGCTGATTTGGTGTAGGGCAGCAATCGGTCTCAAGGGACAGAACTACCAGGCGGTAGTGGAGCCCATCAGTTCAGAACACAGACCCACACTCCTAACTGCTAGAGGGGTAGTTGATGTACACAATGGAAGGGTACCCGTACGCCTCCTAAATTGTGGGGAGGAGGAAGTTAAATTGCCACGATACGCCACTGTTGTCCGACTGTATACTGTGAATGATGATGCCATACACAGTGGAATCTTTGACCCCACCAGATACAGTGGAGGACAATGACTCCGAAGCTCAGCTGGAGGATTGGTGTCAACAGCTCCACGTTGGGACTGACGCCACTCCTGTCCATCAGAAACATGGTGTTTACAGAGTGGTTCAGGAATATGAACAGGTGTTTAGTAAACACCCACTTGATTTTGGAAGGGTTAAAGGGGTACAACACCACATACCCACTGGTAACCATCCACCCATTAAGGAGCGTTACAGACCCATACCACCAGCACATTACCAAACAGCCAAAGAAATGTTGCATGACATGAAAAAGGCAGGGGTAGTAAGGGATAGCTGTAGCCCCTGGGCAGCTCCCCTGGTCCTGGTCAGAAAGAAGGACGGTAGCATGAGGATGTGTGTAGATTATAGACAGATTAATCGCATAACACATAAAGATGCATACCCTTTGCCCCGTATAGAGGAATCCCTGGCTGCACTAAAATCTGCCAATTACTTCTCTACACTGGATCTCACTAGCGGGTACTGGCAAGTCTCTGTTGCTGAGGAAGACCGGGAGAAGACGGCCTTCACCACCCCGATGGGTCTGTGCGAGTTCAACAGTATGCCATTTGGACTCTGCAACGCACCCGGAACGTTCCAGAGGCTGATGGAGTGTTGCTTGGGACATCGGAACTTCGAGACAGTGCTGCTATACCTGGATGACGTTATCGTGTACTCGAGGACGTATGAAGACCATCTAAAGCACCTGGCGGAGGTATTTGAGGCATTGTCCCGGTATGGGATGAAACTAAAACCTTCTAAGTGCCACCTGCTCAAGCAGAAGGTTCAGTACCTGGGACACGTGGTCAGCTCAGAGGGAGTAGTACCAGACCCGGAGAAGGTCACTGCCATCCAGAAGTGGCCTGAACCAAGAAACATCAAGGAAGTACGTCAGTTTCTGGGACTGGTCGAGTACTACAGGAGGTTCATAAAGGATTACACCAAAAAGGTAGCACCTCTACAAGACCTCCTGATAGGACAGTCCAAGAGAGGTAAAAATCCCCCATTCCAGTGGGGTAAGGAACAGGCTGAATCCTTTGCAGTAATAGAATCATAGAATCATAGAATGGTAGAGTTGGAAGGGACCTCCTGGGTCATCTGGTCCAACCCCCTGCTCAAAGCAGGATTCACTAGATCATCTCAGACAGATGTCTGTCCAGCCTCTGTTTGAAGACGTCCATTGAAGGGGAACTCACCACCTCTCGTGGCAGCCTGTTCCACTCATTAATCACCCTAACTGTCAAAAAGTTTTTTCTAATATCTAATCTGTGTCTCCTCCCATTTAGTTTCATCCCATTGCTTCTAGTCTTTCCTTGTGCAAATGAGAATAAAGATGATCCTTCTACAATGTGACAGCCCTTGATATATTTGTAGACAGCTATTAAGTCTCCTCTCAGTCTTCTTTTTTGCAAGCTAAACATTCCCAAATCCTGTAACCGTTCCTCATAGGACATGGTTTGCAGACCAGTCACCATTCTGGTCGCTCTTCTCTGAACTTGCTCCAGTTTGTCTATGTCTTTTTTAAAATGTGGTGCCCAAAACTGTACACAGTATTCCAGATGAGGTCTGACCAAAGAGGAGTAAAGACTGATAATGACTTCACGTGATCTAGACTGTATGCTTCTGTTAATACATCCCAGAATTGTATTTGCCTTTTTTGCTGCTGCATCACACTGTTGACTCATGTTCAGTCTATGATCTATTAGTATACCTAAGTCTTTTTCACATGTACTGTTGCTTAGCTCTATTCCTCCCATTCTGTATATGCTTTTTTCATTTTTATTGCCCAGATGTAGTACTTTGCATTTTTCCCTGTTAAAAACCATTCTGTTGGTTGCTGCCCACTGCTCCAGTTTATTTAGGTCTTTTTGAATCCTCTCTCTCTCTTCTCTAGTATTAGCTATCCCTCCTAGCTTTGTGTCATCAGCAAATTTAATCAGTTTACCCTCAATTCCTTCATCTAAATCATTGATAAAGATGTTGAACAATACAGGTCCCAGGACGGAGCCCTGTGGTACCCCACTTGAGACATTCATCCAGCTGGATGTGAAGCCATTTACAACCACCCTTTGAGTCCGATCACTAAGCCAGTTATGAATCCACCTAACAGTTGCCTGGTCCATTGCATACTTGGTCATTTTTTCAATAAGGATGGTGTGAGATACTTTGTCAAATGCTTTGCTGAAGTCAAGATATACTATATCTACAGCATTTCCCTGATCCACCCAGTCAGTGATTCTGTCATAGAAGGAAATTAAGTTAGTCTGACATGACTTGTTAGTTACAAACCCATGCTCACTCTGGTTAATCACTTCATTCTTATCCATGTACTTACATACATGTTGTTTAATAATTTGTTCAAAGATCTTTCCTGGTATAGAAGTCAGACTCACCGGCCTATAGTTCCCTGGGTCCACCTTCTTCCCCTTTTTGAAGATAGGAACAACATTTGCTCTTCTCCAGTCTTCTGGGACTTCTCCTGTTCTCCAAGAATTTTCAAAGATTATGGAGAGTGGTTCTAAAATTTCTTCTACGATCTCCTTCAGTACTCTGGGGTGTAATTCATCTGGACCTGGAGACTTGAACTCATTTATGTTAGCTAAATATTCCCTCACAATCTTTCTGTTTACAGATAACTTGGATTCCTCTATTCTTTAAAAGGACAGTGAAGATCAGTTGATGTTACATTTTCTTTCTGAGAGAAAACAGATGCAAAATAGGAATTAAAAAGTTCGGCCTTCTCAACATCCTCTCTTACCATTTCTCCATTTTCATCCTGTAAAAATATTATAGCATCTTTGACTTTTCTTTTACTTTTGACATACCCCCAAAATCCTTTTTTATTGCTTTTGACATCTCTTGCAAGCCTTAATTCATTGTCAGCTTTAGCTAACCTGATACGTGCCCTGCAGGATCTGCAGACTGCATTATAATCTTCTTTAGATATGCCTCCCTCTTTCCATTTAATAAACATTTCTTTCTTTCTTTTTAGCATGTGTTTAAGTTCTGTGTTCATCCATCCTGGTTTCCTTAAATGCTTCCCATTCTTCCTACTTTTCGGGATTGTTAACGATTGTGCTTTGAGAATCTCATTTTTAAAAATTTCCCATCCTTCCTGGACATTTTTGTCCTTAAGGACATCCAGCCATTGGATCCCTCCTATTCTCTTTCTGAGTCTCTTAAAATCTGCCTTTCTAAAATCTAACCTTGAAGTCTGAGTCTTCACATGTCTTCCTCCTCTAGTTATCCAAAATTCTATAATAGCATGATCGCTGCCTCCTAGGGTCCCAGCCACCTTTACCTCCTCAACCATTTCCTCCCTGTTTATAAGGATTAGATCCAAAGTAGCAGATCCCCTTGTTTTCTCCCCTACCTTTTGGAAGATAAAGTTGTCAGCAAGAGAGGATAAGAATTTGCTTGACCTGTTAGTTTTACTTGAGAGAGATTCCCAACAAATGTCTGGATAGTTGAAATCTCCCATGACCACTACGTCATATTTTTTGGAGAACTTGGTCATTTGATACATAAAGAGTTCATCCATATCTTCAGCTTGCCCAGGTGGCCTGTAGTAAATGCCTACAATGGTGTCCTTTCCGTTGTTCTCTCCTTGTATTCTTACTGAATGAAGGAAGTCCTAACTGGTGAAGAAATCCTGGCTTACCCTGACTACAGCCAGCCTTTCCTGTTGTATACCGACGCCAGCAACGAGGCACTGGGAGCTGTGTTGTCCCAGAAGCAAAACGGCAGAGAGAAGGTAATTGCCTTTGTCAGTAGGAAGCTTCGCCCTACTGAGAGGAATCTGAAGAATTACAGTTCCTTCAAGCTGGAGTTCCTGGCCTTGGTCTGGGCTATCACTGAAAGATTCAAGCATTACCTAGCCTCAACTAAATTCACAGCCTTTACTGACAATAATCCCTTGACACACCTGGAGACAGCCAGGTTGGAAGCCATGGAACAGCGTTGGGTGCCAGACTGTCAAATTATCAGCTCACCATCAAGTACCGGGCAGGTCACAAGAACACCAATGCTGATGCCCTGTCAAGGATGCCCCACCAGTCGGACACCGAGGATGAAGTGGATGATCTCGAAGAAATTGAACTACCTGCTTTCCACAGAAATGAAATGGTCCACGAGCAGCGCGCCTCCTGAAGATGTCATGGTAGGACGCCAAACCCTCTACCTCATCAAAGCTGGAAAGAGACCCAGGACAGTGACCCGGTTGTCAGCCTCATCAAAAGACTGATAACCCAAGAAGGTTCTCACCTGGAGAAGAATGCTCCCCGACAAGCCAAACACCTGTGGAATGAGAGAAGCCGGCTGTTCATCTACAGAGAGAAGCTGTGCAGAAGGTATGTCAACTCTAAGACCCATGAAATGGTGTGGCAGATTGTTGTACCTAGGACGGATATCCAGATGGTGTTAGAGGCCTACCATGATCAAGCAGGTCACTTTGGCTGGAAGAAGCTGGAAACCCTGCTGAAGGACCGGTTCTATTGGGTTGGAATGCGGAGTTCCATAGAGAGGTGGTGCCGGAATTGTGGGCCCTGTAGCCTTAGAAGAAAAGACTACGGCAGCCAGAAAGCACCCTTGCAGTCCATCAAGACAACCAAACCCCTGGAGATTGTCACTCTGGATCACGTCAAACTGTCACCCAGCAGATCAGGCTACTCCTATGCCCTGACCTTGGTGGATCACTATTCCCGATTCCTGGTGGTAACCCCTGTCAAGGACCTGACAGCAGAAACTGCAACAAGAACGTTCCAAGCCTACTTCTGCAGACCCCATGGATATCCGGAAAAGGTGCTCACAGATCAAGGCCCTGCCATCGAATCTGAGCTATTCAAGGAATTCTGCCACCTGTATGGATGCAAGAAGATCCGAACTACGCCATATCATTCGCAAACCAACGGTATGTGGGAGAAAATGAACACCATCATTATAGACCTGCTAAAAACCCTACCTTTGGAAGAGAGCAACCAGTGGCCAGAAAAACTACCTGACCTAGTGGACCTGTATAACCACATACCCGTGAGTTCTACAAATTGTACCCCAGCGTACCTCATGAGAGCAAGACCTGGGAAATTGCCCATGGACTTGGAGCTCAGAGTGGTAGAACCTGCTGCAGATACGTCCACTGAGGATTGGGACACAAGTCGGCAAGAGCAGTACAGGAGAGTACAGGCCTGTGTCGAAGAAAGTCTGAACAGAGTAAGGGAAAGACAGGAAGAACAGTACAATAAACATGCACCTGCAGAACCCTTGTCACCTGGAGAGATAGTGCTAAAGCGGAAAAGAAGAGGTCACAAGCTCGATGACCAGTGGGAAAGAGAACCCTACACTGTGCTAAACTCCAGATTTGACAACAGTAAAACCTGCCTGATCAGTAAAGATGGAGGTAAAACGACCACAACAGTCTCAAGAGACCACTTGAAAGTGTGCTCAGGTCTACTGAAGACAACGGAGGAAGAAGTACCTCCTATAGCACCGGAAGAACCCAAGGAAGATGTGCTTCACACAGTTCTAGGAGATTTCCCTGCGGACTGGCCTCAACTTGATGGAGCAGTTATTATACCAGTAATACACTTCTATCAACCACAAGAAGAACCTGTGAGCGCCCTAGAAGAACTTGCTCAGGAACAGGAAGAGTCCCCAGTTAGAGGAGGATCAACCGTTGAAGCAGAGCCTGAAGGCCCAGTAATCAGTGCACTTGCCAGTCCCATAGAGAGATTGAGGCAGTTTTATAATCTACCAGCACGTACACCTGATAGGTTAGCAGAGAGTGCATGCACAGACACCAGTATCACCCCAGTGCTACGAAAGTCCACACGCAGCACACAAGGCCAAATCCCTGCCAGGTTTAGGGATTAAAATACAAAATGCCTGAAGTATAAATAGTTACCCAGTTGGGTATTGTCTATTATTTATTGTGTAAACAGAAATTAATGTGTGCCTGTAGTTACCCGTCAGGGTGCAGAGACTTGTAGGCTGAGGACTGTGAGCAGCCAAAAACTGTCCTTGTAAATAGTTGCACTCATCAAAAGTGCCCCCTTATTTGACCAATGAACAAAAACCTGTTTGGCGTGGCCGAAGACGTAGTCCAACACCTGGATCACTTATGCCCTGTAGCCATGCCCAGGGCCTACGTTGAGGGTTTTCAGGCGGGTCCCTCATGTTTCACCTTCACCCGTGGAATGGACACCTGGTGACGGGACTTATTGTAACATTATTTTTGTTATTATAATTATTGTTATTGTTGTTATCTGTTTTAAAAATGCTTCAGTTCAGGAGAACTGAATTGTACTAGGGGGGAATGTGTCACCCTGCTGTTTACAGGTACCACAAGACCCAAAAGGGTGCATAGACGGACTTCTCCACAAGAGGCCCTCATTACAAACAAACACCTCCACCCTTCCACCCCATGCCACATGAGGGAGACCCGATAGGGATATATATATGGAGGGTGGAGCCAGACAGTTCAGTCTGAGTTAGTCGTTCAGAGAGTATGCTGCCACGGAGAGCAGCGAAGACGCAGCACGTCTGCTGCTGTATTGAGGGCCCCGAGTGTGGCCAGAGGCAAAGAGGAGAGGAGAGAGGAGTTGAGGGGACAGATGAGCATCATAGGCTCACCACAGGACACAAACCGGACACCGGGTCCGCGCCTACAGGGTCCTCTATACCCAGTAGGGACTACCGGCATACCAGGAGGACTACAAGTCCCTGGTCGACCTGAAGCTAAACCCTTGACAGGACTAGGAACCACGAAGGCCCCAGCGTCCAGGGATAGTGGTTGCCAGAAAAAGGTCCTACTACTAAGCGACAGGTGAAGGAACAGCACGACACAGAAGCTCCCAGTTGGAGGCTGGCCAGGAGCTTAGAGAGAGGGAGACACGGACCAGGAGGCCTTATACCCGCTCACTGGGGAGAAGTTCTGAAGTGCATCCTTCCTACCGAGTACCCTGGGCCGTACCTGACATCCGCACCAGTAAAGGTACTGAAGTGAATCCCCTGTCTCTGTCAGTTACTCCTGCTGCGCCATCTCTCCTGCACTACAAGCCCCAGCATCACCACCATCTGCAACTACACTGCCCCGGGGGCCCGTTCCGCCTGTGGGGAGCAGGAACATCCCAGCTGCCATCCCATCACCCCCGGAGGTCTGCAGCAGCGCCGGTAACCATTACCGGAAACCACAGGTGGCATCACGAGACAAACTGTACACTAAAACCCCTTTTTAAAGAGAGACCCAGAGTACGGGCCCAGGAGCCGACTGCCGTGACATCCTAAGCAAGGCAAAAGGCCCGGGTACCGAGTCCCCTATATCCCCTGGGTGACACAGCTATACTGGCAGAAAACATATATGCTAAATGTAAAGCCCGGTGGGATGGCAGCCATACAATGCACCATGGTGCCAGCACAGGACCCAGCCTGGCACCGGGTCTTCCTTGTGATTCCCCTCTCTCATTAGGATAGTAATTATTGAGTGGTGCTTAGTACTCAACTTTAATACCAGCTATCATTGTACCGGGAGCAGTTAGAAAAGAAAATGTCCAGGTGACTTTGGGTGAACTATCGGAGTGGTCACTGTGGACTATAAGGCCCCCGGAGCTGCGCTCACCAGATTAACATTCTTTTTATTATTAGCTTCACATAAACAGCATTAACAACCAGGATTACACTTGATTCTGCCTGGAGACGCAGGATTAGGACAGTCCAGGTAATTTTCCTCCACAATTACACATCGTTTAGCAGAGCCCAGCCATGATCATCAGGTTATAGGGTTATTTCACCAATTATTAACCCAGCCAATATTGGCCTTAAAGGAGACCTGCTGAAAGTAATTGTGCAGATGGCGCTTACGGTTAAAATGAACATTTCCTATTTCTGAGCTGAACTTTGTCTGCACTGAGAGAAAGAAAGGATTGGTACCGTGTTGGCCAGATGAAAAACTATTACTCTATTATCTTGTAGTTATGATTAGCGATGAGCGAATATGTTCGAAATCTGATCTCAAATGTTAAATTCGACACAAATCTGGCACATTCGGATTCGTGATCGGAAACACGAGCATTTTTTCTTAAAGTCAGCAAAAATTGGTAACATTCGGCGAACAAGTGTGGGAAAATTATTGCGGCGCAACTACAGTGTTTTTGACACTTTGGCTAGCATACTGCTTGCGTATGATGAGCGGGGGGATGTGTTTGATGAGGGGGGGCTGGGGAAGAGCAGACACAAGCTGAGAGAAGCCATGATTCTAATTTGTTTTTTCTCTAATAGTAATGGGCGAGCACTAAAATGCTCGGGTGCTCAATGCTCGGGTCGAACACATTGGAATACTCAGGGGCTCAACCCGAGCAACGAGCCCAATGTAAGTCTAAGACAAAAACAAATCCAAAATGGATTTTCCTGGGAAATATGTTAAGGAACATCCTTTCCAGGGTAATGACTTGTATATAAGGCAAAATAAATAACCAAAAACAAAAATACTCCTCACACCTTGGGCTATGTCCACACATAGCGTTTTTGATGCGTTTTTGCACTTTTGCATTGCTTTCAACCAAGACAAATGCATTCACTTGGAAATGTCATTTTACAACCTTATCTGGCCATGTGGTGTGTGACACATTATCAGACACATCCTGTTTCATTTATGATGGAGGGACTCAGAAAGTCACAAAGCCTATTTTTATAGGGCCATAAGTCGGCCCTTACTATTCTTAAAGGTCCAGCAGTCGGCCCTCACTATTGTTAGGGAGCCATCAGCCAGCTATGCTTTGTTGTTCCCAATATTAACGAGTGGGTCATCTATACTGTTATTGCGTATGCAGTGACTGCAAGGGCTGCCAAAAATTTGGAGGCACTCCAATGCCCCTTGCAAGAGACGTAGAGGTTGGAGAACCTCCTAAAAACAATGTTCTCATTATTAGGAAGTGGGTCTCCCATAGTGTTTGCCTATGCAGTGAACCAATGGTTGTCAAAAATTTGTAGGAACTCCAATGCCCCTTGTAAGAGACATAGAGGTTGGAGAGCCTCCTAAAAACAATGTTCCCATTATTAGGAAGTGGGTCTCCCATAGTGTTTGCCTATGCAGTGAATGCAAATGTTGCCAAAAATTTGGAGGAACTCCAATATCCCTTGCAAAACATGTAGAGGAGGTGATATGGTAGATATGGTGATGAATGATATGGTGGTGGAGGATGAGGAGAAGGAGGAGGACAAGAGCAAATAGCCAAAATCAGGAAGAGTATACCCATGTGTGGGTGTGAAGAGGTGCATGGGAATACACCTCCCAAGAAAAGACACTGGATTTGAGTTTAGATTGTGCGGCTATCATTCGGTGGTGTTGAGAAGTCTGGCCCAATCCAGCCCTTGTTCATTTTTATAAGAGTCAGCCTGTCAGCATTTTCAGTTGACAGGCGGATGTGTGGCACCCCAGGGGTCTGGTTACCACAGTAATAGAAATATTACGTCTGAGAGCAAGTGGGAGGTTTCCTGGTCAGGAGCCCTTAAGCCTGCAACACCTCCTGCCCAGACCTGGGAGGGGAGGAACCTGCCCTATATAAACTGGGTCTGGGGCGGGGTTAGACAGACAGAGCCTGGAGTGAAGTTCCAGACACAGGGCAAGAAACAGCAGGAGCTCTGTAGGAGCAGGAGCTGAGTGCCAGGGACTGGAAGCAGATATATTGCTCGTCCTGGCTGAAGAGACTACTACCGGACAACGGAGTCCGAGGCTGTGGGAACCTCTAAGTCCAGCAGCAGAACCCAGCCGGCAGGGGATTCCAGGTCCTCTGGCCATAGAAGCCCGGAGGCTCAGTCACAAGGAAGGGACCAGCACCCCCATCGAGGAGCGGAGGCTATCAGAAGGCCCCAAGTCACCAGCCATACAGGTGAGCACCACACGGTATACTCAGGGACGTGGGCTACTTCCACTCGCTTACAGCAAGGTAGCCAGGAAGAGTGCAGATAGACGGGGAGGCCTACAACTCCACCTGGCCAGGGGAACTCCTGCTTGCTCGCAGACTGACCAGGCCCCTTATGCTAGCCAGTACTCCCGGGTGGGTCTGCCTTAATATCATCAGTAAAGACCCTGAACTGCACTGCAAAGACTCTGAGTTGTTCCTGCTTTCTCACCGCATACAGCACTACTAGTACTGGGACGCCCGCACACCATCACTCCCATCATCCACGTTCCCTGCCCTGAGGCCATACTCTTCCCGTGGGGAGTTATCCCATCTTTAGCTGTGCACACCACACCAGCCTCAGCGGACTGCCTCGCAGCGGCGGTACACTCTGACCGCAATCCACGGGTGGCGTAGTCGGACATTAAACCACAAAAACCCTATAAACCACCCTGAACCACGGGACCGGGTCACCGCCACGGAGACTACAACCCCCAGAGACCCGGCTCCGGGTATCCCACACACGCGCACACACGGCCCAGGGGGCGCGTCAACTTTGGCGTAGTCGGCAGGATTTCGTGCCCGCAACCACCGGGTACTGCGTGCCTTCAAAAGACTGTCATACCTGCCGTGGTGAAGGTTCCCGCCATCCGTGGCCGTTTCCCGCCATCTTCAGAAGTTTCCCGTCATCCGCAGCTGTTTTCCCGCCATCCGCAGTCGTTTTCCCGCCATCGGACGCCATCTTCGGGACGCCGCGCGGGAAGAAGAGGGGCGTGGACGCTGAAAGCGTGCGAGACCCGAAGCTCCGCCGCACGCACCGACGCTGCGCAAGGTCCTGGAAGGGAGAGAGAGCGACGCTGACGTCACCAGGACGCGACGCAAGGTCCTTGTCCGGAGCAGCACCAGCGGAGCCGCGGCCTACAGAAGAGGATCGTCGGAAGGTAGGCCACACTTAACTAGGGGGGAGGAAGATGACGGACACGGAGGGACCCTCTACCACCAGTGCGGCCACTGCCGCAGTAATGCCATTTACAATGCCTTACATCCCCGGAGCGGCCTGGCTGCCCCAATACTCAGGGGAGTCGCATACCCTAAGCGACTTTAAAGAGAGACTGTACAGCCTATTTTAGGTATACCCCCTGACGGAGGGCCAGAAAGTGAGCATATTGATAGGCCAGCTAACCGGCGCAGCCCAGCGTGAAGTAAAGTCCTGGTCAGTCCGGGACAAGGAGACCGTAAAGGAGATCTTAGCCCGGCTGAAGGACACCTTTGATACCCGCACCTCAGCCGAGATCAAAATGAGATTTTATGGGTGCAAGCAGCGGGCCCAAGACAGTATAAGAGACTATGCTCTGAGTTTGCAAGAGGCCCTGGGAGCCATTAAACAGGCAGACCCTGACAGTGTGCGGAATGCAGATGAACTGTTAACTGAGCAATTCATTGAGGGTCTGCTGTCCAACGCCCACCGAACCCAGTTACGTGCAATGGCCTTGCAGAACCCTGGTTTAGACTTTGCAAAGTTCAAAGACAGGGCCATCCGGGTGCTCAGAGAACCGGCACCGGGTAGCGCTGTAACCCACCGGCGCCCTGCTATTACCTATCACCAGGAGGCGGCGCCCTTGTCTGCAGAGCCTATAGGAGCTGGTGCGCAGGCTTTGGACAACAACCCGGCTACAGACCTGCACCATCAGGTTCAAGAGCTAACTAAAAGCGTAGCCGCGCTAACCCAAACTGTGCAATCTTTACAGGTCTCTCCTCCAGGAAGGATCAAGCTGGCCACCAGTCCGGAGGACATCCCATGGCACTGACAGAGGAGGATCCCATCGTCCAGAGGAAGACCAAGTGACAGATACAACGAGGACGGACAACCCATCTGCCGCCACTGCAATCAGCCCAGACATATGGCAAGGTACTGTCATTTAAACGGGCACAACCTGGGGCAGAGGGCCAACCCCCAGGCATAAGATCATCAGGCCCATTGAACTGGCGTGATAAATATGTAGGGAGACGTCCGGTCTTGCCTGTGGTACTGGATGGCATTCCTATGAGTGCCCTACTAGACACTGGGTCACAGGTGACCACCATCCCGTACGTGCTCTTTAAGCGGTACTGGAATGACTTGGACATAACCCGCTACCCAGATGACGACCTGAGTATCATCGCCAGCAATGGTCAGCCCATGCCGCAGGTGGGATTCAAAGAGGTGACCATTAAAATCGGTAAAGTCGAACTGGCGGCACAAGGACTGATTATTGTGGACATTGACCGTCATGAGAGTCACCCTAGAATAACTTTGGGAACTAACGTGATTGAAAATTGTCTTGCAGAGGTAATTCTAATTTTACAGCAGGTTGCCAAGAACGCCAGTTCCAGCCAGCAGCGTGTCCTCCAAAAAGAGATCCGGGCACTGATGAAACGGCAACAGGTGGAATTATCTGGTGGTGAGATTGGTAGCTTGAGAATGTGTGACCCGTTCCCTATTGCCATGCCCCCGAAAAGTGAGATGATGATATGGTGCCGGGCAGCTATTGGTCTAAGAGGAAGAGACTACCAAGCAATGGTAGAGCCCGTCTACTCAGACAGTAGGCCCACCATTTTGACAGCACGGGGAGTGGTCGATGTACGCCATGGGAGGGTACCTGTCCGCATCGTAAATATCGGGGAGAGAGAAGTATACCTGCCCCGGTATGCCACGCTAGCCAAATTGTTCACCATAAACCAAAATTCTGTAAGGGCCGTAGAACCCTTGCCTCCATCTCAACCAGAGGAAGGTAACGACTCTAAGAAAGAAATGGAGGACTAGTGTCAGCAACTGCATTTGGGTACTGACTCCACTCCCTCACACCAAAAACAGGGAGTCTACCGGGTGGTTCAGGAGTATGAAAGTCTTTAGTAAACACCCGCTAGACTTCGGGCGAGTAAAGGGGGTAGAACATCACATCCCCACAGGAGACCATCCACCCATAAAGGAAAGATACCGACCTGAACTCCCTGCACACTATCAGCATGCAAAGGGGATGTTGCGGGACATGAAGGAGGCTGGGGTAATCAGGGACAGCTGTAGCCCCTGGGCAGCTCCACTAGTTCTAGTGAAAAAGAAGGACAACACAATGAGAATGTGTGTGGACTACAGAAAGGTCAACCGTATCACACACAAAGATGCGTACCCGTTACCTAGAATAGAAGAATCTTTAGCTGCATTAAAATCTGCTAACTTCTTCTCCACTTTGGATCTTACTAGTGGGTACTGGCAGGTTCCTGTAGCAGAGGCAGACAAGGAGAAGACTGCATTCACCACCCCAATGGGTCTCAGCGAATTCAACTGTATGCCGTTCGGGCTCTGCAACGCACCAGGAACCTTCCAGCGGTTGATGGAATGCTGTCTGGGACACTGGAATTTCGAGACGGTCCTGTTATACCTGGACAATGTCATCGTTTATTCCAAAACCTACGAGGACCATCTGAAACACCTGGCAGAAGTGTTTGACGCCCTGGCAAGCTATGGCCTAAAGGTGAAACCCTCCAAGTGTCACCTGCTGAAACCAAAGGTACAGTACCTGGGACAAGTGGTGAGTGCTGACGGAGTGGCTCCCGACCCCGATAAAATCACCGTGATTAAAGACTGGCCAAGACCCTCCAGCATAAAGGAAGTGCGGCAGTTTCTCGGGTTGGTAGGCTACTACCGAAGATTCATTCCCGGTTTCACCAAAATGGCAGCTCCTATGCAGGACCTCCTGATAGGTCAATCCAGGAAGGCCAAAAACCAGAAGTCGCCCTTCAAGTGGGAAAAGCTGGAAGAGGAGTCCTTCCGCCAGCTGAAGATGGCCCTCACGGGGGATGAAATCCTGGCGTACCCTGACTACAGCCAGCCCTTTATCCTCCACACGGACGCGAGCAACATCGGGCTAGGAGCTATACTGTCCCAGATCCAGCAGGGGAAAGAACGGGTAATCGCTTACGCCAGCCAAAAACTACGGCCCACAGAGAGAAACCCTGAGAATTATAGCTCATTCAAGCTAGAGTTCCTGGCAGTGGTGTGGGCAGTGACCGAACGTTTCAAACATTACCTTGCCTCTTCCAAGTTCACCGTGTACACGGATAACAACCCGTTGACACACCTGGACACTGCAAGACTTGGTGCCCTGGAGCAGAGATGGATGGCCCGCCTGTCCAACTATGAATTCACCATCAAATCCCGGGCTTGACGCTCAAATGCCAACGCGGATGCCCTGTCCAGAATGCCAAACTTACTGGACGTAGGGGAAGATCCAGAAGAACTGGAAGAAGTCGAACTCCCTGCGTTCCACCGTCATGGGATTACCCTGTATTCCCACCGTGTAAGGGACAGACGCTCTGCCACGTTCAATCCCTTACCCCACTACAGCTGGGCAGAGACACAAGACAGTGATCCCGCAGTCCGTCTGGTGAAGGAAATGCTGACACAGGCTGATGCCCGTCTTGACCCAGACGCTCCAGAGGAGACCAAGCAACTGTGGAAGGAGAAAAGTAAACTGTTTCTTTACAAGGAGAAGCTGTGCCGGAGAATGGTCAACTCAAGAACACATGAGCTGATCTGGCAGGTAGTGGTCCCTAGACGAGACGCAGCTATGGTTCTGGAGGCATACCACGACGGAGCAGGACACTTCGGATGGAAGAAGCTGGAGTTCCTGTTGCGTGGACGGTTCTACTGGGTAGGCATGAGAGGAGCCATCGAGAGGTGGTGTAGAGAATGTGGCCCGTGCAACCTAAGAAGGAAGGACCGCGCCAGCCAGAAGACTCCCCTGCAGCCCATCATCACCAGACAGCCACTGGAACTGGTAGCCCTGGACCATGTGAAACTGGCTCCAAGCAAATCGGGGTACGTCTACGCCCTCACCATCGAAGATCACTACTCCCGGTTCCTGGTGGTGGTCCCTGTCAAGGACTTAACGGCTCAAACCGCAGCTAGAGCCTTCCAGCAGCACTTCTGCCGTCCACACGGGTATCCGGAGCAAGTGTTGACTGACCAAGGCCCAGCCTTCGAAGCGGAGGTCTTCCAAGAGTTCTGCAATCTGTATGGCTGCAGGAAGATAAGAACAACGCCCTATCACCCTCAGACCAACGGACTATGTGAGAAAATGAACCAGTTGGTGATGGACTTGCTAAAAACGTTGCCCCTGGAAGAACGCAGTCTCTGGCCTGAAAAACTGCCTGATCTGGTGGACTTATATAATCACATCCCTGTAGGTTCCACCAACTGTACCCCGGCTTACCTAATGAGAGCAAGACCTAGTAAGCTGCCTATTGACCTGGATATGGGAGTCCTGACACCTGAGGACACCTCGCCAGAGGCAGACTGGGATACAGAACGGCAGCAGCAGTATCGGAACGTACAGGAGAGGCTCGAGCGAAGTCTGTCTCAAGCAAGAGAAAGGCAAGAGAAGACTTATAACCAGCATGCTCCCGCTGTTCCCCTGGTACCTGGAGAGCAGGTTTTGAAGAGAAAGAGGCGGCTCCACAAGTTGGACGACCAGTGGGAGAAGGACCCGTTCACCGTACTGCCTTCAAGTCATGATAATCCAAAAGTCTGTGTAATCAGTAAGGATGGAGGAGAGACCGCAGCCATTGTTTCCAGAGACCACCTGAAAAAGTGTCCCGAGCAGCTGCAAAGCCCTGCCGAAGATCAAGAGAACTCTCAACCCGCAGAGGAAAGGGAAGAAATGATCAGTACCGTACTCGGAGACTTTCCCTGGTCCTGGACTCAAATCAACAACGCAGTCGTAGTACCCGTCCTCACCTTTCTCCAGCCAGCCCCTCTAGGGCCTACAGAAGAACAGGTAGTGTCAGAAGAGCAGCCGGCCCAGGAGGCAGAAGAATCCATACCAGCAGCCCAGGAGAATCAACCCTCTGCTAGTAGTGAGCCTGCCGTGCCACTAGTAAGCCAAAGAGTACGCAGAAAGCTGCCAGGCCTACCTGCAACATCTTCTACACCCTGTAGTGCAGAACCAGATAGTGGGTTACGTAGGTCCACCAGGTGCACTAGAGGACAGATGCCCGCTCGCTGGAGAGTCTAATGCCAAGTATATATTTACCTGTACATATGTAAATGCTGAAAAAGGTTTATGTTTTTGTTACCTGTTCATTGATTATGTTTCTCTAGTTACCCTGCAGGTTTATTTGGACTGACAGGTTATGGACGCTGAGTAACCGGAACTACATTGTAGATAGTTGCACCTTGGTGCCTCTTGCGAAGATGGCAGCGGAAGAGAAAAACCTGTCTGGCGTGGCCTCCATGTGGCCCAAAGTAGCTAGCCTCAGCCTTGCAGGCACGCCCAGGGCCAACGTTTGGGGTTTGCTTTGGACAGGTCCCCTACTCTGTTCCAAGACTTCACCTTGTTGGGTGACATGGACACCCGGTTGCGGACACGCCGTGACCTCTAAAGGCTAAAGCTTCTTGTACATATGTTGTTGTATTACTGTTTATACCCTGTATTTGTGTTTTCTTAAAAATGTGTTTAGTCCCGGAGTACTAAAATTTACTAGGGGGGAATGTGGCACCCCAGGGGTCTGGTTACCACAGTAATAGAAATATTACGTCTGAGAGCAAGTGGGAGGTTTCCTGGTCAGAAGCCCTTAAGCCTGCAACACCTCCTGCCCAGACCTGGGAGGGGAGGAACCTGCCCTATATAAACTGGGTCTGGGGCAGGGTTAGACAGACAGAGCCTGGAGTGAAGTTCCAGACACAGGGCAAGAAACAGCAGGAGCTCTGTAGGAGCAGGAGCTGAGTGCCAGGGACTGGAAGCAGATATATTGCTCGTCCTGGCTGAAGAGACTACTACCGGACAACGGAGTCCGAGGCTGTGGGAACCTCTAAGTCCAGCAGCAGAACCCAGCCGGCAGGGGATTCCAGGTCCTCTGGCCATAGAAGCCCGGAGGCTCAATCACAAGGAAGGGACCAGCACCGCCATCGAGGAGCGGAGGCTATCAGAAGGCCCCAAGTCACCAGCCATACGGGTGAGCACCACACGGTATACTCAGGGACGTGGGCTACTTCCACTCGCTTACAGCAAGGTAGCCAGGAAGAGTGCAGATAGACGGGGAGGCCTACAACTCCACCTGGCCAGGGGAACTCCTGCTTGCTCGCAGACTGACCAGACCCCTTATGCTAGCCAGTACTCCTGGGAGGGTCTGCCTTAATATCATCAGTAATAACCCTGAACTGCACTGCAAAGACTCTGAGTCATTCCTGCTTTCTCACCGCATACAGCACTACTAGTACTGGGATGCCCGCACACCATCACTCCCATCATCCACGTTCCCTGCCCTGAGGCCATACTCTTCCCGTGGGGAGTTATCCCATCTTTAGCTGCGCACACCACACCAGCCTCAGCGGACTGCCTCGCAGCGGCGGTACACCCTGACCGCAATCCACGGGTGGTGTAGTCGGACATTAAACCACAAAAACCCTATAAAGACTGCCACTGGTTTGACCACCCTGAGCCACGGGACCGTGTCGCCACCACGGAGACTACAACCCCCAGAGACCCGGCTCCTTGTATCCCACACACGCGCACACACGGCCCAGGGGGCGCGTCAGATGCGCTTATCAGTTATAATTCCACCAGCGGCACTAAAAACCCACTCTGATAAAACGCTAGCGGCAGGGCAGCCCAGGACCTCCAAGGCGTAGAGATCCAGTTCATTCCATGTATCCACCTTGGATACCCAATAATTATAAGGCACAAAGGAATCACAGAGGACGTTGGTACGGTCGGCAAGGTACTCCCTCAGCATCTTCCCAAACTTTGCACTCCTTGTGAGAGTACCCCGCGCCTCAGGGCCTGTGCAATTGGAGGGTCTGAGAAAACTGTCCCAGAACTTTGACAGTGTTCCCCTGCCTCTGCTGGATTGGAGTTGTGTCTCTTTTGCCTGTACTTCTTGCTTGTCCGACGAACTGTGACCTCTGCCGCCAGCGTTTTCAGATGGGAATTTTTTTAACAGTTCTGCAGCAAGGGCCTTCTGGTACTGCCCCATTTTAGTAGACCTTTCCACCTCGGGAATAAGAGATATAAAGTTCTCCTTGTAGCGTGGGTCTAGAAGTGTCACCAACCAGTAATGCCTGTCACCCAAAATTTGGAAAACTCGAGGGTCACGGGAAAGGCAGCGTAACATGCCATGCGTGCCAGACTACTAACAGGCAAGACTTCCGTGTCCTCACCAAGAGGACGACTGACCACGCTCTTCTCCTCCTCCCTGTTCTCAGGCCATCCACGCTGAACAGACGGTATGACAGTTGTGCAGGTAGTACCGTCTTCCTCATTGTCACCCAATCCATGTTGGGATGAGATGAGGCTAGTCTGTGTGTAATCACCCTTGACTTTCGGATATGGGATGGACCCCCACTCTTAAAACCAACTATAACTACAGTAAACCTCAACACTGGATTAAATACACAAAACATTATTTTGGCTGTCAAAATGGCCACAGCTTTATTTAAAGCACAGAATTTAACAATCACATTAGGAGTCAGGTGGAGGGCTAGTACATTGTGATTCATCAGTATTGTGATATCCCCAGCTGTCTGACATACCGCACCAGGACAGACAGCCATAAAGGGTTACTGGCTTGCCATTCAAGCAGAGCCAGTAACTTTTCAGGGCACCAATGACTCTATTATCTTCACTTCTGTGCTTAAACATCATACCCGTGACGCGCCCCCAGGGCAGCGGGGTACTCGGTGTCTGGGCCTATGGATGCTGGGGGGGGGGGATATGTCACAGTGGCTGGCCAGGTCTGTGGCCCAGGGTGGTCAACAAAAAGGGGATAGTTTATATGGGATTTGTAGTTTGATCGTGATGCCACCTGTGGTTTCTGGTAATTTGTACCAGCGCTGCTGCAGACCTCTGAGGCAGTTGATAGGGCAGCTAGGATGGAACAGCTCCCCACAGGTGGAGCAGGCCTCAGGGAAGTGTAGAGTTTGATGGTGGGTGGTGATGCTGGGGCTTGTAGTGCAGTTGGGATAGCTTAGCAGGAGTAATTGACAGAGACAGGGGATTAGCTGGTGCGGATGTCAGGTACGGTCCAGGGTATTCAGTAGGATGGGTGCAGTTCAGGACTTCTCCCCAGTGAGCGGGTATAAGGCCTCCTGGTCCGTGTCTCCCTCTCTCTAAGCTTCTGGCCAGCCTGCAACTGGGACTAGCTTCTGTGTCATGTTGCTCTCTTCACCTGTCGCTTGGTAATAGGACCTTCCGCTGGCAACCACTATCCCTGGGCGCCGGGGCCTTCGTGGTTCCTGGTCCTGTAATGGGTTTAGCTTCAGGTCGGCCAGGGACTTGTAGTCCTCCTGGTATGCCGGTGATCCCTACTGGGAATAAAGGGACCCTGTAGCCATGGACCCGGTGTCCGGTTTGTATACTCGGGGTGAGCCTATGATGCTCCTCTGCCCCCTCAACTCCTCTCTCCTCTTCTTACTGCCTCCGGCCACACTCGGGGCCCTCAATACAGCAGCAGACGTGCTGCGTCTTCGCTGCTCTCAGCGTCAGCACACTCTAAACACTGAACTGCCTGGCTCCACCCTCCATATATATCCCTAACGGGCTCCCTCTAGTGGTATGAGGTGGAAGGGTGGAGGTGTTTGTATGTAATGAGGGCCTCTTGTGGAGAAGTCCGTCCATGCACCCTTTTGGGTCCTGTGGTACCTGTGAACAGCAGGGTGCCACACCCGCCCCTTATAGACGTAACGTAACGTAACATTACAACATCCTACAGGCCGGCCCCCCATAGCCGAGCCTGTTCACCACCATGAGGTTTACATCCTCTATTAGTTGAAATGAGTCCACCTTAACTTGTCAGCAACTTCCACCTGACTCCTAAACAGCAAAACTGTGACAAGTTATACATTGCAAGCCACATTCAGCAATCGCCTAATACAACTAAGGTGTAAAAAGGAAAAATACAGGAGATCGTTTGTTCCAACAGCTATGGGGGTGTTTAACAAATGTCTGAAAAGCAATGTCTAAAGTATTCCAAATGTTATGTTATCATATGTGTCATGTTCGAGATCTGTGTTCTGCTGCTGTGATACCGCAATTTCCTACGGGATAAATAAAGTATATCTTATCTTATCTTATCTTATATAACATTTTTACCCCTAGGAAACCTCTAGGAAACCATGGCTGAAGGATTGTTCTTCCCCTTGGGCTTAGAAGGTTAATGCTAACTTAACTCTTTATAGCCATGATAAATTTGAACATGATACAAGATATACAATGGATAATAAATAAATACAATAAAGCGTTCATCATTATACAAGTAGCGGTTAATACAAGTAATGGTTGAATAAAGTGTTGCAGAACAGTGATTATAACAGGGCAGGAGGGCGGGTGATGTATCCTCCATCTCGTCCACAGATAGGAAGACAGATCACACAAAGAGAGAAATTTACCTTCCCTCTCCCCTGCAAGCATAGACGGATTATAATGAGGACAATCTAGGCTACCGCCCGGGGCCCGAGGCTCCGGGGGGGCCATGAATTGCCCCATTATAAATCGCAATCCCATGTTTTTTTGGTCACCGGCTGCAGGCGGCTTGAATGATGCTGAGCCCGGCCTGCCGCATGACGTCAGGCAGAGCGGACCCAGCACATACAGCGCTGGCGACCGGGCGCGTTTATTTAAAAGTAAGGTGCCCACTCACGCTTTGCAGCCGCTCCTAGCTGACCGCCTCGGCCGCATGTTGTCATGACGATCGCGCACCAACGCTGGGCGCGCCCTGCCTCATGATGTCAGGCAGAGCAGGAATGGCCCGGCCTCCAGGATGCGTGAGCTGGGAGCAGGCGGTGTGCAGGGGGAGACCCGCCGGAGACTGGCACCGTACAGTGCCCTGTGAGGTAGGTGTGCACTGTATTGTCAGCATGCTGTGGCTTGTAGTGCACTCTGTCTTACACCTTCACTTTTTACTTTGGTGTCACGTGACCTGAGTTGTCCGGATCTCTGCTTGTGGGAAGGTAATGGAAGCAGTCATTAGTTGCACCTGAAGGCAGGTGGTGTCTATTCACTGACAGCAGCAGAGGTCTCACACAATGGACGTGGCTGACACTGACAGGGGTGTACTTTATTATCTCTGCTCAATAAGAGAAAGTGACATTTTTGCAAGAATCTCACAATCCGATTTTTTTTTTTCCTATTTTCGGTGCCGATTTCTTTGTCATTTGCAATGAAAATGCAAAACTATTCCCACCTGTGTGCTGTGCCAGGAAGTGTTGTCATAGGGTCTGTATTGTATGCTACGTGTGTGTATCTATCAGATCTGGCCTCCGGGAAGCAGCAGAGCGCACACGCAGCCGCCGTGCACGCCAGGAGATGGGAGAAACGATCAGGCATGCTGGGGAGCGACGTGTCCTCGCGATGGATGAGTGTGGTCACTAAGGCTGGAGCTACACAGGGATGTGCAAGGTACAGGCGTGACCCCAATCTCTCGTATCGCACTGTGAGCCCCCAGGTCGGTCTCATGGTCACAATTTTAATTATTTTATTTGCATGTTTTTAAAACACAAACAAATTTCAAACAAACAATTATTGTGCTACAGAATTAGTCTATGTGCCCACGATGCAGAAATGCTCCGGATTTTTCCTGAGCGTTGCTGCATTTCCCTAGCAGAAAAAATGCATGCGGATTTTACATGCGGATTTTATATGCGGATTTTACATGCGTTTTTTCAGCGAAGGACAAGCGTTTGTCATGCGTTTTGCACATGCGATTTCGCATGGGGTTGACAAGCGATTTTAGCATCACTTGGAAAGTGCTTGACAACTTGGTCACACTATATAAATCCATGCAATCGGCATTTATTTTATTCTTTTTATTTTATTCTTTTTTCTACAGGTACTATGGTACCCGGGTCTGGAGGAGAGTCTCCTGTCCGCCACACCCGGGTACCATCAGCACATTGAATCGCTTAATATCCGCATGTGCACATGTAGTCATGCAGATATTAAGCGATTCAATTCAAAAACGCTGCGATACAGCAAAATAATTGGTTGTGCGGCAGATTTTTCCGCAATGATAATCCTCAGCGGAAATTTCCGCAGTATGTGCACTGCACATGCAGATTATCATTGGGGAACATGGCAGACCTTCTACCAAGAGTTTTTAAGCGTTTCTGCGGCAGAATGGCCGCTGCGGAAATGCTTAAAAAACGCATAATGGGCACACAGCCTTAATAGGATCCTGTCATCAGAAATAACACTATTAACCTGCATATATAACGGTTACATGGCCTCTACATTGAGGCCAGCTGTCAGTCAGGGCCAGGTTACATTGGAAGCTCTGTATTCTCAAAGCAATGACTGAACCGGCGCCGGGCCATACCCCATGACTGATACCGAATGCTCCCCCATCTTGGTATATGCTCCCCCATCCTGGTATATGCTCCCCCATTATGCCTTTTCTGCTGTTCTTCCGGTGAGGCTGGAGAAGTGTGGCACCAGAGTTCGCGCCTGAGCATAGAGCGATCTCCGACGCCATTGTGTTGAAGACAAATTTGCACACAGTGTCTTCAACAAAATGGCGCCAGAGAAAAAGGTATGTGTCCTAATGGCGCCGGAGATAGCGGTATGCGGTCAGCTCTTACACATACCGCGATCTTCAGCATCACAATCCTTTATCCTCGTCCTCCTCCCTCTCACCTGTAATGTCTGATGTGTTCTTCTGTCTCTGGCCAGACCGCAGGCACATTGTGTGCACAGTCTATAGAGGCTTCGGACAGACGGACACATCCCTGATTATATTATAGATGTCAGTCATGTATTCTCATATAAACTGTACAGGGCCTAGGGGAAGAGGAGGGGCATGTGACCTGGGTACAGCTATCTGGGGGATGTCTTCGGACCACCTCATGCGATGGTCAGAGATGTCTCCCAGGCAGCTGCATTTTGCCACCACCAGAGTTGGATTCGACTGTTCTCTGAGCTGGCTGTGGAACCAACAGTCGATCAGAGAAGGGAGCTATGTGGGGCTCATACTGTATGTAGGTGGCAGTGTGTGGGCTCATACTGTATCTAGGAGGCTATTTAGGGGCTCATACTGTATATAGGGAGCTATGTGGGGCTCATACATAGAGGTTATTTGGGGGCTCCTGCTGTGTATAGGAGGCTATTTGGGGGCTCTTACTGTATATAGGAGGCTATGTAGGGCTTATACTATGCATAGAGAGTTATGTGGGGATTTATACAGTATATAGGGAGCTATGTGTGGGCTCATACTGTATATAGGGAGCTATGTGTGGGCTCATACTGTACTTAGGAGGCTATTTGGGGGCTCATATTGTATATAGGAGGCTATGTAGGGCTTATACTGTGCATATGGAGTTATGTGGGGACTTATACTGTATATAGAGAGCTATGTTGGGGGCTCATACTGTATGTAGGTGGCAGTGTGTGGGCTCATCCTGTATCTAGGAGGCTATTTGGGGGCTCAAACTGTATATAGGAGGCTATGTGGGGGCTCTTACTGTATATAGGAGGCTATGTAGGGCTTATACTGTGCATAGGGAGTTATGTGGGGACTTATACTGTATATAGGGAGCTATGTGTTGGCTCATACTGTATATAGGGAGCTACAGTACAAACCAAAAGTTTGGACACACCTTCTCATTTAAAGATTTTTCTGTATTTTCATGACTTTGAAAATTGTACATTCACACTGAAGGCATCAAAACTATGAATTACCACATGTGGAATTATATACTTAACAAAAAAGTGTGAAACAACCAAAAATATGTCTTATATTCTAGGTTCTTCAAAGTAGCCACCTTTTGCTTTGATGACTGCTTTGCACACTCTTGGCATTCTCTTGATGAGCTTCAAGTGGTAGTCACCGGAAATGGTTTTCACTTCACAGGTGTGCCCTGTCAGGTTTAATAAGTGGGATTTCTTGCCTTATAAATGGGGTTGGGACCATCAGTTGTGTTGTGCAGAAGTCAGGTGGATACACAGCTGATAGTCCTACTGAATAGACTGTTAGCTGCTTTTTTCTTGCCATAATACAAATTCTAAGTAAAGAAAAACGAGTGGCCATCATAACTTGAAGATCAGTCAGTCCGAAAAATTGGGAAAACTTTGAAAGTGTCCCCAAGTGCAGTTGCTAAAACGATCAAGCGCTACAAAGAAACTGGCTCACATGAGGACCGCCCCAGGAAAGGAAGACCAAAAGTCACCTCTGCTTCTGAGGATAAGTTTATCCGAGTCACCAGCCTCAGAAATCGCAGGTTAACAGTAGAGATGAGCGTTGTTCTACTCGAACTGTTCGCCAATCTCAAATTCGAGCTGTTTTGGGCGGTGTTCGAGCCGATCGGCGAACACGAACAATTTGAGAAAAATTCGGCTGTTCGAGGTTATGTTCGATAACTGTTCGTGCACCAAAATCATAACTGGATTTTTTCTCAGTAATGATGAAAATTAATGTTAATACGCAGTTTGAGTGTACAGCGGGGCGGGGGGAGGGGCAGGGGATGGATCTCTGCAGGAACAATGAAGATCTCCATTTTTTTTTCTCTTTCCCGCATTTGCAGTGGGGAGGTGCAATCTGTCAGCCTATCAGCAGCGCACACACGGAGCGAAGTGCTTTTTTTCACACAAGCAAGGGCATGTGTGATTGGCAGTGTATGTCACATGTCCTTGCCCTATAAGACCAAGCCATTTTCCCCGTCGCCACCATTTTCTCACTGCTGCAGCTGCGTGTTAGACGGCACCGTTGTTGCTGTGTGCGCTATACCTTGTTAATTTCAAGCCAATTTTCGCACAAATATACAGATAGCTTGGGAGTAGGGAATAGTTGTGATTGCAGTCCTTTTAAGGACTAGGTTACAGCATTTCCTACGACTTTTATCAGGCAGGTCTGTGCTCTTAAATAGATAGATTGTGGGAGTAAAGACTAATTGTAATTGGAGTCCTTTTCAGGACTAGGTTACATCAGTTCCTATCAGTTTTTGCCAGGCAGGTCTGTGCCAGTGCTGTGCAAGTTTTTTTTCACAGCATTTGGCTGAATCTAGCAAAGCTAATCCTTTTTGGCCTATTGCAGAGTGTGTTAGACAGTGGAGTAGCCTATCTGTGTTGCAAGATATACCACCTGTGTATAGAATACCAATTTTTTTACTGCACCTAGTGAAGTAAAATCTTTTGGGCATAGCATCATTCTATTAGTCCATCTATACTGACCTCCATCAGGTTGCAAACTGAATATAATTTTTTTCTGCATCTAGCTCTGAAAAAATATTTGGGCTTCTAGCAGTGTGTGGGACTTGGTCTATTAGTCCATCTATACTGACCTCCATCAGGTTGCAAATTAAAAATAATTTTTTTCTTCATTTAGCTCTGAAAAAATATTTGGGCTTCTAGCAGTGTGTGGGACTTGTTCTATTAGTCCTTCTATACTGACCTCCAGCAGGTTGCAAATTGAATATAATTTTTTTCTGCATCTAGCTCTGAAAAAATATTTGGGCTTCTAGCGGTGTGTGGGACTTGGTCTATTAGTCCATCTATACTGACCTCCATCAGGTTGCAAAGTAAAAATAATTTTTTTCTGCATCTAGCTCTGAAAAAATATTTGGGCTTCTAGCAGTGTGTGGGACTTGGTCTATTAGTCCATCTATACTGACCTCCATCAGGTTGCAAATTAAAAATAATTTTTTTCTTCATTTATCTCTGAAAAAATATTTGGGCTTCTAGCAGCGTGTGGGACTTGTTCTATTAGTCCATCTATACTGACCTCCATCAGGTTGCAAATTAAAAATATTTTTTTTCTGCATCTAGCTCTGAAAAAATATTTGGGCTTCTAGCAGTGTGTGGGACTTGGTCTATTAGTCCATCTATACTGACCTCCATCAGGTTGCAAATTAAAAATAATTTTTTTCTGCATCTAGCTCTGAAAAAATATTTGGGCTTCTAGCAGTGTGTGGGACTTGGTCTATTAGTCCATCTATACTGACCTCCATCAGGTTGCAAATTGAATAAAAAAAAATTCTGCATCTAGCTCTGAAAAAATATTTGGGCTTCTAGCGGTGTGTGGGACTTGGTCTATTAGTCCATCTATACTGACCTCCATCAGGTTGCAAATTAAAAATAATTTTTTTCTGCATCTAGCTCTGAAAAAATATTTGGGCTTCTAGCAGTGTGTGGGACTTGGTCTATTAGTCCATCTATACTGACCTCCATCAGGTTGCAAATTAAAAATAATTTTTTTCTTCATTTAGCTCTGAAAAAATATTTGGGCTTCTAGCAGTGTGTGGGACTTGTTCTATTAGTCCTTCTATACTGACCTCCAGCAGGTTGCAAATTGAATATAATTTTTTTCTGCATCTAGCTCTGAAAAAATATTTGGGCTTCTAGCGGTGTGTGGGACTTGGTCTATTAGTCCATCTATACTGACCTCCATCAGGTTGCAAATTAAAAATAATTTTTTTCTGCATCTAGCTCTGAAAAAATATTTGGGCTTCTAGCAGTGTGTGGGACTTGGTCTATTAGTCCATCTATACTGACCTCCATCAGGTTGCAAATTAAAAATAATTTTTTTCTTCATTTATCTCTGAAAAAATATTTGGGCTTCTAGCAGCGTGTGGGACTTGATCTATTAGTCCATCTATACTGACCTCCATCAGGTTGCAAATTAAAAATAATTTTTTTCTGCATCTAGCTCTGAAAAAATATTTGGGCTTCTAGCAGTGTGTGGGACTTGGTCTATTAGTCCATCTATACTGACCTCCATCAGGTTGCAAATTAAAAATAATTTTTTTCTGCATCTAGCTCTGAAAAAATATTTGGCCTTCTAGCAGTGTGTGGGACTTGGTCTATTAGTCCATCTATACTGACCTCCATCAGGTTGCAAATTGAATAAAAAAATTTTCTGCATCTAGCTCTGAAAAAATATTTGGGCTTCTAGCGGTGTGTGGGACTTGGTCTATTAGTCCATCTATACTGACCTCCATCAGGTTGCAAATTAAAAATAATTTTTTTCTGCATCTAGCTCTGAAAAAATATTTGGGCTTCTAGCAGTGTGTGGGACTTGGTCTATTAGTCCATCTATACTGACCTGTATCAGGTTGCAAATTAAAAATAATTTTTTTCTTCATTTATCTCTGAAAAAATATTTGGGCTTCTAGCAGCGTGTGGGACTTGTTCTATTAGTCCATCTATACTGACCTCCATCAGGTTGCAAATTAAAAATAATTTTTTTCTGCATCTAGCTCTGAAAAAATATTTGGGCTTCTAGCAGTGTGTGGGACTTGGTCTATTAGTCCATCTATACTGACCTCCATCAGGTTGCAAATTAAAAATAATTTTTTTCTGCATCTAGCTCTGAAAAAATATTTGGGCTTCTAGCAGTGTGTGGGACTTGGTCTATTAGTCCATCTATACTGACCTCCATCAGGTTGCAAATTGAATAAAAACATTTTCTGCATCTAGCTCTGAAAAAATATTTGGGCTTCTAGCGGTGTGTGAGACTTGGTCTATTAGTCCATCTATACTGACCTCCATCAGGTTGCAAATTAAAAATAATTTTTTTCTGCATCTAGCTCTGAAAAAATATTTGGGCTTCTAGCAGTGTGTGGGACTTGGTCTATTAGTCCATCTATACTGACCTCCATCAGGTTGCAAATTAAAAATAATTTTTTTCTTCATTTAGCTCTGAAAAAATATTTGGGCTTCTAGCAGTGTGTGGGACTTGTTCTATTAGTCCTTCTATACTGACCTCCAGCAGGTTGCAAATTGAATATAATTTTTTTCTGCATCTAGCTCTGAAAAAATATTTGGGCTTCTAGCGGTGTGTGGGACTTGGTCTATTAGTCCATCTATACTGACCTCCATCAGGTTGCAAATTAAAAATAATTTTTTTCTGCATCTAGCTCTGAAAAAATATTTGGGCTTCTAGCAGTGTGTGGGACTTGGTCTATTAGTCCATCTATACTGACCTCCATCAGGTTGCAAATTAAAAATAATTTTTTTCTTCATTTATCTCTGAAAAAATATTTGGGCTTCTAGCAGCGTGTGGGACTTGTTCTATTAGTCCATCTATACTGACCTCCATCAGGTTGCAAATTAAAAATAATTTTTTTCTTCATTTATCTCTGAAAAAATATTTGGGCTTCTATCAGCGTGTGGGACTTGTTCTATTAGTCCATCTATACTGACCTCCATCAGGTTGCAAATTAAAAATAATTTTTTTCTGCATCTAGCTCTGAAAAAATATTTGGGCTTCTAGCAGTGTGTGGGACTTGGTCTATTAGTCCATCTATACTGACCTCCATCAGGTTGCAAATTAAAAATAATTTTTTTCTTCATTTATCTCTGAAAAAATATTTGGGCTTCTAGCAGTGTGTGGGACTTGTTCTATTAGTCCTTCTATACTGACCTCCAGCAGGTTGCAAATTGAATATAATTTTTTTCTGCATCTAGCTCTGAAAAAATATTTGGGCTTCTAGCGGTGTGTGGGACTTGGTCTATTAGTCCATCTATACTGACCTCCATCAGGTTGCAAATTAAAAATAATTTTTTTCTGCATCTAGCTCTGAAAAAATATTTGGGCTTCTAGCAGTGTGTGGGACTTGGTCTATTAGTCCATCTATACTGACCTCCATCAGGTTGCAAATTAAAAATAATTTTTTTCTTCATTTATCTCTGAAAAAATATTTGGGCTTCTAGCAGCGTGTGGGACTTGATCTATTAGTCCATCTATACTGACCTCCATCAGGTTGCAAATTAAAAATAATTTTTTTCTGCATCTAGCTCTGAAAAAATATTTGGGTTTCTAGCAGTGTGTGGGACTTGGTCTATTAGTCCATCTATACTGACCTCCATCAGGTTGCAAATTAAAAATAATTTTTTTCTGCATCTAGCTCTGAAAAAATATTTGGGCTTCTAGCAGTGTGTGGGACTTGGTCTATTAGTCCATCTAAACTGACCTCCATCAGGTTGCAAATTGAATAAAAAAATTTTCTGCATCTAGCTCTGAAAAAATATTTGGGCTTCTAGCGGTGTGTGGGACTTGGTCTATTAGTCCATCTATACTGACCTCCATCAGGTTGCAAATTAAAAATATTTTTTTTCTGCATCTAGCTCTGAAAAAATATTTGGGCTTCTAGCAGTGTGTGGGACTTGGTCTATTAGTCCATCTATACTGACCTCCATCAGGTTGCAAATTAAAAATAATTTTTTTCTTCATTTATCTCTGAAAAAATATTTGGGCTTCTAGCAGCGTGTGGGACTTGTTCTATTAGTCCATCTATACTGACCTCCATCAGGTTGCAAATTAAAAATAATTTTTTTCTGCATCTAGCTCTGAAAAAATATTTGGGCTTCTAGCAGTGTGTGGGACTTGGTCTATTAGTCCATCTATACTGACCTCCATCAGGTTGCAAATTAAAAATAATTTTTTTCTGCATCTAGCTCTGAAAAAATATTTGGGCTTCTAGCAGTGTGTGGGACTTGGTCTATTAGTCCATCTATACTGACCTCCATCAGGTTGCAAATTGAATAAAAAAATTTTCTGCATCTAGCTCTGAAAAAATATTTGGGCTTCTAGCGGTGTGTGAGACTTGGTCTATTAGTCCATCTATACTGACCTCCATCAGGTTGCAAATTAAAAATAATTTTTTTCTGCATCTAGCTCTGAAAAAATATTTGGGCTTCTAGCAGTGTGTGGGACTTGGTCTATTAGTCCATCTATACTGACCTCCATCAGGTTGCAAATTAAAAATAATTTTTTTCTTCATTTAGCTCTGAAAAAATATTTGGGCTTCTAGCAGTGTGTGGGACTTGTTCTATTAGTCCTTCTATACTGACCTCCAGCAGGTTGCAAATTGAATATAATTTTTTTCTGCATCTAGCTCTGAAAAAATATTTGGGCTTCTAGCGGTGTGTGGGACTTGGTCTATTAGTCCATCTATACTGACCTCCATCAGGTTGCAAATTAAAAATAATTTTTTTCTGCATCTAGCTCTGAAAAAATATTTGGGCTTCTAGCAGTGTGTGGGACTTGGTCTATTAGTCCATCTATACTGACCTCCATCAGGTTGCAAATTAAAAATAATTTTTTTCTTCATTTATCTCTGAAAAAATATTTGGGCTTCTAGCAGCGTGTGGGACTTGTTCTATTAGTCCATCTATACTGACCTCCATCAGGTTGCAAATTAAAAATAATTTTTTTCTTCATTTATCTCTGAAAAAATATTTGGGCTTCTAGCAGCGTGTGGGACTTGTTCTATTAGTCCATCTATACTGACCTCCATCAGGTTGCAAATTAAAAATAATTTTTTTCTGCATCTAGCTCTGAAAAAATATTTGGGCTTCTAGCAGTGTGTGGGACTTGGTCTATTAGTCCATCTATACTGACCTCCATCAGGTTGCAAATTAAAAATAATTTTTTTCTTCATTTATCTCTGAAAAAATATTTGGGCTTCTAGCAGCGAGTGGGACTTGTTCTATTAGTCCATCTATACTGACCTCCATCAGGTTGCAAATTAAAAATAATTTTTTTCTGCATCTAGCTCTGAAAAAATATTTGGGCTTCTAGCAGTGTGTGGGACTTGGTCTATTAGTCCATCTATACTGACCTCCATCAGGTTGCAAATTAAAAATAATTTTTTTCTGCATCTAGCTCTGAAAAAATATTTGGGCTTCTAGCAGTGTGTGGGACTTGGTCTATTAGTCCATCTATACTGACCTCCATCAGGTTGCAAATTGAATAAAAAAAATTTCTGCATCTAGCTCTGAAAATATATTTGGGCTTCTAGCGGTGTGTGGGACTTGGTCTATTAGTCCATCTATACTGACCTCCATCAGGTTGCAAATTAAAAATAATTTTTTTCTGCATCTAACCCAGCCAATAGTTTTGGCCTAATACCACAGTTTGGCCACTCAGCTCTGCTCGGTTACCATCCATTGTTTTTTTGTGCAAACAACTCCAGAGTTGTGAATTAGTTAACCACCAAAATGAGTGGAAAAAGGCCTGCTGCTGGTGGAAAGGGGAATAGGCGTGTTGGGAAGGGGAAAAAAGGTTGTGTCCGTGGGGTAGGTGCAGAAGAAAGACCATCTTCCAGCCAAACTAAAATGTCTACTTCTTTTAGCGGACAATGTGATAAGATCCCTTTCTTACGGCCACGCCAATCGCTACAAATTCCAGATGAGGCACAAAAACAGCAGGTGCTTCAACGGATATCAAGTGCTCCTTTAAGTGGGCTCTCCTCCACATCAACTTCAACATCACAAATACTCCAGTCCTCAAAGGTGTCACCCAAATCGCACTTGCTTCCTCACAGCTCCCAAATCTCCAGCTGCCCGTCTGAGTATGAGGTAGAACAGATGGTTGAGTCTGCAGAGCTGTTTACTCATACTATAGCCTGGGAATCAGAGGTCGACTCCAGCGCTTCTGTGAATCCAGACGAGGAAATGATCTGCACTGATGCCCAGAATCTTTATGAGTCGGATCCAGGACCAGACGCAGAAGGTTCTGACCATAATGTAGACCCTCATTCCCAAACTGTAACTCCTGTTGGTGGAGACAATGAGGAAGACGATGATAAGACTCAAATACCTGATTGGAGCGACAACTTTAGTTTTTTGTCAGGGCAGGAACAGGTTGGCTCTGAGGACGACGGGTGTGATAACGCACAGGGTGATGATGATGAGGTCGGAGATCCCACTTACTGTCAACCCACAGTCAGCCAAGAGATGAGGTCAGCAGAGGAGGTGGAGGAAGATGCTAGTGACGACGAGGTCAGGTTGCGCCTTCCTGGACAGAGACGTAGTACTGGAAGCACGTCAACAACTGCATCCTCAAACACAACTCTGCCTCTCACCACAAGTCGTGGTGGCTCTTCAGGTCGCATGGGTGCTAAGCCTTGCATAGCCTGGGCATTTTTTCAGATCGATAAAGATGACCCAACTCGTGTTATCTGTAACATTTGTCAGCAAAAGCTAAGTAGAGGCCAAAAAATACATAGTTTGAGTACTTCATGCATGAACCGGCACATGGACATGAAGCATAAGTTGCAGTGGGAAGCTCAGTGTGCTACAATGCGGTCTAGCCGGCCGGGCCAACCACCGTCTGCCATATCTTGTGCATCCGCGGCCTCTTCATCCTCTGTGACTGGGGGGACAGCAGTCACACCTGTTTTGGGGCGCAGACCTGCCACCTCTTTACCCGCAACAGCCAGCGTGATTGGCAGGTCATCATTTTCTTTGGAGGTGGTAACACCAGCTGGTCTTGAGCGCTGTCCGACATCGATAGCACCACCTTTGGATCAAGGCAACCTAACATGTCCGCCTGCATCTTCCTCACAGACCGTCAGTTTGCCGGGGACACCCTTATCAACCCCGTCTAAGCACAATAGCCAGCCCTCGGTCCCTCAGATGTGGACAAGTAAAAGACCATTTCCTCCTAGCCATGAGAAAGCTAAGAGGTTGAATTTCACCATCTGCAAGCTCTTGGCTACAGAAATGCTGCCTTTCCGCCTGGTGGACACAGAGGATTTTCGAGACCTTATGTCCGTCGCAGTGCCCCAGTACCAGATGCCCAGTCGGCACTACTTCTCAAAGAAAGGTGTGCCTGCGCTCCACCAGCATGTCGCACACAACATCACCGCTTCTTTGAGAAACTCTGTGTGTGACAGGGTGCATTTCACCACAGACACTTGGACGAGTAGGCATGGACAGGGGCGTTACATGTCGCTGACTGGGCACTGGGTAACTATGGTGACAGCAGGACAAGGGGCTGCTGTCCAAGTCTTGCCGTCCCCACGAGTTGTGCGTCAATCCTCTTTATGTCATTTTTCCTCCACTGCTTCTGCCTCCTCAACCTCCTCTCGGTCTTCCACCTGCACCCAAAGCCTGTCTGGTCATGCCACAAGCTTTCTAACTGCGCAGAAGGGATCCTGCACACCTCCTTACTATGCTGGCAGTAGGGCTCAACGTCATCAGGCGGTTTTTACATTGAAATGTCTGGGAAATGTGAGTCACACAGCTGAGGAGTTGTGGTCAGCTCTGGAGAACCAATTTCATGAATGGTTGTCTCCACTGGACCTGAAACCAGGGAAGGCCGTGTGCGACAATGCTGCAAACCTGGGTGCGGCCCTTCGCCGGGGCAATGTCACACACGTGCCTTGTATGGCTCACGTGTTGAACCTGGTTGTCCAGCAATTTTTAGCCCACTATCCCAGACTAGATGGCCTTCTGCAGAGGGCACGGTCGCTGTGTGCTCACTTCCGCCGTTCGCATCCCGCAGCTCAGCGACTTACATCTCTACAGAAGTCGTTGGGCCTGCCACTTCACCGGCTAAAATGCGATGTGCCTACCCGGTGGAATTCAACTCTGCACATCTTGCAGCGACTGTGGCAGCACCGACAAGCCCTGGTGCAATACGTTCTGACGTATAGCCTGGGCCAACGAGATTCAGAGGTGGGGCAAATCACGCTGGAGGAGTGGTCTCAGATCAGGGACCTATGCACCCTTCTGCACAGTTTTGAAATGGCGACGAAGATGTTTAGTGCTGACGATGCCATTATCAGCATGACTATTCCGGTGATTTACATGCTGGAGCACATGTTAAACAGAATTCGGAGTCAGGTGGTGGCACAAGAGGAGGTGGAGGAAGTAGAGGAGGAGGAGTTGTATGCGGAAGGGCAAACATCTGCAAGGTCCAGACGGTCGGCAGCACCAAGGCGGCAGGCATGTGAGGGTGGGGGAGATGATTTTACCAGGGCGCATGGTAGCAGCCAAACTAGTGAGGAAGGTGCAGGAGCCCAGGAAGAAGTGGAGGACGAACTGATGGAAGACTCATCAGATGAGGGAGACCTTGATCACATTTCTGTTGTGCGAGGTTGGGGGGAGAGGACAGAGGAAGGAAGCATGATTGCTACCTCGCCACCAACACAACAGGGACTTGGTGCTCCTGGATGCGCAACACACATGAGTGCCTTCTTGCTGCACTACCTGCAACATGACCCTCGAATTGTGAGAATTAGAAATAATCCTGACTACTGGGTTGCCACACTGTTAGATCCCCGGTACAAAAGTAAATTTGCAGAAATTATTCCTGCCATAGAAAGGGATGCACGCATGCAGGAGTATCAGCAGAGACTGTTGCAGAATCTTACATGTGCTTTTCCACAAAATACCAGTGGTGCACGTAGTGAATCTCACAGTTCCAACTTGCCAACCGTGGGACCGTCAAGTGTTCAGCACTCAAACCGTAACAGAACCACAGTATCTGCTGGTAACATCAATTTTGCGGAATCATTTCACCACTTTTTTAGCCCATCCTTTGCAAGGCCACAGGAGACAAGAAGTCTGACACATAGTCAACGCCTAGAGACGATGGTACAGGAGTATCTCCAAGTAAACATTGAAGCCACGACTGTGTCACTGGACCCTTGCTCTTTTTGGGCTTCCAATCTGGATAAATGGCCGGAGCTAGCCACTTACGCCTTGGAGATCTTGTCATGCCCCGCAGCCAGCGTTCTGTCTGAACGTGTGTTCAGCGCTGCTGGTGGTGTGCTGACAGATAAGCGCACGCGGCTCTCCACTGATAATGTAGACAGACTCACGTTCATAAAGATGAACAAATCATGGATCCGAAACGACTTTTCTACCCCTGTGTCATCCTGGGGAGAGTAAAAGCTTGATGATTGGTTAAAATCACCCTACCAACCGTTTTAAGCTTTCAAATTACTAATCATGTTTATCTGTATCTTGACTGGAAAATAATTTGGGCTTTGTAGCAGTGTGCAGCACTGATCCTATTAGGCCATCTATAATAAGCTTCACCAGATTTAAAATTAAAAATAATTTTTAGCTGCATCTAGCCCGGAAAATAATTTTGGGGCTCCGAGATGCGCAAGACACATAAGTGCCTTCTTGCTGCACTACCTGCAGCATGACCCTCATATTGTCAGAATTCGAAGTAATCATGACTACTGGGTTGCCACACTCTTAGATCCCCCAAACTTTTCGATCAACCTTTTCATTTTAATAAAGACCAAAAAAATGGTCATTTTTGAAATTATAAGCATTAGCAGGTTGTTAGAAACTGAAATCAAACAGTTTTCAACTCAAAACTTTATTCTAGGTGATGTTACATTTTCACATAGGACCCCTTGTTCGAAAGGAGCTTCTGAACTCTCTCGTCCATTGAATTTGTCAGGTTTTGGATGGTTTCTGCTTCAATTGTTTTGCATGAGGACAGAATACCCTCCCAGAGCTGTTGCTTAGATGTGAACTGCCTCCCGCCATCATAGACACTCCTTTTAATGATGCTCCAAAGGTTCTGAATGGGGTAGAGGTCAGGGGAGCATGGGGGTCACACCATAAGTTTGTCCCCTTTTATGCCCATATCAGCCAGAGATGCAGATGTTTTATGTGCAGCATGAGATGGTGCATTATCATGCAGAAAAATGATCTTGCTGTGAAATACACGGTTCTTCTTCTTGAACCATGGCAGGAAGTGCTGTTTGAGAAAATCCACATACATTATGGAGTTCATCTTTAGCGACTTCAGGGATCCTAAAGGGGCCGACAATCTCTCTCCCCATGATTCCAGCCCAAAACATTACTCCACCTCCTCCTTGTTGGCGCTGTAGCCGTGTTTGCGTGGGGTGTCCATCAACCAGCCATCCTCCACTCCATTCATCTGGACCATCGAGCGCTGCACGGCACTCATCCGTGAACAAAACAGTTTTGAAATCAGTCTTCATGTAATGTTTGGCCCACTGGAGCCGTTTCTGCTTGTGTGAAGTGGATAGAGGAGGTCGACAGGATGGCATATGCACAGCTGCAAACCTCTGAAGGACCCTGCATCTTGTTGTTCGGGGGACGTTGGAGGCACAAGCAGCTTCAAAAACTTGTCTGCTGCTATGACAAGGCTTTTTTGCCGCTGCTGTTTCAACCTGACGTAATTGCCTGTAGGAAAGAGTCCTCAATTTGCCCTTATCAGCACGCACACGTGTGTACTGTGAATCAGCTACATACTTCTTGATTGCCAAGACACTTCATCCTGATCATCGCACAATGTTGATTGTAGTCATGCCTTGACCTAAACACTCCACAATTTGTTGCTTCTCAGCAGCCGACACATCCTTTTTCTTTCCCATTTTGGCAGAAAATGTAGGCTGCTTAATAATGTGAGAGAGCCTTCTTAAGTAGTCTTGCCTTTCATTGGACACACCTGCCAAACTAATTAGCACAGGTGTCTGCAATTGCTTACAGTGATATAAAGAGCCCTGACACACATCACCATCAATGAGTTTAACTGACAAACAAACAAATTCTTCCCTTATCACTCCTAAACACTTTTTGCATAATAATTTGGAACGCGGTGTACATGTGCTTTTCCACAAAACACCAGTGGTTCACGTAGTGAATCTTACAGTTCTAACTTGCCAACCGTGGTCTGTATGGAATTGTTCAATAAAGGGCCCAAAATTAAGATAACATAGATGGGAGAGGTCTCTATGAATAGGAATTCCTAAGTATTTGATACCCTGTGAGGGCCAGGCAAAGGGAAAGTTGGACTGGATGGAATCCTATATGGATTTAGGGAGGGAGACATCGAGGGCCTCAGACTTCGCTGCATTGATTTTAAAATTTTACCATGTAACAAAGTGATCTATTTCAGCCATAACAGCAGGGATGGATATATGTGATTGAGTGATATATACTAGGACATCATCAGCAAATAGAGAGCACTTGTACTCGGTGCCTCCCACCTCAATCCACCTAATATTGGGGTTATGGCGAATTGATGAGAGCAGGTGCTCCGTCACTAGGATGTATAAGAGAGGGGACAGAGGACATCCCTGCCTTGTCCCATTGGTGATTGTGAAAGGTGATGAAAATGTTCTGACGCACCCCCTGGGCCTTGGGACACCCGGAGCCGGACCCTTTTTGGTGGATGCTGGTGGTTGTAGTCTTCGTGGCGGCGATCCGGTTCCGTGGCTCAGGGCGGTCAAACCAGTGGCGGAACTATTTATGTGGTTTTGATGTTTAAATGTCTGACTACGCCACCCGTGGATTGCGGTCAGAGTGAACCGCCGCTACAGGGCAGACCGCTAAGGCTGGTGTTGTGGGTGCAGCAGAGCGTAGCATAACTCCCCACGGGAGGAGTATAGCCTCAGGGCAGTGTATGCGGAGGATGGGGGTCATGGTGCAGGGCAGCAGCAGTAACGACACGGAGTCAGTGATGCAGTTCAGGGCCTTTACTCACAGTTCTTATTATCCAGACCACGTCTGCAGGTAACGGCTGCCCACGTCGTACTGTGCTCACCAGGTGAGGGGCTCAGACAACTCCCAGATAACTTTGGAGCTCTTCACAGGACCCCCTTTGTGTGTCCTTTGTCTGGCCTTTCTTACCAACACTTCTGTCCGGCTGCCTCGGGCCTCCTCTTGGTAAACTTGGCGCCAGTTTCCCTGACCCTATGTGGTGCCTTCCTAGCGGGTGGAGCAAGGGGCTGCGCCACATAAAATGTCAGAGCCTCCGGTTTCTAGCTGAGGGTCGTTTCCTGCCTCCACTAGTTCGGGGACCGGTCTCCCCCTTTGGCCTGACCCCTCCACGCAGGTGGATTCGGGCGTGCGGTGGCGACTCGCCCGTCCGCACCCCTGGGATCCCTTCATTCCTCGTTCCTGGAGCCTTCTCCGCTCCTCTTCCTTCCTTCTCCCTCTTGCAGGCCTGGGCCTCTGTTACTAGGCCCGCCTCCGGAGCAGAGCTCATGCAGAGCCCCTGCTCCCTGCCACTTCTGCTCAGACTTCTCTGCACTGAACTAAGATGGTGCCCACCTTTTATACTCCCTTCTCAATGCACCCAGGAACTGCTTCCTCCCTGCTCCTGCACTGCAGGGTTCCCCTTCCTCAGTGTTCCCTCCCCCCACTCCAGCCAGGGACAGGGACTGTCGTGCCCATCTCAGGGGCATATTGGTCGCCCTGCCCCACGGCAATGTGGTGTAATGCATGCAGGTGTCGGGTCCTGATCCACACTCCATCCTTATCTGAGAGTGAGATATCACACCTCTGGGTGAGGTGCAATACGTCTGTAGCAACCGAGCCCTCGGTGCTACAGTTCCATTTATCTTCAGCCTAGGTGACGTATTGTGATACAGGGCCGTGATTTTGGCTATAAAAGGGTCCCCTAGACCCCTACCCCAAGCTTTTTAAGAGAATCATATATGGCGTGCCAGGAGACTCTATGGAATGCTTTCTCAGCATCCAACGAGAGTATCTACTTACAAATTTTTAACTGCATCTAGCCCAGGAAATACTTTGTGCCTAGTAGCAGTGTCTGCTAGTCAGCGGATTATCCCGGCTGTTAAGCAAGCTACACCACCTGTAGTTTGGACACTTAATTTTTTCAAAGGAAATGCTTCGGGACCACGGGATACTTAGTGAAGAGCATCAGGAGGCACCCCAAGGCATAGGGGCTGGGACTGGCACTAGGATGCCTTGCGGTGGACAGCCGAGCTCGATCCTTATAAAAGCTTTTTAACTGCAGCAGCTTTAGTGGACGCTACTGGAGCTGGAATTACGCGGCTGCTGGCATGAGACTTGCCCTCCAATAGATCCTTGTAAATGGATTTAAAGTGTATTCATTTAAATTAGAGGGACAATTTAAATTAAAAAGCTTAGAGCTGCCTCCACCACAGGGGGGCTCTCTCGACCCACCAGCGGACAGGCACCAGTATTGGGAGAGGGGGGCTGGCCGTCAGGGTTCACCGCGGCTCTGGCACAAACCCGGCGACACGGAGGTGGCACGGGCAGGAGCGGACTGGCCGTCTCGGCTTCTCACTTTTTGGATTTTAGAAGGGCATGACATGCCTATATCTGTGTCTCCCCCTCCTTTTACTCCTCCACCTCTTTTCTTTTCGCATGACTATATGTACTTGTCACTTTTCCATGTGTTAGTTGTGTCTTCTGAGCAGTTTGTCAGCTTTTGGACACCTTTGAAGGTGTTTTCTATGTGTTTCTATGTGTTTTTGTTTGCCTGCCATTGGTTTTAACGGTGTTCGAAGGTGTTCGACGAACAGTTCGACGAACAGTTCGGCGAACACACGGGTGTTCGACGAACCGAACCGAACTCGAACACTACGGGGGTGGCTCAACACTAGTTAACAGCAGCTCAGATTAGAGACCAGGTCAATGCCACACAGAGTTCTAGCAGCAGACACATCTCTACAACAACTGTTAAGAGGAGACTTTGTGCAGCAGGCCTTCATGGTAAAATAGCTGCTAGGAAACCACTGCTATGGACAGGCAACAAGCAGAAGAGACTTGTTTGGACTAAAGAACACAAGGAATGGACATTAGACCAGTGGAAATCTGTGCTTTGGTCTGATGAGTCCAAATTTGAGATCTTTGTTTCCAAAGACCGTGTCTTTGTGCGACGCAGAAAAGGTGAACGGATGGACTCTACATGCCTGGTTCCCACCGTGAAGCATGGAGGAGGAGATGTGATGGTGTGGGGGGGCTTTGCTGGTGACACTGTTGGGGATTTATTCAAAATTGAAGGCATACTGAACCAGCATGGCTACCACAGCATCTTGCAGCGGCATGCTATTCCATCCGGTTTGCGTTTAGTTGGACAATCATTTATTTTTCAACAGGACAATGACCCCAAACACACCTCCAGGCTGTGTAAGGGCTATTTGACCAAGAGGGAGAGTGATGGGGTGCTACGCCAAATGACCTGGCCTCCACAGTCACCTGACCTGAACCCAATCGAGATGGTTTGGGGTGAGCTGGACCGCAGAGTGAAGGAAAAAGGGCCAACAAGTGCTAAGCATCTCTGGGAACTCCTTCAAGATTGTTGGAAGACCATTTCCGGTGACTACCTCTTGAAGCTCATCAAGAGAATGCCAAGAGTGTGCAAAGCAGTCATCAAAGCAAAACGTGGCTACTTTGAAGAACGTAGAACAGTGGTTCTTAACCTTGTTTGAGGTACCGAACCCAACAGTTTCAAATGCACGTTCACCGAACCCTTCTTTAGTGATAAATCAAATATGATTTTTTTCCAAATTCAAGACATAGGTATATGTTTTTTTACTGGTACACAAAATGAACCGTGCATGAACATCACCTTGATCAAAGAACAAAACCAACACAGTGCATGAACTCACAACAAATTACATACCTGCAAATCAGTGTGACTTCTGCTGTTGTTTTTGAGAGACCAGTTCAGATATGCGTGGTTTCACCTTGGCAAGTGCTACTCTAATGTCATTTTCACAGCAAAGTCTGTTCCTTTTCTTTGTTTTTATGTCCAGCATCCTCGAAAAGGATTGTTCGCAGAGATATGTTGTAACAAATGGTATAAAAAATTCCAGGGCTTTCTTAGCAATAATTGGGTACTTTTCCAACTGTCGACACCAAAACGTTGAGAGTGTTGTTGTTCTGAAGAGTTGCTGTTGAACCTGGCTCTGCTGAATTTCATTGATTTCATCGAGGTATTCATAATTGACATCTGCTGTCTCAACAGCAAATGTGAAAGGCTGTCTCACCCATGCTGGATATGACTCTCTTGTAGGGAAATATCCATCGAGAAACTTTGCAAGCTCATCTAAGTGCGTGGCAATTGTTTGCTTCAGTTCCATGGATACAGAAATGTCTCTGATTCCAGACACATCTTCGATCTTACCTACACAGTCGTCCAGAAGGGGAAAGTTTGCGAAGTTATTGTTCTCTGTTCGTAGTTTTCATAACGGTAGTTTTTTTTTAAAAGCCTTCAGGTTTTTAAACCAGGGGAGGAGTCCTGAGGAGATAATTTGCATATTTCCACTGCATTTTGGGGTAAGTGAAGAGTCTCCGCGAGCTCAAAGAACACTGGATTTTGGCTGTTGGAGCTGAAAAGAGGACATCGGTTAACGGCGCGCGCATTTTGAAGCTTTTTTTTTAAGCTTTTTTCACTGTTTTCAGAACATTAACAATAAGAACATGGAAGAGTCCAGGAGCCATTTGGTGAGCTGCATATCCTGCTACATGTTCACAGACTTACCAGTGGAAAAGCCAAACTTCACATGCCAGAAATGCAAGCTTGTGTCCCTGTTGGAGGAAAAGTTGCGAAATCTAGAAGAGAGGTTAACTACCTTGAAAATCATTAAGGAAGGTGAAGAGTTCTTAGACAGAGCAGAATTATCTCTTCATGATTCAGAAAGAGAAGAAATTCGAACTGCACCTGACGAAACAGAGGAATGGAAGCATGTGACCCACAGAAGCAGGAGGATCGAGAGGCAGTCAGCACCCGTACTGCTCAGGAACCAGTACCAGGCTCTCACGCAGGAGAACCATGAAGAAATACAGCAAAATAAGACTTTGCCAGCAATGAATAACCTTGTAAGCCCTCAGAATCCTCCTGGATGGAGAAAGAAGAATGTTGTGAAGAAAAAACGGAGAGTGGTGGTCATGGGGGATTCCCTGTTAAGAGGAACAGAGGCCGCTATCTGCAGACCAGACATAACCTCAAGAGAAATGTGCTGTCTTCCAGGAGCAAAAATTAAAGATGTGTCTGACAGGATATCAAGACTCTTCAGACCTACAGATCACTACCCATTCCTGCTAATACATGTGGGGACAAATGACACCGCAAGAAAGGACCTGGAAACCATCTGCAGTGACTTTGAAGACTTAGGCAAGAGAGTGAAAGAATTGGGAGCGCAGGTGGTCTTCTCATCCATCCTCCCAGTGGATGGCCATGGAACAATGAGGTGGAATAAGATTCTACAGGTGAACAACTGGCTACGTCGATGGTGCCGTCAACAAGGATTTGGATTTCTGGATCACGGAATGAATTACCTATACGATGGACTACTTGCTAGAGATGGGGTGCACCTTACGAAGACTGGAAAACATGTATTTGGAAGTCGCCTTGCTACACTCATCAGAAGAGCTTTAAACTAGAACAATGTGGGAAGGGAAGCAAAAGGCCAGAAAAAGCCATACAGCTGACAAATACTATTGAGATCTCTGCTACTGGAAGTGGAAAAGAAGAACAAAGACAAAACAATTTAAATAATAAAAATATGGGAGGAAGAGAAACCAATCACAAACTAAAATGTTTTTATACAAATGCACAAAGCATGGGCAACAAGCAAGGAGAATTGGAACTACTAATGCAGGAAAAGGAATATGATGTCATTGGAATCACTGAAACTTGGTGGGACGATACACATGATTGGAATAAAAGGCTAAAAGGATACAACTTATTTGCAAGAAACAGACTTGATAAACGAGGAGGAGGTGTTGCATTGTATGTTAGAAAAGCGTATATCTGCACAGAGATTGAAGCTTCAGAGACTGGGAGTTCTGTGGAAACTGTTTGGGTAAGAATACAAGGAGAGAACAACGGAAAGGACACCATTGTAGGCATTTACTACAGGCCACCTGGGCAAGCTGAAGATATGGATGAACTCTTTATGTATCAAATGACCAAGTTCTCCAAAAAATATGACGTAGTGGTCATGGGAGATTTCAACTATCCAGACATTTGTTGGGAATCTCTCTCAAGTAAAACTAACAGGTCAAGCAAATTCTTATCCTCTCTTGCTGACAACTTTATCTTCCAAAAGGTAGGGGAGAAAACAAGGGGATCTGCTACTTTGGATCTAATCCTTATAAACAGGGAGGAAATGGTTGAGGAGGTAAAGGTGGCTGGGACCCTAGGAGGCAGCGATCATGCTATTATAGAATTTTGGATAACTAGAGGAGGAAGACATGTGAAGACTCAAACTTCAAGGTTAGATTTTAGAAAGGCAGATTTTAAGAGACTCAGAAAGAGAATAGGAGGGATCCAATGGCTGGATGTCCTTAAGGACAAAAATGTCCAGGAAGGATGGGAAATTTTTAAAAATGAGATTCTCAAAGCACAATCGTTAACAATCCCGAAAAGTAGGAAGAATGGGAAGCATTTAAGGAAACCAGGATGGATGAACACAGAACTTAAACACATGCTAAAAAGAAAGAAAGAAATGTTTATTAAATGGAAAGAGGGAGGCATATCTAAAGAAGATTATAATGCAGTCTGCAGATCCTGCAGGGCACGTATCAGGTTAGCTAAAGCTGACAATGAATTAAGGCTTGCAAGAGATGTCAAAAGCAATAAAAAAGGATTTTGGGGGTATGTCAAAAGTAAAAGAAAAGTCAAAGATGCTATAGGATTTTTACAGGATGAAAATGGAGAAATGGTAAGAGAGGATGTTGAGAAGGCCGAACTTTTTAATTCCTATTTTGCATCTGTTTTCTCTCAGAAAGAAAATGTAACATCAACTGATCTTCACTGTCCTTTTAAAGGAATAGAGGAATCCAAGTTATCTGTAAACAGAAAGATTGTGAGGGAATATTTAGCTAACATAAATGAGTTCAAGTCTCCAGGTCCAGATGAATTACACCCCAGAGTACTGAAGGAGATCGTAGAAGAAATTTTAGAACCACTCTCCATAATCTTTGAAAATTCTTGGAGAACAGGAGAAGTCCCAGAAGACTGGAGAAGAGCAAATGTTGTTCCTATCTTCAAAAAGGGGAAGAAGGTGGACCCAGGGAACTATAGGCCGGTGAGTCTGACTTCTATACCAGGAAAGATCTTTGAAAAAATTATTAAACAACATGTATGTAAGTACATGGATAAGAATGAAGTGATTAACCAGAGTCAGCATGGGTTTGTAACTAACAAGTCATGTCAGACTAACTTAATTTCCTTCTATGACAGAATCACTGACTGGGTGGATCAGGGAAATGCTGTAGATATAGTATATCTTGACTTCAGCAAAGCATTTGACAAAGTATCTCACACCATCCTTATTGAAAAAATGACCAAGTATGCAATGGACCAGGCAACTGTTAGGTGGATTCATAACTGGCTTAGTGATCGGACTCAAAGGGTGGTTGTAAATGGCTTCACATCCAGCTGGATGAATGACTCAAGTGGGGTACCACAGGGCTCCGTCCTGGGACCTGTATTGTTCAACATCTTTATCAATGATTTAGATGAAGGAATTGAGGGTAAACTGATTAAATTTGCTGATGACACAAAGCTAGGAGGGATAGCTAATACTAGAGAAGAGAGAGAGAGGATTCAAAAAGACCTTAATAAACTGGAGCAGTGGGCAGCAACCAACAGAATGGTTTTTAACAGGGAAAAATGCAAAGTACTACATCTGGGCAATAAAAATGAAAAAAGCATATACAGAATGGGAGGAATAGGACTAAGCAACAGTACATGTGAAAAAGACTTAGGTATACTAATAGATCATAGACTGAACATGAGTCAACAGTGTGATGCAGCAGCAAAAAAGGCAAATACAATTCTGGGATGTATTAACAGAAGCATACAGTCTAGATCACGTGAAGTCATTATCGGTCTTTACTCCTCTTTGGTCAGACCTCATCTGGAATACTGTGTACAGTTTTGGGCACCACATTTTAAAAAAGACATAGACAAACTGGAGCAAGTTCAGAGAAGAGCGACCAGAATGGTGACTGGTCTGCAAACCATGTCCTATGAGGAACGGTTGCAGGATTTGGGAATGTTTAGCTTGCAAAAAAGAAGACTGAGAGGAGACTTAATAGCTGTCTACAAATATGTCAAGGGCTGTCACATTGTAGAAGGATCATCTTTATTCTCATTTGCACAAGGAAAGACTAGAAGCAATGGGATGAAACTAAATGGGAGGAGACACAGATTAGATATTAGAAAAAACTTTTTGACAGTTAGGGTGATTAATGAGTGGAACAGGCTGCCACGAGAGGTGGTGAGTTCCCCTTCAATGGACGTCTTCAAACAGAGGCTGGACAGACATCTGTCTGAGATGATCTAGTGAATCCTGCTTTGAGCAGGGGGTTGGACCAGATGACCCAGGAGGTCCCCTCCAACTCTACCATTCTATGATTCTATGATTCTTCTGCTTCCATGATGTTGACTCCACCACCCTGCATCTGCTGATTGAGATGATTTAAAGCTGCAAATATATCAGCCATGTACGCTAAAATGAGAATGAACTCAGGATTTTTGAAGCAATCTGCATGACAATGTTGGTGCTCTTGCAAAAACAGGGCTAATTCCACACGCATGGCAAAAACACGATTCAGCACCTGTCCCCGGGATAACCACCGAACATTAGAATGGTACAGGAGTACCTCGAATTCAGAGCCTATTTCTTCACACAGCTCACTGAAGATGCGGTGCCTCAGAGCACTATTTCGCACATAGTTCACACATTCCACTACAGTTTTTAATACTTCTGTCATTTTTGGAGGCAAGGTTTTTGTTGCCAACGCTTGCCTGTGCAGAATACAATGCGTAACCATGATGTGTGGTGCATCGGCTTTTACTAGCGCACCAAAACCAGACTTTCTTCTCAGCATGACTGGAGCTCCGTCCGTACAAACTGCAGAAACCATATACCATGACAGATTGTTGTCTCTGAGGAAGTCATCCACAAGCTTCTTCACATCGGCTGCCTTAGTTGTTGTTGTAGGAGGCTTACAAAATAAAAACTCTTCTTTTATCATGTTGTCTTTCACATAGCGCACGAAAACAGCAAGCTGGCTTAGATTAGAAACTTCTGTGGTCTCGTCGAGTTGAAGGCTGAATTTTGCCGGACTTGAAATTAGATCTGCGACTACTTGAGCCAAGATGTCTTTACTCATGAACTCTATTCTGTCACTGATGGTGTCATTTGAAAGAGGAATTTAGGATAATTTACCTTCGGCCGCTGTTCCGAGTATCAGATTCGCCATCTTTAACGCTGCTGGTTTTATGAGTGTTTCACCGATGGTGTGCGGCTTGCCCTGCTTTGCGATCAGGTAAGCAACTTCGTACGATGCGGTGAGGATCGGTTTGTTCATGGGTACAAATCCAAGAGCAGGCAGAGTGGCCCTTTCATCGAATCTGGCTCTTTTCACCTTGAATTCAGCAAGTGCTTCAAGAAGTGTGCCTTCAGTTTTGCCGGTGCGAGACTAGAGTTGCTCAACTTGGCATTGCAAATCATGCAGATAGGACGCTGACTTCCATCACGTTCCGTGATACATGTGAATCCATGTTGTACATATTCGTCCGACCACTTTCTTTTTTTGCTCGACATAGTTAGTATGGATTACTGAGCACACTAAATTCCCCGCTGCACTGATTGGCCAATAAATGTAACGTGATCATATGCAGCCAAGCGGGGCGTGTCATCACGAATTTACTTAATGAGTCGGGTGTGTCTTGACCTCCGCGGCAGAGGCTCCGCCGAACCCCTGAGACCGACTCACCGAACCCCTAGGGTTCAATGGAACCCCGGTTAAGAACCACTGACCTAGAATATAAGACATATTTTCAGTTGTTTAACACTTTTTTGTTAAGTATATAATTCCACATGTGGTAATTCATAGTTTTGATGCCTTCAGTGTGAATGTACAATTTTCATACTCATGAAAATACAGAAAAATCTTTAAATGAGAAGATGTGTCCAAACTTTTGGTCTGTACTGTACGCTGGAGTACAATTGGTGGAACTAACAGGTATGTGATTGTACAGATCTACCAGGTCAGGTAGTCTAATAAACACAATTCATGGAAAAAGTGTAACGGGTCTGGGAGGCAGAACCTCTGAGCAACTATACAAGGGGGCGGTCCTTGTAAGGAAGCGGGTGGCTCCCAGGGAAGACGGGCAGGTAGTCACGGCAAGTGACAGGGACAGTCTCTGGGTAGAAGGGCAGGTAGTCACGGCAAGTGACAGGGACAGTCTCTGGGTAGAAGGACAGCAGGCAGGTGGCTGGTGAGCGCTCCCAGGTGAGTGGGCAAGAGTCTCTGGACAGGCAGGTGGTCACGGCAAGTGACGGCAGAGCCTCCAGGTAGGCTAGCAGGCAGGTAGCAGGTGAGCGCTCCCAGGTGAGCGGGCAAGAGTCTCTGGACAGGCAGGTGGTCACGGCAAGTGATGGCAGAGCCTCCAGGTAGGCTAGCAGGCAGGTAGCAGGTGAGCGCTCCCAGGTGAGCGGGCAAGAGTCTCTGGACAGGCAGGTGGTCACGGCAAGTGACGGCAGAGCCTCCAGGTAGGCTAGCAGGCAGGTAGCAGGTGAGCGCTCCCAGGTGAGCGGGCAGGCTGGTCCATAGACAGACTGACAGGTGTAGGAAGGCAGACCGTCAGACCGCAGGCTTGTAAGCAGGTACTGTAAGCGGATATCAGGCAGGTATCAAGCAGGAATCTGGCAGGAGACTGGCAGGTAACAGGCAGGATTCTGGCAGGTGACTGGCAGGTAACAAGCAGGAATCTGGCAGGTGACTTGCAGGTAACTGGTAACGGGACCTGAGGGCTGAAGCAGAGTGAAGGCTTTGCAACAACATTCCTCGGGCACCTCCATTTTGGAGGAGGTGCCTTATATATGGTGAAGTCCTCCGGCCATTGGCCGGGGACTCCTTAGGACGGCGCTCGCGGCCCCTTTAAGAGAGGGGGAGCGCGCGCGCCCTAAGCACCGTGGCCGGGAAGCAGCGCGCGCTGCCAGCAGAGCGGGAGGAAGACGCCGGGCACGGAGCGGAGAGGTGAGGGGAACAGCGTCCCTGCCTAGCAGGAGGCAGGGACGCCGACGCTACAAAAAGGTAGTGTGTACACCCTAAATCGGGTGTATATTATGAATCAACATTATACTTAATACTAAACGCTACCATTTAATGGACTAAGTAGGCAGCGTCGTCAAACGGACAGGAAAAACAATAGAAAACGACGATAAAAGAGCCTCTAGGTTTTAAGAAATTATTGCAAAATTTATTATAAATAGTAATAGGCACACAAATGGGTAAGTACAGGTACAATAGGCTGAACCTAAAACAACCCACTCCACATGGCAACCTTTACAGTGAACAATTCATTGTACATGGTTAAATCATTAGTTTCAAAATTACAGAAACAGAGGAGATGTCACCATGAGAAAATAACAATAGGTAACATATAGATGTAGCGCCCCGAGGGCTCGGCCGCTACAGGGGTATTGCACCTCAGTCCAGAGGTGTGGTATTCCACTCCCGGGTAAGGATGGAGAATGGACCAGGGCTCAGTTAGCAGCATGCAGCACACACACCCCATTTCCCAGGGACAGCTCAACGGTGCTCCCACTAGACAGAAGTGCAGGCACGACCGACCATGTCCCTGCTGGAGTGGGGAGGGAGGGGTGGAACACCCAGTGCTGTAGGGGCAGATAGGGGGCGGTTCCTGAGCGTAGGTAGGAGCCCATTGGTTGCTGGTCACCTGGGCTCATGGTCAGAGGGAGGTATAAAAGGTGGGCACCATCTTAGATCTAGGTTCGTTCTGTGGAGAGGAGAAGACAGGGAGCAGCAGCTCAGGCTGAGTGCTGCTCCAGAGGCAGGCCTAGGGAAGGGGCCGAGGCCTGAGAGGAGAAGGAGAAGTGGGCCTAGAGAAGAGGCCGAGGAGGAGGTGAAGGGGAGCTGAGATTCTAGCTCATCTCAGCTCCAAGAGAAAGAAACAGAAAGGAACTGCAAAGAAGGAGAGACAGAGAAACAGAAGGGCTCAGGAACAAGAAGGTGGAAGGGACCCTAAGAACCCACGAGAATCCAGGGTGCAGGGTCAGGCAGATTAAGGGTACCGGATCCCAAGTTGGTGGAGGAGAAACAACCCTCAGCCAAAGACCGGTCGTCGTGATCATATATTGGTGCGACACCTCACTACATCCACTAGGAAGGCACCATATAGGATGGCGGAGGACGGGGCCCACGTTTAACCGCACAGGTCCGCGGCAGCTGGACAAAAGTGGGTCACTGGTGAGGCAGGCCAGAGAAAGGATAAAAGGGGGTCCTGTGCCATGCTCCTGAACTGCCTGGGAGTTGACCGAGCCCCACACCTGGTGGACGCAGCACGGCTCGGGCAGTCATTGCCAGCTGAAGTGACTTGGATATTAACCGTGAGTAAAGACGCTGGACTGCAGTACGTTGTCTGTGTGCTTTTTCGCTCCTCTGGCACTACCGGCACTGGGACTCTCACTACCATCACTCCCAGCATCCACTACACTGCCCTGGGGCTGCACTCTTCCCGTGGGGAGTCACATCACCTCAGCTGCACCCATCATCAGCCCCAGCGGACTGCCTTGCAGCGGCGGTTCCTAATAACCGCAATCCACGGGTGGCGTAGTCGGACATTATCTAAAGCACGTAGCAGACTACCATTGGCCTGACCACCCTGAGCCACGGGACCGGGCCGCCACCACTACTACCCCCAACGTCTCCCTATCGCCCGGTTCCGCGTGCCCCACGGCCCAGGGGGCGAGTCATAGACATATATGTTCACAGAGTAATACAAATGTCAATACTGATTATAACACTAAGGAATATCAAGATTATAAATCGGAACATATGGTGTACAATATAATGCCCTTATATCATGGATGGAGTAATTTGATAATTATCCCTACCACTCAATGCCTCTAACACGTATGGGGTCTGCAAGTCACTCTCTGTATACATACCAGTAATGTCGGGCCAACGTCATAAGACAGTCACGGGGCAGTCAGAAAATGTGAGGGTTCTAAATAGAAAGGTGCGCACGTGGAGCGGATACCCCGATGCGCGTTTCGATCTCCCTTCATCAGGCCCCACCCTGGTAACGCTGGATACCAGTCCCTGATGTTTCCAAGGGCTGTAGACCATGTCCTTGAGGGTGTCAAAGGTGGCGTCTGGATGATCTAAAGACCACCATCGTATAGTCCTGCTCTCCTCCTGGGACCTCAACCCCCGGATGAACTGTTCCGTCAGCATTTTATTTTCATCCTGTATGCTGGCTGGACTAACCTGTTTTAGGGCCCGCAGGGCTTCCTGTAAGCGCCAGGCACAGTCCCGAATACTGTCCTCAGGTTTCTGGACACAGTGGTAGAAGCTCATCTGGAGATCTGTCTCAGTGCGGTTTTCAAACACAGTTTGCTGTCTCTTAAAGATAGTGGATACTGATTCCTGTTCTGCGGTTGGCCAGGTTTCAACTTCCAGCTCTGCGGCACCAGTCAATTGTCCCAGCACAACCGCGGCTCTCTGTTTACCAGTCATAGAATGCATGTCCAGTACACCGCATATTTTCCTCTTGAACCCAGACAGGGTGTCTGGTTTGCCATCATACTGGGGAAGCCCTTTCGCTCCTGGGATATATGGCAGGGCCATGTGTATCAATGGGGTCACGACCCCCGCTGGTGGGGCGGCCGCTCCGGCCTGTGCAGCGCCGGGCGCAAGTTGGACATCAGGAGCGTTAACCGGTGCTCCGGCGGCTTGCTGGTCGTCGGCCATGGTTGCGCCCCCTTAGTAAACCGTAGCCTACCATCTTCACTTTTTGTCAGGTAGGCCGCAGCTCCGCAGGCGACGGTCTTCTTCCAGGACCTTGCGTCGCTTGCGTCTGACATCAGAGCGTCCACTGGACTCCATCCAGGACCTGACGCTTCCTGGTTCGACGTCAAGGGTGGGGCGTGTCATGGGCTTCGCGCTCTTCCAGCGGTTACGCCTCCCCGATTCCCGCGGTTACGCCCCTCTTCTTCCCGCGCAGCGACAGGAAAATGGCGGATAATGGCGGGAAACCTCGGAAATGGCGGGAAATCTTCACTACAGTAAGTATTACAGTCTTTAAAGGCGCACAGTACACGGTGGCAACGGGCACGGAATCCTGTTCGTGACGCCAGAAGATGACGCGCTCCCAGGGCCTTGGGGTTCTCGGCAGCCGGGCCTCTGGTTGCTGGGGGATATCACGGTGGCTGACCCGGTCCGTGGCCCAGGGCAGTCACCCAAAAGGGGAATTATTTATAGGGGATTTGTAAAGTGTTCGTGACGCCACCTGTGGAATGCAGCTAAAGAGAGCTGCCGCTGCGGAGCAGTCCTCTGAGGCGGATGTTAGGGCAGCTTATGATGGAACGGCTCCCCACAGGTGGAGCGGGCCTCAGGGCAGCATGGGGTAATGGATGGTAGAACAGGTGAGAGACAGCCAGGACGGTTCAGAAAGAAATGACAGACATTCACACGGGGGTTCGCTTTGGTACCTTTACTGGTGTAGATGCAGGTATGGTCCAGGGTACTCGGTACGAAGGGTGCACTTCTGGACTCTCCCCAGTGTGCGGGTATAGGGCCTCCTGATCCGTTGCTTCCACTTGCTAAGCTTCTGACCTGCCTGGAGCTAGGCCTGGCTTAATTATTGTCTCTCTCTCTTGCATCTGTTGACCTGGTGGTAGGGCCTTCTCTTGGAGATCACTCTCCCTGGTCGCTGGGGCCTCCGTGACTCCTATCCCTGGTACAGTAGTCAGCGCTGGTTGGCCTGGGACTTGTAGTCCTCCAGGTATCCGGTGGTCCCTACTGGGTATAAAGGGTCCCTGTAGGCGCGGACCCGGTGTCCGGTGTATATCTCGGGGTGAGCCTGGTACGCTCCTCTGCCCCCTTGTTGCTTCCTTTCCCCTCTCGCCATCGGCCAACTCAGGGCCCTCACTAGGCTTCAGTGCGTGCTGTAGGCCTGAACTTGCCTCACACAGCAGCCTGCATGCAACTCTCTCTCTCTGAGCACACTCTCTGAACTCACTCTAAACTCAACTCTGCTGCCTGGCTCCACCCTCCCTATTTATATCCCTATCAGGGCTCCCTCTCGTGGCCTGAGGTGGTAGGGTGGAGGTGTGTGAATGTGTGAGGGCCTCTTGTGGAGAAGTCCATCCATGCACCCTACTGGGTTCTGTGGCACCTGTGTGTAGCAGGGCGCCACATAATTATATGTGATCAGTGTGACGGACAAACTACAGTTTTAAATACCTGGCCTGTTGATAACTATTTTTAACAGCGTCGACCTCGTGTCAATAACTTCGCTGACACACTGCAACAAAATTTCAATAGAGGCCAGAAATGGCAGAATTTTCAGCGCAATTATATGTGATCCGTGTGACGGACAAACTACAGTTTTAAATAGATGTATTTTTTACGCTGTAGTATGGAAAGGATCTGGCTGTATTCTGCAGTGCCAACAAGCAAATGGAGCAGAAAAACCGTGTTCTCTGGATTGCTTTTTAAGCAAATAATCAGGATTAAGATCCAAAAAAAATTATTCCTGGCCCCTGATACGTGGGGCTATTTCTAGAAATATCTGTAAAAGCAGTAAAAACTGCCCTGCAGTCTGCTATATACCCTGCCTGCCTAGCACTGATATCTATGTAGCTGGATTAGTCCTCAGAAGGACTGTTAGTTCAGATGGATATGTGTAGAATATGTTGTGGTATACCTACACTAACTAAGAAACAAGCAAATCTCTCCCAAGCTCAGCAGCACCTCTCCCTACACTGCCTGATTTCGGGGTACACTGTGATGAGCATGGCGGTCTGATATAGACCTGATGACGCTGTGCGGCCAACCAATCACTGTAATGCCACAACCAACATGGTTGCGGCATTACAGTGTGTGGCAGACAATCCCTGCATGTTCATTGGTGCTCTAAAGAGCGCCAAACATGCAGGGAGGGGACCCGAGCTCCCGCCGAGCAACCCGGGAATACTCGGCGAGCGCCAAGCATCTCGATAAGTGAGATGCTCGGGCAAGTACCGAGCAGTAGGGAGCATGCTTGCTCATCACTAGACAGTATTAGTGATGAGCGATTATGTTCTGTTAACCCTTTCAGCGAGCATGCTCAGGTGAGCACCCAGTGTCTTCAGAGTGCTTGGTGTTATGTTTGAATCTCTCCCATGTGTATGATTTGCGACTGTTTGACAGCTTTAATGCATGTGAGGAATGCCTAAGAAGTAGACATTCCTCACATGTATTAAAGCTGGCAAACAGTTGAAAATCATGCACACAGAGAGACTGAAACATAACACCCAAGCTCACTGAAGATACTCGGTGCTCGCCCGAGCATGCTCACTGAAAGGGTTAACAGAACATACTCGCTCATCACTAGACAGGATGAATAAAGTCATCATGACCTGGGGGGGCTACGCGGGCAGCATTGTGTTATATTGATTGTAAATGGTATAAGAGATACTATTCTTTGTGTGAATAAACAGGAACTGATTTGCTCACGATCTGTGTGTAGTCTTTTCTCTGAGTGCTCGTAATATTGGAGGGCCTAATCTCTTAATTCGGCCTCACTGGTGCTCTGTCATATCTGGCTATTGGGTCAGAATCAAAACAGTTACAACAGTTTTTTGAAGCCGTGGTAACCAGCCTATTTGGAATCTGTTTATTCTTACACTTTGTCTTTGTGCTTTCAATCTCTTGGAACTCTTGCAATATCTCTGGATGAAGGGTGCAAAACCCACAGGTCCAAGAACTGACATCACCAGTGAGTTTTCATGTATGAGAGTTGAATAATAGAGTAATAAGTATTATAGTATTACTAGATGGTGGCCTGATTCTAACGCATCTGGTATTCTAGAATACGTATGCGGCCGACCGGGCGCGACTAATCAGCGAAGCAGTGTTTAAATGGGTTGTGCACTACTTTAAATTAACCCCCCAATGTCTCCCCCCGGGGCCCCTAATGAATTTTGTAATTATGTCATGTTGTCAATACTGCTTGTGACAACATCGCTGACGACGCACCGCCAGCACGTAATTCCCCCGGCTGCAGCCGGCTCTTGCTTCCGCTTACATCACGACTATTTGCGGCTGCAGCCGGGGGTCTCCTGTTCCACGTACCACGGTGAATGACGGGCTGTGGGCCACTGATCTCCCGACGGCAAGTGTGAAGGGAGGACCGGGGAGCGAGGCCGCCGGTCGGGGTACTTCTGCTGCGAGCAGCCGGGAGATGACCGGCTAGCACCGGTCATCTCCCGGCTGCGTCGCCGCTGATCTCCCGACGGTGGACTGCGTGTTTCAAATTCGGCGCCAATTCGCGGCCGGGCTGCGCCAGTCTCTGGTCGCGGCCAGACGGCCGTGACCAATCAGAAAAGTGGGGTTTTAAATTTCACGCCAATATCGCTGATTGGTCGCGGCCGGGCGGGTGCGACGAATCAGCGAAGTATGTTTCAAATCCGGCGCCAATTCGCGGCCGGACTGCGCTCGTTGCTGATTGGTGGCGGCCGCCGGCCGTGACCAATCAGGACAGCGGTGTTCGCGCCAATATCGCCGGCGGCCGCAACCAATCAGCAAACCGTGTTAGTGAGGACCGGGGAGCAGCGCTGCCTGTGCGGGTACTTCCGCTGCAAGCAGCCAGGAGATGACCGGCTAGTGCCGGTCATCTCCCGCTTGCATCGCCACTGACCTCCATGCGGCTACCGTCGCGAGATCAGCGGCTAGGGCTGCTGATCTCCCGACGGCAAGTGTGAAGGGAGGACCGGGGAGCAGCACCGCCTAGGCCGCCCGACGGGGTACTTCTGCTGCGAGCAGCTGGGAGATGACTGGCTAGCGCCGGTCATCTCCCGACTGCATCGCCGCTGACCTCCGTGCCGCAGATGAGCCGCTAATGGCCGCTATCTTGTTCTGAAATCCTGCATCGCTGATTGGCCGTGGCCGGACCAATCAGCGACGCGGGATTTCCTGGACGGAAAGACAGACGGGATAAGCCGATTATATAGTAGATAAGATGTATGAGAGTGATAAGATTATCTAATATATATAATTGTCTTATCCCGTCTGTCTGTCTGTCCAGGAAATCCCACGTCGCTGATTGGTCAGGCCGCGGCCAATCAGCGACGCGGGATTTCAGAACAAGATGGCGGCCGTTAGCGGCTCACCCTCAGACGCTCACCCTCAGACGCTCACGCTCTGACGCTCACCCTCAGACGCTCACCCTCAGACGCTCACGCTCTGACGCTCACCCTCAGACGCTCACTCTCTGACGCTCACCCTCAGACGCTCACGCTCACACTCTAACGCTCACGCACTGACGCTCACGCTCATGCTCTGACGCTCACGTTCTGACACTCATGCTCACGCACTGACGCTCACGCTCTGACGCTCGGACGCTCACGCTCTGACGCTCACACGCTCACGCACTGACGCTCACGCTCTGACGCTCACGCTCACGCTCTGATGCTGACGCTCACGCTCTGACGCTTCCGCTCGGACGCTCAGACGCTCACCCTCAGACGCTCACCCTCAGACGCTCACCCTCAGACGCTCACGCTCTGACGCTCACGCTCACGCTCGGACGCTCACGCTCGGACGCTCAGGCTCACGCTTGGACGCTCACGCTCGGACACTCACGCTCAAACACTGACGCTCACGCTCGGAAGCTCATGCTCAGACGCTCACGCTCTGACACTCACCCTCAGACGCTCACGCTCTGAGGTTCACGCTCACGCACTGACGCTCACGCTCTGACGCTCAGGCTCACACTCTGACGCTCACGCTCGGACGCTCACGCTAGGAAGCTCACGCTCTGACGCTCGCGCTCACACACTGACGCTCATGCTCTCGCTCATGCTCTGATGCTCACGCTGACGCTCACGCTCTGACGCTCACATGCTCACGCTTGGACGCTCACGCTCTGACGCTCACGCTCACACTCTGATACTCACGCTCGGACGCTCACACTCACGCTCTGACACTCATGCTCTGACTCTCACGCTGGGACGCTCTGACGCTCACGCTCTGATGCTCAGGCTCACGCTCTGACGCTCACGCTCGGACGCTCACGCTCGGACACTCTGACGCTCACGCTCTGACGCTCACATGCTCACGCTCTGACGCTCAGGCTCACACTCTGACGCTCACGCTCGGACGCTCACGCTAGGAAGCTCACGCTCTGACGCTCGCGCTCACACACTGACGCTCATGCTCTCGCTCATGCTCTGATGCTCACGCTGACGCTCACGCTCTGACGCTCACATGCTCACGCTTGGACGCTCACGCTCTGACGCTCACGCTCACACTCTGATACTCACGCTCGGACGCTCACACTCACGCTCTGACACTCATGCTCTGACTCTCACGCTGGGACGCTCTGACGCTCACGCTCTGATGCTCAGGCTCACGCTCTGACGCTCACGCTCGGACGCTCACGCTCGGACGCTCTGACGCTCACGCTCGGACACTCTGACGCTCACGCTCACACACTGACGCTCACGCTCTGACGCTCACATGCTCACGCTCTGATGCTCACGCTCACACGCTCACGCTCTGACGCTCACACTCACGCTCGGACGCTCACGCTCACGCACTGATGCTCACGCTCGGACGCTCACGCTCGGACACTCACCCTCAGACGCTCCCGCTCTGACGCTCACCCTCAGACGCTCACGCTCTGACGCTCAGGCTCACGCTCTGACGCTCACGCTCGGACGCTCAGGCTCACGCTCTGACGCTCACGCACTGACGCTCACACTCACGCTCTGACGAACACGCTCATGCTCTGACGCTCACGCTCTGACGCTTAAGCTCACGCTCTGACGCTCACGCTCGGACGTTCACGCTCTGACGCTCACACTCACGCTCTGACGCTCACGCTCGGACGCTCACGCTCTGACGCTCACGCTTGAACGCTCACGCTCTGTCGCTCACGCTCGGACGCTCACGCACTGCGCTCACGCTCACGCACTCACGCTCTGACGCTCATGCACTCACGCTTTGACGCTCACGCTCGGACGCTCATGTTCGGACGCTCACACTCACGACACTGACGCTCACGCTCGGACGCTCACGCTCACACACTGACGCTCACTCTCGGACGCTCACGCTCTGACACTCACCCTCAGACGCTCACGCTCTGAGGCTCACGCTCACGCACTGACGCTCACGCTCTGACACTCACGCTCGGAGCTCACGCTCGGACGCTCACGCTCTCGCTCATGCTCTGACGCTCACGCTGACGCTCTGACGCTCACATGCTCACGCTCGGACGCTCACGCTCTGATGCTCACACGCTCACGCTCTGATGCTCACGCTCGGACGCTCACGCTCGGACGCTCACGCTCTGATGCTCATGCTCGGACGCTCACGCTCGAACGCTCACGCTCTGATGCTCACGCTCTGACGCTCACGCTCGGATGCTCACGCTCTGACGCTCAAGCTCACGCGCTCACCCTCACGCGCTCACCCTCACGCGCTCACACTCACGCGCTCACACTCACGCGCTCACACTCACCCTCACACGCTCACCCTCACACGCTCACCCTCACACGCTCACCCTCACACGCTCTCATTCTCACGCTCACATTCTCACGCTCCCACGCTCACCCTCACACGCTCCCACGCTCACGCTCACCCTCACACGCTCTCATTCTCACGCTCAAATTCTCACACTCCCACGCTCACCCTCACACGCTCACACTGTGCTAGCCGGTCATCTCCCTCACACGCTCTCATTCTCACGCTCAAATTCTCACGCTCACATTTTCACGCTCCCACGCTCACCCTCACACGCTCACGCTTACCCTCACACGCTCTCATTCTCACGCTCAAATTCTCACGCTCAAATTCTCACGCTCCCACGCTCACCCTCACACGCTCACACTGTGCTAGCCGGTCATCTCCCTCACACGCTCACCCTGTGCTAGCCGGTCATCTCCCGGCTGCTCGCAGCAGAAGTACCCCGACCGGCGGCCTCACTCCCCGGTCCTCCAAAATTCATTTGGGGGGGGTACATTGGGGGGTTAATTTGAAGTAGTGCACAACCCATTTAAACACTGCTTCGCTGATTAGTCGCGCCCTGTCTGCCGCATACATATTCTAGAATACCCGATGCGTTAGAATCGGGCCACCATCTAGTCTATATATATATAATTGTCTTATCCCGTCTGTCTGTCTGTCCAGGAAATCCCGCGTCGCTCATTGGTCCGGCCGCGGCCAATCAGCGACGCGGGATTCCAGAAAAAAGATGGTGGCCGTTAGCGGCTCATCTGCCGCACGGAGCTCAGCGGCGATGCAGCCGGGAGATGAGCGGCGCTAGCAGCAGAACTACTCCGACCGCCGGCGCCGCTGACCTCCATGCGGCTAACGTCGGGAGATCAGCGGCTTGGCCCGCTGATCTGCCGACGGCAAGTGTGAACGAAGGACCGGGGAGCTGCGCCGCCGGTCGGGATGCTTCTGCTGCGAGCAGCCGCTCATCTCCCAGCTGCTCGCAGCGGAAGTACCCGCACAGGCAGTGCCGCTCCCCGGTCCTAACTAATACGACGCTGATTGGTCGCGGCCGCCGGACACGACCAATCAGCGATCTTGGCGCCATATTTAAACACCGCTGTGCTGATTGGTCGCGCCCAGCCAGCCGCGATCAATCAGCGACTGCCGCAGCAAGGCCGCAAATTGGCACCGGATTTTAAACACGCAGGCCACCGTCGGGAGATCAGCGGCACTAGCCGCTGATCTCCCGAGGGTAGCCGCATGGAAGTCAGCAGCGATGTAGCCGGGAGATGACCGGCGCTAGCCGTTCATCTCCCGTCTGCTCACACCGAAAGTACCCGCATATCAACGCCACTCCCCGTTCTCAGTAACACGGGTCGCTGATTGGCCACAGCCGCCGGCCGTGACCAATCAGCGATATAGGCGGCAAATTTAAACGCCGCTCTGCTGATTGGTCGCGGCCGCCACCCGCGACCAATCAGCGATTTTGGCGCCAAATTTAAACTCACTCTCCAGTACTCAGTAACACGGTTCACTGATTGGTCGTGACCGCCGGGCGCGACCAATCACCGATGTTGCTGCGAAATTTAAAACCTGCTTCTGTGATTGGTCGCGCCCAGCCAGCCGCGATCAATCAGCGACTGCCGCAGCACGTCCGCGAATTGGCGCCGGATTTTAAACACGCAGGCCACCGTCGGGAGATCAGCGGCGACGCAGCCGAGAGATGAGCGGTGCTAGCCGCTCATCTCCCGGCTGCTAGCATCACAAGTACCCCGACCGGCGGCCTCGCTCCCCGGTCCTCTCTTCACACTTGCCGTCGAACGGTAGCCGCATGGAAGACAGTGGCGATGCAGCCGGGAGATGACCGGCGCTAGACGTTCATCTCCCGGCTGCTCACACCGAAAGTACTCGCACATCAACGCCACTCCCCGTTCTCAGTAACACCGGTCGCTGATTGGCCGCAGCCGCCGGCCGCGACCAATCAGCGATTTTGACGCCAAATATAAACACCGCTCTGCTGATTGGTCGCGGTCGCCGGCCGCGACCAATCAGCATTATTGGCGCCAAATTTAAACACCGCTCTGCTGATTGGTCGCGGGTGCCGGCCGCGACCAATCAGCAGTATTAGCGCCAAATTTAAACACCGCTCTGCTGATTGGACTCGGTTGCTGGCCGCGACCAATCAGCATTATTGTCGCCAAATTTAAACCCCTCTCTGCTCATTGGTCGCGGTGGCCGGCCGCAACCAGTCAGCGATTTTGGCGCCAAATTTAAACCCCGCTCTGCTCATTGGTCGCGACCGCCGGCCGTGACCATTCAGCGAAATTGGCGCCAAATTTAAAAACTGCTTTGCTGATTGGTCGCGGTCACGACTAATCAGTGATTTTGGCGCCAAATTTAAACACGCTCTCCAGTCCTCACTTTCACGGTTCACTGATTGGTCGCGGCCGCCGCCCGCAACCAATCAGCAGTATTGGCGCCAAATTTAAACACCGCTCTGCTGAATTTAAACACCGCTTTGCTGTGTTATTCTAGAATATCCGATGCGTTAGAATCGGGCCACCATCTAGTAAGTATTATAAGTGTTATAAACTGCAATAACACCTGTAATAATTGGCAAAACCCAAAAATCTCTGTATAGATTTCAAACCAATAGGCCTAGGCCATTCCTGCACAGCCTGAACCTTCACAGGGTCCATCTCAAAATCTTCACTGGAGATAATGTAACCCAAAAAACTAATTCTCTGTACAGCGAACTCACATTTCTCCAGCTTAGCAAAAAGCGAATTGTCCATTAATAACTGTAATACCTCACGCACGCTCCGCCAATGAGACTCCAGATCTGGCGAATAAATCAAAATGTCATCCAAATACACAACCACATTCTTACCAATCAAAGGTCTCAGGATGTCATTAATAAGGTTCTGAAAAAATGCTGGAGCATTGGTGAGACCAAAAGGCATCACCAGATTCTCAAAATGACCCACAGGAGTGTTAAAAGCAGTCTTCCATTCATCACCCTCCTTCAGTCGCAATAAATTGTATGCCCCCCGGAGATCAATCTTAGAGAACCACTTGGCCCCCACTAACTGGTTAAACAAGTCAGGAATTAACGGCAATAGGTAGGAATTGCGTACAGTAATCTTATTAATTTCACGAAAATGCAGACATGGACGCAAACCGCCGTCCTTTTTTTTAACAAAGAAGAATCCATCTGCCACAGGCGACTTAGAAGGTGTAATGTGACCAGCAGCCAAGCTCGTCTGTATGTATTCCTCCAAGGCCTTTCTTTCAGGGATAGTCAGATTAAACCAGCGACTCTTGGGAAGAGTAGCTCCAGGGACAAACTCAATGGCGCAATCATAATCCCTATGAGGAGGTAAAACTTGCGACTCCTCCTCTGAAAAAACCCTCCAAAAATCTTGAATATGATCAGGTAATTCCCCCTTTTCCACAGCCGCAATGCGACCATTACAACATTTATCATAGCACTTCGGACTCCAAGACTTAATCACATTAGTAGACCAGTCCAGCAAAGGATTGTGCAGTTTTAACCAAGGCAAACCTAGAACGACCGGAGAGGGCAAATTATCCAAAACAAACAAGTCCAAAATTTCTTGGTGAAGTCCATTGATAGTGAGAGGAAATCCAGCAATCTTGTGAGTAATACATTTCAAGGGAGTGTTATCAATTGCAATCACAGAAATAGGTGATGACAAAGGTTTGGATCTCAATTTAAGGTTTTCAAAAAGCCCTTTATCAATCACATTAAGTGTTGAACCACAATCCACAAATACCTGAAATTCAATCAAATCTCCCTGCAGAGTAGTACTCCCAGAAAGAAATACTCCTGCAGAGCGTAAACAAGCTATACGGGTGTACCTGACCTTTTTTTTTTCTTTGCTTAAATAAAGCTCACAATACTTAATCAAATGGTCAGCTTTACCACAATAAAGACTAGTGTTGAGAGAGCACTAAAATGCTCGGTTGCTCGAAGCTCGGGCCGAGCTCGCCGTGATACTCAGGTGCTCGACCCGAGCAACGAGCCCAATGTTAGTCTATGGGAGACCTGAGCATTTTTGCGGCGGCACCCCCGGCAGTCTGTAGAAAGCCTAAAAAGTGCCCAAAACGATAGTGACAGTGCTCAAAAGACATGGGGACAGCATGGGCATCGCCCCATGAAGCATTTCTGACCCCCAGGTCACTGCTGTCAACAACGTGGTCAGAGGTATTAAGCCACTTTAACAGGCTCACATTAAAACGTTCAAAAACGAAACTGAAACGGTATACCTGTGAAATATGTTAAGGAATTTCCTTTCCAGGGTAAAGACTTGTGTATAAGGTAAAATAAATAACCAAAAACAAAAATACTCCTCCACACCTTGGGCTATGTTCACAAGTAGCATTTTTTATGCGTTTTGCACTTTTGTATTGCTTTCAACCGTGACAAATGCATTCACCGGGAAATGTCATTTTAACATTTTACAACCTTATCTGGCCATGTGCTGTGTGACACATACAGTGCTGAAAAGACATGGGAACAGCATGGGGAAGACCCCTGAAAGCATCTCTGACACCCAGGTCACTGCCTAAAAGTGTGCCCATCAGAAGTGATCCTTTCCGCATCAGAAGATGCAGACTTGCAACTATCCCCGTGCAAGTCCTTGTCCCAGGGCAGTGTTCAATTGTACCTCCCCCATTCCTTGCAATGCAAGCGCAAGTATACAGCCTGTCACCCACCCACCCCCAGTACTATACTATACAATACTAGCTTGCTTGCACTTGAAATTGGGCCTTTTAGGCATGTGGAGGCAGATGCCGGCCACCATGTCATGGCTGCGTCAGCGGCCTGGTATCCATACTCAGTCCCCAGCCGCCCGACGGCCGGGTGTCCACGCTCGGTCCCCAGCCGCCTGGGGGCAGCCGGGTGTCCATAAACGGTCCCCAGCCGCCCCTATTTCTCCTTGGAACATCCCCCCACACACTTTCCTTAGCCTGGCCTGCTTTAGAGCAGCATTGGACGAGCCCACCAGAAAACCAGACTCCTCCGGTGGGCCCTGGCTTCTCCATCAGGGGAGTTGAGAGTGCCAAGGTGAGGAGCATGATGATGATGATAGAAGTTAGCATCCGCTTTTTTTTCTTGGAATGCAAGCGCATGTATGTAGTAGCGGCTAGGATTGAGGTGGTCAGCGTTTTGGCGCATATCCTACCTCCTCCGAGGATTGCTGGATGTTTTCCTGCTACTATCCCAGTTCTATGACTCCCGTTAAAACAAAGCTTCAGGTAATGAATGATGGATGAGGTGGTGGCAAAGGAGAAAGAGTAGGAGGAACAGGAACCATTCACATCAATATCAGGCCAGTCAACCACACATGTCTTGATATGTTTCTGTATGTTTCTGTACCAAAAGGAGCGGTTCGGCTACACAGTTAAAGGGCATGCAGTGAGTGCAATGCCTACCAAAAATTTCGAGGCACTCCAATGCCCCTTGGAAGTGACATGGAGGTCAGAGGGCCTTAACTAAACCGTTTTTTCCATTTATAGCAACTGGGTCTCCTGTGCACTGTTGGCGTAAGCAGTAAATGGAAGGCTTTCCAAAAATTATGAGGAACTGCAATGCCCCTAGAAACAGACGTGGATTACAGCATACTAAAAACCTTCTACCCATTATTGGGGAGTGGGTCTCCCTTAGTGTTCATCTATGCATTGAAAAGCAAAAGCTGACTAAAATTTGGAGGAAATGCAATGCCCTTTGGAAGAATGGTGGAGGTCGCAGTGGAATAAAAAGAAAATATCAATGCCCCTTGGAAAAGTGGTGGAGGTCGCAGTAGCTTAACAAGACGGTTTTAATGCCCCTTGGAAAAGTGGGGGAGGTGGCAGTGGAATAAAAAGACAATATCAATGCCCCTTGAAAATGTGGTGGAGGTCACAGTAACTTAACAAGACGGTTTAATGCCCCTTGGAAGAATGGTGGAGGTCGCAGTAGCTTAACAAGACAGTTTTAATGCCCCTTGGAAGAGACGTGGAGGTCGCAGTGGAATAAAAAGACAATATCAATGCCCCTTGAAAATGTGGTGGAGGTCGCAGTAGCTTAGCAAGACGGTTTTAATGCTCCTTGGAGAAGTGGTGGAGGTCGCAGTAGCTTAACAGGACGGTTTTAATGCCCCTTGGAAGAATGGTGGAGGTCGCAGTAGCTTAACAGAACGGTTTTAATGCCCCTTGGAAGAGCGGTGGAGGTCGCAGTAGCTTAACAAGACGGTTTTAATGCCCCTTGGAAGAGTGGTGGAGGTCACAGTAGATTAAAAAGACGATTTAAATGCCCCTTGGAAGAGACGTGGAGGTCATAGTGGAATAAAAAGACAACATCAATGCCCCTTGGAAGAGCGGTGGAGGTCGCAGTAGCTTAATAAGACGGTTTTAATGCCCCTTGGAAAAGTGGGGGAGGTCGCAGTGGAATAAAAAGACAATATCAATGCCCCTTGAAAATGTGGTGGAGGTCACAGTAACTTAACAAGACGGTTTAATGCCCCTTGGAAGAATGGTGGAGGTCGCAGTAGCTTAACAAGACAGTTTTAATGCCCCTTGGAAGAGACGTGGAGGTCGCAGTGGAATAAAAAGACAATATCAATGCCCCTTGAAAATGTGGTGGAGGTCGCAGTAGCTTAGCAAGACGGTTTTAATGCCCTTTGGAGAAGTGGTGGAGGTCGCAGTAGCTTAACAGGACGGTTTTAATGCCCCTTGGAAGAATGGTGGAGGTCGCAGTAGCTTAACAGAACGGTTTTAATGCCCCTTGGAAGAGCGGTGGAGGTCGCAGTAGCTTAACAAGACGGTTTTAATGCCCCTTGGAAGAGTGGTGGAGGTCACAGTAGATTAAAAAGATGGTTTAAATGCCCCTTGGAAGAGAAGTGGAGGTCATAATGGAATAAAAAGACAACATCAATGCCCCTTGGAAGAGCGGTGGAGGTCGCAGTAGCTTAACAAGACGGTTTTAATGCCCCTTGGAAAAGTGGGGGAGGTCGCAGTGGAATAAAAAGACAATATCAATGCCCCTTGGAAGAGCGGTGGAGGTCGCAGTAGCTTAACAAGATGGTTTTAATGCCCCTTGGAAGAGATGTGGAGGTCGCAGTGGAATAAAAAGACAATATCAATGCCCCTTGAAAATGTGGTGGAGGTCACAGTAGCTTAACAAGACAGTTTTAATGCCCCTTGGAAGAGTGGTGGAGGTCACAGTAGCTTATAAAGACGATTTAAATGCCCCTTGGAAGTGACATGGAGGTTAGAGGGCCTTAACTAAACAGTTTTTTCCATTTATAGCAACTGGGTCTCCTGTGCACTGTTGGCGTAAGCAGTAAATGGAAGGCTTTCCAAAAATTATGAGGAACTGCAATGCCCCTAGAAACAGACGTGGATTACAGCATACTAAAAACCTTCTACCCATTATTGGGGAGTGGGTCTCCCTTAGTGTTCATCTATGCATTGAAAAGCAAAAGCTGACTAAAATTTGGAGGAAATGCAATGCCCTTTGGAAGAATGGTGGAGGTCACAGTGGAATAAAAAGAAAATATCAATGCCCCTTGGAAAAGTGGTGGAGGTCGCAGTAGCTTAACAAGACGGTTTTAATGCCCCTTGGAGAAGTGGGGGAGGTCGCAGTAGCTTAACAAGACGGTTTAATGCCCCTTGGAAGAATGGTGGAGGTCGCAGTAGCTTAACAAGACGGTTTTAATGCCCCTTGGAAGAGACGTGGAGGTCGCAGTGGAATAAAAAGACAATATCAATGCCCCTTGAAAATGTGGTGGAGGTCGCAGTAGCTTAGCAAGACGGTTTTAATGCCCCTTGGAGAAGTGGTGGAGGTCGCAGTAGCTTAACAGGACGGTTTTAATGCCCCTTGGAAGAATGGTGGAGGTCGCAGTAGCTTAACAGAACGGTTTTAATGCCCCTTGGAAGAGCGGTGGAGGTCACAGTAGCTTAACAAGACGGTTTTAATGCCCCTTGGAAGAGTGGTGGAGGTCACAGTAGATTAAAAAGACGGTTTAAATGCCCCTTGGAAGAGCCGTGGAGGTCACAGTAGCTTAACAAGACGGTTTTAATGCCCCTTGGAAGAGTGGTGGAGGTCACAGTAGATTAAAAAGACGGTTTAAATGCCCCTTGGAAGAGACGTGGAGGTCATAGTGGAATAAAAAGACAATATCAATGCCCCTTGGAAGAGCGGTGGAGGCCGCTGTAGCTTAACAAGACGGTTTTAATGCCCCTTGGAAGAGACGTGGAGGTCGCAGTGGAATAAAAAGACAATATCAATGCCCCTTGAAAATGTGGTGGAGGTCACAGTAGCTTAACAAGACGGTTTTAATGCCCCTTGGAAGAGTGGTGGAGGTCACAGTAGCTTATAAAGATGGTTTAAATGCCCCTTGGAAGAGACGTGGAGGTCACAGTGGAATAAAAAGACTATCAATGCCCCTTGGAAGAGTGGTGGAGGTCGCAGTAGCTAAACAAGACGGTTTTAATGCCCCTTGGATGAGACGTGGAGGTCGCAGTGGAATAAAAAGACAATATCAATGCCCCTTGAAAATGTGGTGGAGGTCGCAGTAGCTTAACAAGACGGTTTTAATGCCCCTTGGAAGAGCGGTGGAGGTCGCAGTAGCTTAACAAGACGGTTTTAATACCCCTTGGAAGAATGGTGGAGGTTGCAGTAGCTTAACAGGACAGTTTTAATGCCCCTTGAAAGAGCGGTGGAGGTCGCAGTAGCTTAACAAGATGGTTTTAATGCCCCTTGGAAGAGACGTGGAGGTCGCAGTGGAATAAAAAGACAATATCAATGCCCCTTGAAAATGTGGTGGAGGTCACAGTAGCTTAACAAGACGGTTTTAATGCCCCTTGGAAGAGACGTGGAGGTCATAGTGAAATAAAAAGACAATATCAATGCCCCTTGGAAGAGCGGTGGAGGTCGCTGTAGCTTAACAAGATGGTTTTAATGCCCCTTGGAAGAGACGTGGAGGTCACAGTGGAATAAAAAGACAATATCAATGCCCCTTGAAAATGTGGTGGAGGTCACAGCAGCTTAACAAGACGGTTTTAATGCCCCTTGGAAGAGTGGTGGAGGTCACAGTAGCTTATAAAGACGGATTAAATGCCCCTTGGAAGAGACGTGGAGGTCACAGTGGAATAAAAAGACAATATCAATGCCCCTTGGAAGAGTGGTGGAGGTCGCAGTAGCTAAACAAGACGGTTTTAATGCCCCTTGGATGAGACGTGGAGGTCGCATTGAATAAAAAGACAATATCAATGCCCCTTGAAAATGTGGTGGAGGTCGCAGTAGCTTAACAAGACGGTTTTAATGCCCCTTGGAAGAGCGGTGGAGGTCGCAGTAGCTTAACAAGACGGTTTTAATACCCCTTGGAAGAATGGTGGAGGTTGCAGTAGCTTAACAGGACAGTTTTAATGCCCCTTGGAAGAGCGGTGGAGGTCGCAGTAGCTTAACGAGACGGTTTTAATGCCCCTTGGAAGAGTGGTGGAGGTCACAGTAGATTAAAAAGAAGGTTTAAATGCCACTTGGAAGAGACGTGGAGGTCACAGTGGAATAAAAAGACAATATCAATGCCCCTTGGAAGAGCAGTGGAGGTCGCAGTAGGTTAACAAGACGGTTTTAATGCCCCTTGGAAGAGACGTGGAGGTCGCAGTGGAATAAAAAGACAATATCAATGCCCCTTGAAAATGTGGTGGAGGACGCAGTAGCTTAACAAGACGGTTTTAATGCCCCTTGGAAGAGCGGTGGAGGTCACAGTGGAATAACAAGACAATATCAATGCCCCTTGGAAATGTGGTGGAGGTCGCAGTAGCTTAACAAGACGGTTTTAATGTCCCTTGGAAGAGCGGTGGAGGTCGCAGTAGCTTAACAAGACGGTTTTAATGCCCCTTGGAAGAGTGGTGGAGGTCACAGCAGATTAAAAAGAAGGTTTAAATGCCCCTTGGAAGAGACGTGGAGGTCACAGTGGAATAAAAAGACAATATCAATGCCCCTTGGAAGAGCGGTGGAGGTCGCAGTTGGTTAACAAGATGGCTTTTATGCCCATTGGAAGAGACGTGGAGGTCGCAGTGGATAAAAAGACAATATCAATGCCCCTTGAAAATGTGGTGGAGGTCGCAGTAGGTTAACAAGATGGCTTTAATGCCCATTGGAAGAGACGTGGAGGTAGCAGTGGATAAAAAGACAATATCAATGCCCCTTGAAAATGTGGTGGAGGTCGCAGTAGCTTAAGAAGACGGTTTTAATGCCCCTTGTTAGAGCGGTGGAGGTCACAGTAGCTTAAAAAGATGGTTTAAATGCCCCTTGGAAGAGACGTGGAGGTCACAGTCGAATAAGAAGACAATATCAATGCCCCTTGGAAGAGTGGTGGAGGTCACAGTAGCTTAACAAGACGCTTTTAATGCCCCTTGGAAGAGTGGTGGAGGTCACAGTAGATTAAAATGAAGGTTTAAATGCCCCTTGGAAGAGACGTGGAGGTCACAGTGGAATAAAAAGACAATATCAATGCCCCTTGGAAGAGCGGTGGAGGTCGCAGTAGGTTAACAAGACGGTTTTAATGCCCCTTGGAAGAGACGTGGAGGTCGCAGTGGATAAAAAGACAATATCAATGCCCCTTGAAAATGTGGTGGAGGTCGCAGTAGCTTAAGAAGATGGTTTTAATGCCCCTTGGTTGAGTGGTGGAGGTCACAGTAGCTTAAAAAGACGGTTTAAATGCCCCTTGGAAGAGACGTGGAGGTCACAGTGGAATAAGAAGACAATATCAATGCCCCTTGGAAGAGTGGTGGAGGTCACAGTAGCTTAACAAGACGCTTTTAATGCCCCTTGGAAGAGTGGTGGAGGTCACAGTAGCTTAAAAAGACGGTTTAAATGCCCCTTGGAAGAGACGTGGAGGTCACAGTGGAATAAAAAGACAATATCAATGCCCCTTGGAAGAGTGGTGGAGGTCGCAGTAGCTTAACAAGACGGTTTTAATGCCCCTTGGATGAGACGTGGAGGTCGCAGTGGAATAAAAAGACAATATCAATGCCCCTTGAAAATGTGGTGGAGGTCGCAGTAGCTTAACAAGACTGTTTTAATGCCCCTTGGAAGAGCGGTGGAGGTCACAGTGGAATAACAAGACAATATCAATGCCCCTTGGAAATGTGGTGGAGGTCGCAGTAGCTTAACAAGACGGTTTTAATGTCCCTTGGAAGAGCGGTGGAGGTCGCAGTAGCTTAACAAGACGGTTTTAATGCCACTTGGAAGAGTGGTGGAGGTCACAGTAGATTAAAAAGAAGGTTTAAATGACCCCTTGGAAGAGACATGGAGGTCACAGTGGAATAAAAAGACAATATCAATGCCCCTTGGAAGAGCGGAGAAGGTCGCAGTAGGTTAACAAGATGGCTTTAATGCCCATTGGAAGAGACGTGGAGGTCGCAGTGGATAAAAAGACAACATCAATGCCCCTTGAAAATGTGGTGGAGGTCGCAGTAGCTTAAGAATACGGTTTTAATGCCCCTTGGTAGAGCGGTGGAGGTCACAGTAGCTTAAAAAGACGGTTTAAATGCCCCTTGGAAGAGACGTGGAGGTCACAGTGGAATAAGAAGACAATATCAATGCCCCTTGGAAGAGTGGTGGAGGTCACAGTAGCTTAACAAGACGCTTTTAATGCCCCTTGGAAGAGTGGTGGAGGTCACAGTAGCTTAAAAAGACGGTTTAAATGCCCCTTGGAAGAGACGTGGAGGTCACAGTGGAATAAAAAGACAATATCAATGCCCCTTGGAAGAGTGGTGGAGGTCGCAGTAGCTTAACAAGACGGTTTTAATGCCCCTTGGATGAGACATGGAGGTCGCAGTGGAATAAAAAGACAATATCAATGCCCCTTGAAAATGTGGTGGAGGACGCAGTAGCTTAACAAGACGGTTTTAATGCCCCTTGGAAGAGCGGTGGAGGTCACAGTGGAATAACAAGACAATATCAATGCCCCTTGGAAACGTGGTGGAGGTCGCAGTAGCTTAACAAGACGGTTTTAATGTCCCTTGGAAGAGCGGTGGAGGTCGCAGTAGCTTAACAAGACGGTTTTAATGCCCCTTGGAAGAGTGGTGGAGGTCACAGTAGATTAAAAAGAAGGTTTAAATGCCCCTTGGAAGAGACGTGGAGGTCACAGTGGAATAAAAAGACAATATCAATGCCCCTTGGAAGAGCGGTGGAGGTCGCAGTAGGTTAACAAGATGGCTTTAATGCCCATTGGAAGAGACGTGGAGGTCGCAGTGGATAAAAAGACAATATCAATGCCCCTTGAAAATGTGGTGGAGGTCGCAGTAGGTTAACAAGATGGCTTTATTGCCCATTGGAAGAGACGTGGAGGTCGCAGTGGATAAAAAGACAATATCAATGCCCCTTGAAAATGTGGTGGAGGTCGCAGTAGCTTAAGAAGACGGTTTTAATGCCCCTTGGTAGAGCGGTGGAGGTCACAGTAGCTTAAAAAGATGGTTTAAATGCCCCTTGGAAGAGACGTGGAGGTCACAGTCGAATAAGAAGACAATATCAATGCCCCTTGGAAGAGTGGTGGAGGTCACAGTAGCTTAACAAGACGCTTTTAATGCCCCTTGGAAGAGTGGTGGAGGTCACAGTAGCTTAAAAAGACGGTTTAAATGCCCCTTGGAAGAGACGTGGAGGTCACAGTGGAATAAAAAGACACTATCAATACCCTTGGAAGAGTGGTGGAGGTCGCAGTAGCTTAACAAGACGGTTTTAATGCCCCTTGGATGAGACATGGAGGTCGCAGTGGAATAAAAAGACAATATCAATGCCCCTTGAAAATGTGGTAGAGGTCGCAGTAGCTTAACAAGACGGTTTTAATGCCCCTTGGAAGAGACGTGGAGGTTGCAGTGGAATAAAAAGACAATATCAATGCCCCTTGAAAATGTGGTGGAGGTCACAGTAGCTTAACAAGACGGTTTCAATGCCCCTTGGAAGAGCGGTGGAGGTCACAGTGGAATAACAAGACAATATCAATGCCCCTTGGAAATGTGGTGGAGGTCGCAGTAGCTTAACAAGACGGTTTTAATGTCCCTTGGAAGAGCGGTGGAGGTCGCAGTAGCTTAACAAGACGGTTTTAATGCCCCTTGGAAGAGTGGTGGAGGTCACAGTAGATTAAAAAGAAGGTTTAAATGCCCCTTGGAAGAGACGTGGAGGTCACAGTGGAATAAAAAGACAATATCAATGCCCCGTGGAAGAGCGGTGGAGGTCGCAGTAGCTTAACAAGATGGCTTTAATGCCCATTGGAAGAGACGTGGAGGTCGCAGTGGATAAAAAGACAATATCAATGCCCCTTGAAAATGTGGTGGAGGTCGCAGTAGGTTAACAAGATGGCTTTAATGCCCATTGGAAGAGACGTGGAGGTCGCAGTGGATAAAAAGACAATATCAATGCCCCTTGAAAATGTGGTGGAGGTCGCAGTAGCTTAAGAAGACGGTTTTAATGCCCCTTGGTAGAGCGGTGGAGGTCACAGTAGCTTAAAAAGATGGTTTAAATGCCCCTTGGAAGAGACGTGGAGGTCACAGTTGAATAAGAAGACAATATCAATGCCCCTTGGAAGAGTGGTGGAGGTCACAGTAGCTTAACAAGACGCTTTTAATGCCCCTTGGAAGAGTGGTGGAGGTCACAGTAGCTTAAAAAGACGGTTTAAATGCCCCTTGGAAGAGACGTGGAGGTCACAGTGGAATAAAAAGACAATATCAATACCCTTGGAAGAGTGGTGGAGGTCGCAGTAGCTTAACAAGACGGTTTTAATGCCCCTTGGATGAGACATGGAGGTCGCAGTGGAATAAAAAGACAATATCAATGCCCCTTGAAAATGTGGTGGAGGTCGCAGTAGCTTAACAAGACGGTTTTAATGCCCCTTGGAAGAGACGTGGAGGTCGCAGTGGAATAAAAAGACAATATCAATGCCCCTTGAAAATGTGGTGGAGGTCACAGTAGCTTAACAAGACGGTTTTAATGCCCCTTGGATGAGTGGTGGAGGTCACAGTAGCTTATAAAGACGGTTTAAATGCCCCTTGGAAGTGACATGGAGGTTAGAGGGCCTTAACTAAACAGTTTTTTTCCATTTATAGCAACTGGGTCTCCTGTGCACTGTTGGCGTAAGCAGTAAATGGAAGGCTTTCCAAAAATTATGAGGAACTGCAATGCCCCTAGAAACAGATATGGATTATAGCATACTAAAAACCTTCTACCCATTATTGGGGAGTGGGTCTCCCTTAGTGTTCATCTATGCATTGAAAAGCAAAAGCTGACTGAAATTTGGAGGAAATGCAATGCCCTTTGGAAGAATGGTGGAGGTCGCAGTGGAATAAAAAGACAATATCAATGCCCCTTGAAAATGTGGTGGAGGTCGCAGTAGCTTATCAAGACAGTTTTAATGCCACTTGGAGAAGTGGTGGAGGTCGCAGTAGCTTAACAGAACGGTTTTAATGCCCCTTGGAAGAATGGTGGAGGTCGCAGTAGCTTAACAGAACGGTTTTAATGCCCCTTGGAAGAGTGGTGGAGGTCACAGTAGCTTAACAAGACGGTTTTAATGCACCTTGGAAGAGTGGTGGAGGTCACAGTAGATTAAAAAGACGGTTTAAATGCCCCTTGGAAGAGACGTGGAGGTCATAGTGGAATAAAAAGACAATATCAATGCACCTTGGAAGAGACGTGGAGGTCGCTGTAGCTTAACAAGACGGTTTTAATGCCCCTTGGAAGAGACGTGGAGGTCTCAGTGGAATAAAAAGACAATATCAATGCCCCTTGAAAATGTGGTGGAGGTCACAGTAGCTTAACAAGACGGTTTTAATGCCCCTTGGAAGAGTGGTGGAGGTCACAGTAGCTTATAAAGACGGTTTAAATGCCCCTTGGAAGAGACGTGGAGGTCACAGTGGAATAAAAAGACAATATCAATGCCCCTTGGAAGAGTGGTGGAGGTTGCAGTAGCTAAACAAGACGGTTTTAATGCCCCTTGGATGAGACATGGAGGTCGCAGTGGAATAAAAAGACAATATCAATGCCCCTTGAAAATGTGGTGGAGGTCGCAGTAGCTTAACAAGATGGTTTTAATGCCCCTTGGAAGAGCGGTGGAGGTCGCAGTAGCTTAACAAGACGGTTTTAATACCCCTTGGAAGAATCGTGGAGGTTGCAGTAGCTTAACAGGACGGTTTTAATGCCCCTTGGAAGAGCGGTGGAGGTCGCAGTAGCTTAACAAGACGGTTTTAATGCCCCTTGGAAGAGTGGTGGAGGTCACAGTAGATTAAAAAGAAGGTTTAAATGCCCCTTGGAAGAGACGTGGAGGTCACAGTGGAATAAAAAGACAATATCAATGCCCCTTGGAAGAGCGGTGGAGGTCGCAGTAGGTTAACAAGACGGTTTTAATGCCCCTTGGAAGAGACGTGGAGGTCGCAGTGGATAAAAAGACAATATCACTGCCCCTTGAAAATGTGTTGGAGGTCGCAGTAGCTTAAGAAGATGGTTTTAATGCCCCTTGGTAGAGTGGTGGAGGTCACAGTAGCTTAAAAAGACGGTTTAAATGCCCCTTGGAAGAGACGTGGAGGTCACAGTGGAATAAGAAGACAATATCAATGCCCCTTGGAAGAGTGGTGGAGGTCACAGTAGCTTAACAAGACGCTTTTAATGCCCCTTGGAAGAGTGGTGGAGGTCACAGTAGCTTAAAAAGACAGTTTAAATGCCCCTTGGAAGAGACGTGGAGGTCACAGTGGAATAAAAAGACAATATCAATGCCCCTTGGAAGAGTGGTGGAGGTCGCAGTAGCTTAACAAGACGTTTTTAATGCCCCTTGGCTGAGACGTGGAGGTCGCAGTGGTATAAAAAGACAATATCAATGCCCCTTGAAAATGTGGTGGAGGTCGCAGTAGCTTAACAAGACGGTTTTAATGCCCCTTGGAAGAGCGGTGGAGGTCACAGTGGAATAACAAGACAATATCAATGCCCCTTGGAAATGTGGTGGAGGTCGCAGTAGCTTAACAAGACGGTTTTAATGTCCCTTGGAAGAGCGGTGGAGGTCGCAGTAGCTTAACAAGACGGTTTTAATGCCCCTTGGAAGAGTGGTGGAGGTCACAGTAGATTAAAAAGAAGGTTTAAATGCCCCTTGGAAGAGACGTGGAGGTCACAGTGGAATAAAAAGACAATATCAATGCCCCTTGGAAGAGCGGTGGAGGTTGCAGTAGGTTATCAAGATGGCTTTAATGCCCATTGGAAGAGACGTGGAGGTCGCAGTGGATAAAAAGACAGTATAAATGCCCCTTGAAAATGTGGTGGAGGTCGCAGTAGCTTAAGAAGACGGTTTTAATGCCCCTTGGTAGAGCGGTGGAGGTCACAGTAGATTAAAAAGACAGTTTAAATGCCCCTTGGAAGAGACGTGGAGGTCACAGTCGAATAAGAAGACAATATCAATGCCCCTTGGAAGAGTGGTGGAGGTCACAGTAGCTTAATAAGATGGTTTTAATGCCCCTTGGAAGAGTGGTGGAGGTCACAGTAGCTTAAAAAGACGGTTTAAAAGCCCCTTGGAAGAGACGTGGAGGTCACAGTGGAATAAAAAGACAATATCAATGCCCCTTGGAAGAGTGGTGGAGGTCGCAGTAGCTTAACAAGACGGTTTTAATGCCCCTTGGATGAGACATGGAGGTCGCAGTGGAATAAAAAGACAATATCAATGCCCCTTGAAAATGTGGTGGAGGTCGCATTAGCTTAACAAGACGGTTTTAATGCCCCTTGGAAGAGCGGTGGAGGTCACAGTGGAATAACAAGACAATATCAATGCCCCTTGGAAATGTGGTGGAGGTCGCAGTAGCTTAACAAGACGGTTTTAATGTCCCTTGGAAGAGCGGTGGAGGTCGCAGTAGCTTAACAAGACGGTTTTAATGCCCCTTGGAAGAGTGGTGGAGGTCACAGTAGATTAAAAAGAAGGTTTAAATGCCCCTTGGAAGAGACGTGGAGGTCACAGTGGAATAAAAAGACAATATCAATGCCCCTTGGAAGAGCGGTGGAGGTCGCAGTAGGTTAACAAGATGGCTTTAATGCCCATTGGAAGAGACGTGGAGGTCGCAGTGGATAAAAAGACAATATCAATGCCCCTTGAAAATGTGGTGGAGGTCGCAGTAGCTTAAGAAGACGGTTTTAATGCCCCTTGGTAGAGTGGTGGAGGTCACAGTAGCTTAAAAAGACGGTTTAAATGCCCCTTGGAAGAGACGTGGAGGTCACAGTGGAATAAGAAGACAATATCAATGCCCCTTGGAAGAGTGGTGGAGGTCACAGTAGCTTAACAAGATGGTTTTAATGCCCCTTGGAAGAGTGGTGGAGGTCACAGTAGCTTAAAAAGACGGTTTAAATGCCCCTTGGAAGAGACGTGGAGGTCACAGTGGAATAAAAAGACAATATCAATGCCCATTGGAAGAGTGGTGGAGGTCGCAATAGCTTAACAAGACGATTTTAATGCCCCTTGGATGAGACGTGGAGGTCGCAGTTGAATAAAAAGACAATATCAATGCCCCTTGAAAATGTGGTGGAGGTCGCAGTATCTTAACAAGACGGTTTTAATGCCCCTTGGAAGAGATGTGGAGGTTGCAGTGGAATAACAAGACAATATCAATGCCCCTTGGAAATGTGGTGGAGGTTGCAGTAGCTTAACAAGACGGTTTTAATGCCCCTTGGAAGAGATGTGGAGGTCGCAGTAGCTTAACAAGATGGTTTTAATGCCCCTTGGAAGAGACGTGGAGGTTGCAGTGGAATAAAAAGACAATATCAATGCTCCTTGGAAATGTGGTGGAGGTCGCAGTAGCTTAACAAGACGGTTTTAATGCCCCTTGAAAGAGTGGTGGAGGTCACAGTAGCTTAACAAGACGTTTTTAATGCCCCTTGGAAGAGTGGTGGAGGTCACAGTAGCTTAAAAAGACGGTTTAAATGCCCCTTGGAAGAGACGTGGAGGTCACAGTGGAATAAAAAGACAATATCAATGCCCCTTGGAAGAGCGGTGGAGGTCGCAGTAGCTTAACAAGACTGTTTTAATGCCCCTTGGATGAGACGTGGAGGTCGCAGGGGAATAAAAAGACAATATCAATGCCCCTTGAAAATGTGGTGGAGGTCGCAGTAGCTTAACAAGACGGTTTTAATGCCCCTTGGAAGAGACGTGGAGGTCGCAGTGGAATAACAAGACAATATCAATGCCCCTTGGAAATGTGGTGGAGGTCGCAGTAACTTAACAAGACGGTTTTAATACCCCTTGGAAGAGCGGTGGAGGTCGCAGTAGCTTAACAAGACGGTTTTAATGCCCCTTGGAAAAGTGGTGGAGGTCGCAGTAGCTTAACAAGACGGTTTTAATGCCCCTTGGAAGAGACGTGGAGGTCGCAGTAGCTTAACAAGACGGTTTTAATGCCCCTTGGAAGAGACGTGGAGGTCGCAGTGGAATAAAAAGACAATATCAATGCCCCTTGGAAGAGTGGTGGAGGTCGCAATGTTAAGGGAGGGCAATAACCCTTCACGGTTGACCAAGTGAGTGTCAAATTATTAAATTATTATGTTGATTGCAATCCACAGAAAACCAAACAGAAACAATGTTCTGTATTGGGAGGATTCAAAGAATCTGTGATCCCGTTTATTTTGCTGAGCATTTTATATTGTTTTGAGTATATCAAATAGCCAATCAACTCTACAGCCATACTACAATACTATTGGCTGACTGAAGTTAGTATAATTATTACGGAAAACTCATATATGGTCATATTATCATTGTTAGTTTGAAGCACTATGGAAATTTTACAAGGTCAAACTTGGCCTTAACAAAAAGTTAGATAACAGAGTGTCTGACAAAATGTTCTCTTGAGAAAAGATTAGTGTGACATAAGTTCTATGGGAAGAGAAATAAAGAATGTATGTTATGCAAGAAGTGATAATAACATGATTTTAAAGCGAGTAGACAAAATGGAGTTGCTCTAGCATGAGTATCAATATGTCCTTTACAGCAGTAGCTTAACAAGACAGTTTTAATGCCCCTTGGAAGAGATGTGGAGGTCACAATGGAATAAAAAGACAATATCAATGCCCCTTGGAAGAGTGGTGGAGGTCGCAGTAGCTTAACAAGACGGTTTTAATGCCCCTTGTAAGAGACGTGGAGGTCGCAGTAGCTTAACAAGACGGTTTAAATGCCCCTTGGAAGAGCCATGCAGTACAGCTTCTTAAAAACATTATTCCCATTATTGGGGAGTGGGTCTCCCATAGTCTTTGCCTATGCCTTCCAAGAAAAAGCTGCCAAAAATTAGGACGGAGGAACTTGCAATGCTGGCAACACGGACCAAGGTGACCCTGGTGGTATAGTGGTGGCGGAGGCTGAGGATAAGGAGAAGAGCAAAATACAACCGAAATGAGGAAGCGTATACCCATGTGTTGGTGTGAAGCGGTGCATGGGAATACACCTCTCGAAATAACACAGTGGATTTGACTTTATGTTACTCTGCTGTCATTTGGTGGTGATGAGAAGTCAGGCCCAATCCAGCCCTTGTTCATTTTGATAAAGGTCAGCTTGTCAGCATTGTCAGTTGACAGGCGAGTGCGCTTATCTATGTATATAATTGTCTTATCCCGTCTGTCTGTCTGTCTGTCCAGGAAATCCCGCGTCGCTCATTGGTCCGGCCGCTGTCTGTCCAGGAAATCCCGCGTCGCTCATTGGTCCGGCCGCGGCCAATCAGCGACGCGGGATTCCAGAAAAAAAATGGCGGCCGTTAGCGGCTCATCTGCCGCACGGAGCTCAAAGGCGATGCAGCCGGGAGATGAGCGGCGCTAGCAGCAGAACTACCCCGACCGCCGGCGCCGCTGACCTCCATGCGGCTAACGTCGGGAGATCAGTGACTTGGCCCGCTGATCTGCCGACGGCAAGTGTGAACGAAGCGGTCACCGGTCGCGACCAATCAGCATTATTGTCGCCAAATTTAAACCCCGCTCTGCTGATTGCTCGCGGTGGCCGGCCGCGACCAATCAGCGATTTTGGCACCAAATTTAAACACCGCTCTGCTCATTGGTCACGACCACCAGCCGCGACCAATCAGCGATTTTGGCATCAAATTTAAACCCCGCTCTGCTCATTGGTCGCGGTTGCCAGCCGCAACCAATCAGCATTATTGGCGCCAAATTTAAACCCCGCTCTGCTGATTGGTCGCGACCGCCGGCCGCGACCAGTCAGCGATTTTGGTGCCAAATTTAAACCCCGCTCTGCTCATTGGTCGCGGTTGCCAGCCGCGACTAATCAGCATTATTGGCGCCAAATTTAAACCCCGCTCTGTTGATTAGTCGCGACCGCCGGCCGTGACCAATCAGTGATATTGGCGCCAAATTTAAACACTGCTTTGCTGATTGGTCGCGGTCGCGACTAATCAGTGATTTTGGCGCCAAATTTAAACACGCTCTCCAGTCCTCACTAACACGGTTCGCTGATTGGTTGCGGGCGGCGGCCGCGACCAATCAGCAGTATTGCCGCCAAATTTAAACCCTGCTTTGCTGATTGGTTGCGGTCGCCGGCCGCGACCAATCAGCAGTATTGGCGCCAAATTTAAACACCGCTCTGCTGAATTTAAACACCGCTCTGCTGATTACGCACGGTCGGCCGCATATATATTCTAAAATACCCGATGCGTTAGATTCGGGCCACCATCTAGTCTCATCATACTCTGGCTGCAATGCCTCCTCTTTAATTCTCTGCAGAGAACGTTGCAAAAGACAGACAAGTGGGATGCTGACGCTAATGATGGCATCATCGCCACTCACCATCTTGGTGGACTCCTCAAAGTTTGTCAGGATGGTGCATATGTCAGACATCCAGGTCCACTCCTGAGGTCTTATGTGTGGAGTCTGACCTGAATATCGACGGCCTTGTTGCAGCTGGTACTCCACAACTGCTCTCTTCTGCTCACAAATCCTTTGCAACATGTGGAGGGTAGAGTTCCGTGTGGGGACATCACACACCAGTCAGTGTGCCGGAAGCTGCAAACGCTGCTGCAACACAGCAAGGGCAGCGGAAGCTGTAGCCGACTTCCGAAAATGAGATGACAGGCGGCGTACTTTGACGAGCAGATCTGGCAACTCGGGGTACGATTTAAGAAACTGCTGAACGACGAGGTTAAGCACATGAGCCAGGCATGGTACGTGTGTGATCTCGCCTCACCTCAGAGCCGCCACCAGGTTACAGCCATTGTCACACACGACCATGCCTGGTTGTAGGTTCAGCGGTCTCAGCCACAGATCTGCCTGCTCTTTCACAGCTGTCCACAACGCACAAGCAGTGTGAGGTTTATCACCTAAGCTTATGAGTTTCAGCACAGCCTGTTGCCACTTAGCTGAGGCAGTACTGCAGTGCTTCCAGCTTGTAACTCATGTGCTGATATCTGAGATGGAGGCTGAACATGAGGAGGAGTATGATGCTCAGGAGCTGTACACTGTGGGGGCAACTCTGACTGACATAGGGCCCGCAATCCTCGGTGTGGGGAGGATGTGTTTCGTCCCAAGGTCCGACTTGGTCCCGGCTTCCACTATGTTTACCCAGTGTGCCGTCAGGGAGATGTACCATCCCTGGCCACAAGCACTTGTCCATGTGTCCGTTGTCAGGTGGACTCTCCCAGTAACTGCGTTGTTGAGGGCACGGCAGATGTTTTGGGACACGTGCTTGTGTAGCGCGGGGATAGCACACCGGGCAAAATAGTGTTGGCTGGGGACCGAGTACCGAGGGACGGCCATCGCCATAAGGTTGCGGAAGGATTCCGTCTCCACCTGCCTAAAAGGCAGCATTTCCAACGCAAGTGACTCGCCCCCTGGGCCGTGGGGCACTCGGATCCGGGCAATTAGGGAAACGGTGGGAGTAGTAGTGGCTACCCGGCTCAGGGTGGTCAGGCCAGTGGTAGTCCGTTATGTGCTGATGATTATGTCCGACTACGCCACCCGTGGATTGCGGTTATCAGGAACCGCCGCTGCATGCAGACCGCTGGGGCTGATGAGGTGTGCAGCTAGGGTAGTGTGACTCCCCACGGGAAGAGTGCGGCCCCAGTGCAGTATAATGGATGGTGGGAGTGATGGTAGTGAGAGTCCCAGTGCTGATAGTGCTGGAGGAGCAAGGAGCACACAGACAACAGGTTGCAGTCCAGGGATGTCTGAGAGCAACGGGGAAATTGGCCCTGGTCAGGGTGAGGGTGTAGGCCTACCGTGCTTTCTGCGCTCCTTCTGGCTATCTCCTCGTTATAGGGTAACAGCCCACGTTTCCGAGCTTTCCGTGTATTCTCGCCTGTATGGCCTGCGACGTGGGTTCCTTTCTGCTCCCAGCCTTGTACGGCTTTACTGGTCCCTTCTGTTGTGGCAGGGCCTCCAGGCTTCTTAGGCCAAGGAATATACAGTCCCTTGCGGACTGGTTCTCTGCTGGGGGATGTGGAATCCTCCCAGCCTCAGACACCAAAGTCTGGTAAAGTAAGTCTTTTATCTGCCAAGACAGGCTCTCTTCGCCTCTTGTCTCTGGCTTGTGGCTCTCCTCCTGCCACACTTCCTCTTAGGTGCAATACAACTTTCTGTCCCTGCTCTGCTCTGGGACAAGTCTCAGTCCTGAGATAGGCCTTCAAGTTCTTTCTAACCCTGCCCCCAGTACCAGCTTTTATAGGGGCAGCCAGCTCCCCCTACTGGCCTGAGACAGGAGGCATTGCATGCTAATGTTCCCCTGACTAGAGCACCTCCCCCTTGCTCTCAGACACAGCTTTATTTACACTTGTGGCATCCAGGCCAGGGTGACCCACAAGCAGTCGTGAAATGTGAGAATTTAGGGTTAGGGTGTGCTTTGCATTCAGCATCAAGATCACCCAACAGCTAATTCATATTGTCATCTTCCCTGCTCCCCAATAAGTCACTCACAACATCATGACGATCTATTTATTGTTTTCTGTTTTCTCCTCCATATGAGGGGATTTTACACTTACGGTTGTGTACCCTTTTATCTCATTATGGGTAGTGTAGTGGTGGGTTAGTGTCTCAGCATTGTCAATCATTGTCTGTTTGGTATGTGCCCACCAGCATAGCATTATTAGATCCATTTAACAAAGCACATCATTACCTTAGTACTCTATTACTTGCATAACTAGTGGGCACTATACACCATTCCACATGTTACTTTGTTATACAGGGGTTAGTGGTCTTGATTTTGTATACATCCTGCATTGACTTTTTAAGCATATTTTATATTTTGATTCAATTATCTGAATGCGGGCATTCTTGTGCTTGTTGTACTGCAGTAACCAATACTCTAATAAAGGTTTTCTATATATATCAACATATGTTACGTTGATAATTGGACCCTACGTTCGGTGATTCTCTTGGTTGTTAATATGAGAATTTAGTAGTGTGGCCAGTGGGGCGTTGGCTGCATATTTGCGCTTGCGTTCCAAGGACTGGGGTATGGACAACTGAACGCTGCGCTGGGACAAGGACATGGACGTGCTTCCTGATGCTGCTACTTGAGAGTGTGCAACTACAGGTGCAGGGCAGGAGGCATCTTCGCATACACCATGGACAGGGGATTGGCTTGCATCCACAACAGCGGAAGAAGCAATGGTGCCACCCGCAGACACTGTTCCTGGACCCTGGGGTTCGGCCCACAAAGTCAGGTGCTTTGCTGCCATGTGCCTGATCATGCTGTTGGTGGTCAGGCTGGTCGTTTTGCCACCCCTGCTGATGATGGCCTGGCAGGTGGTGCAAATGGCCTTTTTGGGGTTATCGGCAGAGTCTTTAAAAAACAACCAGACTCGGGAAGACCTAACAGTTGTACTGGCAACTTCCTTCGTGTTGGTGTTACGGGAACGGTTGCCTGCCTTCTGTCTGCGGCCACCACACTGCTTCTTCCTGCCTGTTGGGGTGCTCTGCCTCCCTCCCCCTGTGTGTTGCTGTCCTCGCTCTGCATGTTCCCCTGCCAGGTTTGGTCAGTTACGATATCATCCACCACCTCGTCTTCCACTTCTACACCCTGGTCCTCCTCCTGACTTTCTGGCAATTGTGTCTCATCATCGTCCACCTCTTGTGACACTTTCCCACCGTCGCCTTCGTGTGACCGTGGCTGCTCAAATATTTGGGAATCGCTACATGCGATCTCCTCTTGCCCCGCTTCAAGTGGACCGGTCGAGAGGCCCGAATCTATAAATGGAAAAGTGAACAGCTCTTCAGAGTGTCCAAGTGTGGGATCATTTGTCTCTGGGTACTCGGCATGGTGGGAGGAAGGAGGATCAGGGTGAGGAATATGCGGTCCAGACTCACGGCTACTGAGACTTGACCGTGTGGAAGACAGGGTGGTGGTGGTGGTGGTGGCTAAGTGACTGGAAGCATTATCCGCTATCCAACCAACAACCTTTTGAGACTGCTCTGGGTTCAATAGTGGTGTGCTGCAGTCCCATAGAAATTGGGACAAGAAGGTCAGGCGAGAAGATGTGGGTGTTTGTTGTGGCACAATTTCGGCTTGTCCACGGCCTTGTCCTCGGCCTCTACATGCACCATTACCATCACATCCAGTTCCCCGTCCCTTGCCACGTGCCTTGCCTATTTTAAATGGAGGACAGTATCTTCCACGCTCACTACAAATGACTGAGTTTGGAGAGAACTTATATGTGAGCCGTTTGACGGAGAAAACACAGTTTTAAATACCTGGCTTGTAGGTAAGTAGTTTGAACAGCAAACTGCTGTGAATTGCTTCACTGACACACTGAAATTTTTTTTTAATGGAGGCAAGAAATGGCAGTATTTTGTGAAAACGTATATGTGATCCGTGTGATGGAGAAAACAGAGTTTTAAATACCTGGCCTGTGGGTAACTATTTTAAACAGCAAACCAGTGTCAAAAAGTTTGCAGACACACTGAAAGAAATTTTCAATGGAGGCCAGAAATGGCAGTATTTTCTGACAACGTATATATGAGCCGTGTGACAGAGAAAACACAGTTTTAAATACCTGGCCTGTAGGTAAGTAGTTTTAACAGCAAACCAGTGTCAAAACTTTGTTGACACACTGAAATTTTTTTTTTAATGCAGGCCAGAAATGGCAGTATTTTCTGAAAACGTATATGTGATCCATGTGATGGAGAAAACAGTTTTGAATAGCTGGATTTTTAGCGCTGTAATATAGAAAGGACCTGGCTGTATTCTGCAGTGCCAACAAGCAAATGGCGCAGAAAAACAGTGTTCTCTGGATTGCTTTTTAAGCAAATTATGAGGATTAAGATGCAAAAAAAATTATTCCTGGCCCCTGAGACCTGGGGCTATTTCTAGAAATATAACAGCAGCAGACAGAACAGGAATGGAGCCTCTTGTGCTATATGCACTGCAGTCTGCTATATACACTGCCTGCCTGCCTATAGACACTACCTGCCTGATATCTCTGCAGATGGATTAGTCCTCAGAAGGACTGTTTGTTAAGATGGATATGTGTAATGTACGGTTTTTCTCCCTACACTACCTAATACACGATTAAATCTCTCCCTGACACAGCAGCAGCTCTCCCTACACTGTTTGATCCGGAGTGACTGTGACGAGCATGGCGGCGCCAGGTCTGATATACACCTGATGACGCTGTGCGGCCAGCCAATCACTGTAATGCCACAACCAACATGGCTACGGCATTACAGTGCATGGCAGGCAATCCCTGCATGTTCTAAAGAGTGCCAAACATGCAGGGAGGGGACCCGAGTACCCGCCCGAGCTACCCGGAAATACTCGCCGAGCTTGTCGAGCACCATGATGCACGGGCGAGCACCGAGTAGTGGCGAGCACCGAGTAGTGGCGAACATGCTCACTCATCACTACAAGACAGTACTTTTTTCCTTCACACTTGTTCAGTTCAATAAAATCCATACAAATGTGTTGTAATGGATATTCAGGGTGTGGAAATTGTCCTTTCTTTGGTTTCAGGTTCCCTTGGGAATTATTTTTTGCACAAGTAATACAGGTTAAACAAATGTTTTGAATAGTTGGTAAAGCCATACGTTGTAAATACCTTCGATATGATCTCTTCCATCCCTCCTGTTGAGACATGGCTAATGTCATGGCTCAATACAGCGGCATATCTGAAGAGGTTACTGGGCAGTATATATATATTTTCTGTAGATACATCTAGGCCATCTTTTAAGATGGCCCCTTTTGTTACCCATTTAGTTTGTTCAGATTTTGGTGATGCTTGTTGCATTTCTTTGAGGATTTGTAAGTCAATGTTTTTGCCTCATGTAACGTCAGTATATTTGTGGTAGCCGCTTGCTTTGCCGCCCTGTCTGCCTTTTCGTTGCACTTGGAAATGGGATCATCTTTACGTGTATGTGCTGCACATTTACATATTGCTATTTTCTTGGGAAGCTGTATTGCCTCTAACGGGTTTAATGAGATTTTTATGATTTATTTCTTTACCTGTGGAAGTAACCATATCCCTATTTTTCCCCTGTTGTGCAAACACGTGTGGTAGAAAAGGCGTATTGCCTGTCAGTGTATATAGACACCATTTTGTCTTTAGCGAGTTTACAAGCTTCTGTGAGTGCTACAAGTTCAGCTGCTTGTGCTGCTAGGTGCTTTGGGAGCGCTTTATCCTGTGTCACCACTGCATACCCTGCAGCATTTGTACCATCTGGAGGATCCATCTACAAACAGTACAAAGTCACTGTCAGGAATCGGCGTATCTTTAAGATCGGCTCTGGGCAGCACTCTTTCTGAGATGGAGTCTAAGCAGTTATGTCGTTCCCCATCTAGAGGTATAGGCATAAGTGTGGATGGGTTCAGCGTGGTGCATCCTTCTATCATCAGGTGTGGCTGTGATAGTAACAAGGTCATACAAGAAAGATATCTGGAGGGAGAAAGATGCGAGATCTTACTCAGCGGAAGTATTATGGCTCCAGCATGTGGCACCCTGAGAGTGAGAGGGTGAAACAGTACTAGTGAGGCTGAAGACTTCACAGCCTCAGCTGCTGCAGCTGCTGCATGTACAGATGGGGACAGGGCTCTCGCTTGGAGGGATAGTAGGCCATTGGCCGGCTCTTGCCTCCATATTCCTGCAGAAGCACAGAAGTCATGTACCCATCCTTACAATCAGTTGTCTGAATGAAAGGTGTTGTGTAGTCTGGTGATCCTAACAATGAGGAACTGACTAAAATCTGTTTTAGCTGGCAGAAGGCTTTCTCGTCCACTGGTGTCCAGGATATATGGTCTTGTGCTGCCAACGGCTCATCAAAGATGAGTGCACTGAGGGGGCCGGTAATAGGAGCATAGTTGGCTATCCAGCGCCTGCAAAAGTTACTCATTCCTAATAAGGTCATCATTTGTCTTTTTGTGACTGGTTTGGGGGTCTGGTGCTGTGGGGGCTCTTGGAATCACAGCTTTGTTTACAGCTTGAAGGTCCTGCAACAAGTGCCATCCAACAGATGGGGGCGCTTTTTTTTTACTGGAAACAAGGGTGTGTTACAAGGTGAGCTGGGGCAGGGTACAATCACCCCTGCCTGGAGGAGGCGCTGTATAATGGGTTCTATACCCTGCTCATCTTCTGGCTTAAGAGGATACTGCCTTTGCTGGGGCCTGAAAGTGGATTTTGATGTTATACAGACAGGTTCTACCCCTTTTATCAATCCCACCCAGAGGCTGACTCACCCACAGAGGTGTCATCCCCATGGGTGCATGTCACCTGCAGCGGTGCTCAGTAAGGATCACCCAGAGGCTGACTCACCCACAGAGGTGTCATCCCCATGGGTTCATGTCACCTGCAGCGGTGCTCAGTAAGGATCACCCCAGAGGCTGACTCACTCACAGGGGTGTCATCCCCATGGGTGCATGTCTCCTGCAGCGATGGTCAGTAAGGATCACCCCAGAGGCTGACTCACTCACAGAGGTGTCATCCCCATGGGTGCATGTCACCTGCAGCAGAGCTCAGTAAGGACCACCCCAGAGGCTGACTCACTGACAGGGCTGTCATCCCCATGGGTGCATGTCACCTACAGTGGTGCTCAGTAAGGATCACCCCAGATGCTGACTCACCCACAGGGGTGTCATCCCCATGGGTGCATGTCACCTGCAGCGATGCTCAGTAAGAATCACCCCAGAGGCTGACTCACTCACAGACGTGTCATCCCCATGGGTGCATGTCACCTGCAGCGGTGCTCAGTAAGGATCACCCCAGAGGCTGACTCACTCACAGGGGTGTCATCCCCATGGGTGCATGTCTCCTGCAGCGATGGTCAGTAAGGATCACCCCAGAGGCTGACTCACTCACAGGGGTGTCATCCTCATGGGTGCATGTTACATGCAGCGGTGCTCAGTAAGGATCACCACAGAGGCTGACTCACCCACAGAGGTGTCATCCCCATGGGTGCATGTCACCTGCAGCGATGCTCAGTAAGGATCACCCCAGAGGCTGACTCACCCACAGAGGTGTCATCCCCATGGGTGCATGTCACCTGCAGCGGTACTCAGTAAGGATCACCCCAGAGGCTGACTCACTCACAGACGTGTCATCCCCATGGGTGCATGTCACCTGCAGCGATGCTCAGTAAGGATCACCCCGGAGGCTGACTCACAGAGGTGTCATCCCCACAAGCTCATGTCACCTGCAGCGGTGCTCAGTAAGGATCACCCCAGAGGCTGACTCACCCACAAGGGTGTCATCTCCACGGGTGCATTTCTCCTACAGCGGTGCTCAGTAAGGATCACCCCAGAGGCTGACTCACCCACAGGGGTGTCATCCCCACGGGTGCATGTCACCTGCAGCAGTGCTCAGTAAGGATCACCCCAGAGGCTGACTCACTCACAGGGGTGTCATCCCCACGGGTGCATGTGACCTGCAGTGGTGCTCAGTAAGGATCACCCCAGAGGTGACTCACTCACAGGGGTGTCATCCCCACGGGCTCATGTCACCTGCAGCGGTGCTCAGTAAGGATCACTCCAGAGGCTGACTCACCCACAGGGGTGTCATCCTCATGGGTGCATGTCACCTGCAGCACTGCTCAGTATGGATCACCCCAGAGGCTAACTCACTCACAGAGGTGTCATCCCCATGCAATCATGTCACCTGCAGTGGTGCTCAGTAAGGATCACCCCAGAAGCTGACTCACTCACAGGGGTGTGATCCCCATGGGCGCCTGTCACCTGCAGCGGTGCTCAGTAATGACCACCCTAGAGGCTGACTCACTCACAGGGGTGTGATCCCCATGGGTGCATGTCACCTGCAGCGGTGCTCAGTAAGGATCACCCCAGAGGCTGACTCACTCACAGAGGTGTGATCCCCATGGGCGCCTGTCACCTGATGCGGTGCTCAGTAATGATCACCCCAGAGGCTGACTCACTCACAGAGGTGTGATCTCCATGGGCGCCTGTCACCTGCTGCGGTGCTCAGTAAGGATCACCCCAGAGGCTGACTCACTCACAGGGGTGTCATCCTCATGGGTGCATGTTACATGCAGCGGTGCTCAGTAAGGATCACCACAGAGGCTGACTCACCCACAGAGGTGTCATCCCCATGGGTGCATGTCACCTGCAGCGATGCTCAGTAAGGATCACCCCAGAGGCTGACTCACCCACAGAGGTGTCATCCCCATGGGTGCATGTCACCTGCAGCGGTGCTCAGTAAGGATCACCCCAGAGGCTGACTCACTCACAGGGGTGTCATCCCCACGGGTGCGTGTCACCTGCAGCAGTGCTCAGTAAGGATCACCACAGAGGCTGACTCACCCACAGAGGTGTCATCCCCATGGGTGCATGTCACCTGCAGCGATGGTCAGTAAGGATCACCCCAGAGGCTGACTCACCCACAGAGGTGTCATCCCCATGGGTGCATGTCACCTGCAGCGGTGCTCAGTAATGATCACCCCAGAGGCTGACTCACCCACAGGGGTGTCATCCCCACGGGTGCGTGTCACCTGCAGCGGTGCTCAGTAAGGATCACCCCAGAGGCTGACTCACTCACAGAGGTGTCATCCCCATGGGTGCATGTTACCTGCAGCGATGCTCAGTAAGGATCACCCTGGAGGCTGACTCACTCACAGAGGTGTCATCCCCACAAGCTCATGTCACCTGCAGCGGTGCTCAGTAAGGATCACCCCAGAGGCTGACTCACCCACAAGGGTGTCATCCCCACGGGTGCATTTCTCCTACAGCGGTGCTCAGTAAGGATCACCCCAGAGGCTGACTCACCCACAAGGGTGTCATCCCCACGGGTGCATGTCACCTGCAGCAGTGCTCAGTAAGGGTCACCCCAGAGGCTGACTCACTCACAGGGGTGTCATCCCCACGGGTGCATGTGACCTGCAGTGGTGCTCAGTAAGGATCACCCCAGAGGCTGACTCACTCACAGGGGTGTCATCCCCACGGGTGCATGTCACCTGCAGCAGTGCTCAGTAAGGGTCACCCCAGAGGCTGACTCACTCACAGGGGTGTCATCCCCACGGGTGCATGTGACCTGCAGTGGTGCTCAGTAAGGATCACCCCAGAGGTGACTCATCCACAGGGGTGTCATCCCCACGGGTGCATATCACCTGCAGCGGTGCTCAGTAAGGATCACCCCAGAGGCTGACTCACTCACAGGGGTGTCATCCCCACGGGTTCATGTCACCTGCAGCAGTGCTCAGTAAGGATCACCCCAGAGGCTGACTCACCCACAGGGGTGTCATTCTCATGGGTGCATGTCACCTGCAGCACTGCTCAGTATGGATCACCCCAGAGGCTGACTCACTCACAGAGGTGTGATCCCCATGGGCGCCTGTCACCTGATGCGGTGCTCAGTAATGATCACCCCAGAGGCTGACTCACTCACAGAGGTGTGATCTCCATGGGCGCCTGTCACCTGCTGCGGTGCTCAGTAAGGATCACCCCAGAGGCTGACTCACCCACAGGGGTGTCATCCCCATGGGTGCATGTCACCTGCAGCGGTGCTCAGTAAGGATCACCCCAGAGGCTGACTCACCCACAGGGGTTTCATCTCCACGGGTGCATGTCACCTGCAGCGGTGCTCAGTAAGGATCACCCCAGAGGCTGACTCACCCACATGGGTGTCATCCCCACGGGTGCACGTCACCTGCAGCGGTGCTCAGTAAGGATCACCCCAGAGGCTGACTCACCCACAGGGGTGTCATCCCCATGGTAGCATGTCACCTGCAGCGGTGCTCAGTAAGGATCAACCCAGAGGCTGACTCACCCACAGGGGTGTCATCCCCATGGTAGCATGTCACCTGCAGCGGTGCTCAGTAAGGATCACCACAGAGGCTGACTCACTCACAGGGGTGTAATCCCCATGGGTGCATGTCACCTTCAGCGATGCTCAGTAAGGATCACTCCAGAGGCTGACTCACCCACAGCGGTGTCATCTCCATGGGTGCATGTCACCTTCAGCGATGCTCAGTAAGGATCACCCCACAAACTGTCTCACAAACAGGGGTGTCATCACCATGGTTGCATGTCACTTACAGCGGTGCTCAGTAAGGATCACCCCAGAGGCTGACTCACCCACAGAGGTGTCATCCCCATGGTTGCATGTCACCTGCAGCGGTGCTCAGCAAGGATCACCCCAGAGGCTGACTCACCCACAGAGGTGTCATTCCCATGGTTGCATGTCACCTGCAGCGGTGCTCAGTAAGGATCACCTCAGAGGCCGACTCACCCACAGAGGTGTCATTGCCATGGGTGCATGTCACCTGCAGCGGTGCTCAGTAAGGATCACCCCAGAGGCTGACTCACCCACAGAGGTGTCATTCCCATGGTTGCATGTCTCCTGCAGCGGTGCTCAGTAAGGATCACCCCCGAGGCTGACTCACCCACAGGAGTGTCATCCCCATGGTTGCATGTCACCTGCAACAGTGCTCAGTAAGGTTCACCCCAGAAGCTGACTCACTCACATGGGTTTCCTCGCCTGGGTGCTTGTCACCTGCAGCGATGCTCAGTAAGGATCACACCAGAAACTAACTCACCCGCAGGGGTGTCATTCCCATGGGTGCTTGTCACCTGCAGCAGTGCTCAGTAAGGATCACCCCTGAGGCTGACTCACCCACAGGGGTGTCATCCCCATGGGTGCATGTCACCAGCAGCGGTGCTCAGTAAGGATCATCCCCAGAGGCTGACTCACTCACAGAGGTGTCATCCCCATGGATGCATTTCACCTGCAGCGGTGCTCAGTAAGGATCACCCAAGAGGCTGACTCACTCACAGAGGTGTCATCCCATCCCCACGGGTGCATGTCACCTGCAGCGGTGCTCAGTAAAGATCACCCCAGAGGCTGACTCACTCACAGAGGTGTCATCCCCATGGGTGCATGTCACCTGCAGCGGTGCTCAGCAAGGATCATCCCAGAGGCTGACTCACTCACAGGGTGTCATCCCCATGGGTGCATGTCACCTGCCGCGGTGCTCAGTAAGGATCACCCCAGAGGCTGACTCACTCACAGGGGTGTCATCCCTATGGGTGCATGTCACCTGCAGCGGTGCTTAGTAAGCATCACACCAGAGGCTGACTCACTCACAGATTTATCATCTCCATGGGTGCATGTCACCTGCCGCGGTGCTCAGTAAGGATCACCCCAGAGGCTGACTCACTCACAGGGGTGTCATCCCTATGGGTGCATGTCACCTGCAGAAATGCTCAGTAAGGATCACCCCAGAAGCTGACTCACTCACAGCGGTGTCATTCCCATGGGTGCATGTCACCTGCAGCGGTGCTTAGTAAGGATAACACCAGAGGCTGACTCACCCACAGGAGTGTCATCCCCATGGGTGCATGTCACCTGCAGTTGTGCTCAGTAAGGATCACCCCAGAGGCTGACTCACCCATAGAGGTGTCATTCACACGGATGTATGTCACCTGCAGCAGTGCTCAGTAAGGATCACCCCAGAAGCTGACTCACTCACAGGGGTGTCATCCCCATGGGTGCATGTCACCTGCAGCGATGCTCAGTAAGGATCACCCCAGAGGCTAACTCACTCACAGAGGTGTCATCCCCATGGGTGCAAGTCACATAAAGCGGTGCTCATTAAGGATCACCCCGGAGGCTGACTCACTAACAGGGGTGTCATCCCCATGGGTGCATGTCACCTGCAGCGGAGCTCAATAAGGTTCACCCCAGAGGCTGACTCACTCACAGATTTGTCATCCCCATGGGTGCATGTCACCTGCAGCGGAGCTCAATAAGGAGCACCCCAGAGGCTGACTCACTCACAGTGGTATCATACCCATGGGTGCATGTGACTCGCCCCCTGGGCCGTGGGGCACTCGGATCCGGGCAATAGGGAGAACGATGGGAGTAGTAGTGGCAACCCTGTTCCGTGGCTCAGGGTGGTCAGGCCAGTGGTAGTCCGTTATGTGTTATCAATTATGTCCGACTACGCCACCCGTGGATTGCGGTTATTAAGAACCGCCGCTGCATGCAGACCGCTGGGGCTGATGAGGTGTGCAGCTAGGGTAGTGTGACTCCCCACGGGAAGAGTGCGGCCCCAGGGCAGTATAGTGGATGGTGGGAGTGATGATAGTGAGAGTCCCAGTGATGATAGTGCTGGAGGAGCAAGGAGCACACAGACAACAGGTTGTAGTCCAGGGTCTTTACTAAACAGGTAAACTGACCCACAAACAGTCCCGGCTAGGAGGGGACCTGGATGTCTGAGAGCAACGGGGAAATTGGCCCTGGTCAGGGTGAGGGTGTAGGCCTACCGTGCTTTCTGCGCTCCTTCTGGCTATCTCCTCGTTATAGGGTAACAGCCCACGTTTCCGAGCTCTCCGTGTATTCTCGCCTGTATGGCCTGCGACGTGGGTCCCTTTCTGCTCCCAGCCTTGTACGGCTTTACTGGTCCCTTCGGTTGTGGCAGGGCCTCCAGGCTTCTTAGGCCAAGGAATGTACAGTCCCTTGCGGACTGGTTCTCTGCTGGGGGATGTGGAATCCTTCCAGCCTCAGACACCAAAGTCTGGTAAAGTTAAGTCTTTTCTCTGCCAAGACAGGCTCTCTTTGCCTCTTGTCTCTGGCTTGTGGCTCTCCTCCTGTCACACTTCCTCTTAGGTGCAATCAACTTTCTGTCCCTGCTCCACTCTGGGACACGTCTCAGTGCTGAGACAGGCAATCCAGTTCTCCCTAACCCTGCTCTCAGTACCAGCTTTTATAGGGGCAGCCAGCTCCCCCTACTGGCCTGAGACAGGAGGCATTGCATGCTAATGTTCCCCTGACTAGAGAACCTCCCCCTTGCTCTCAGACACAGCTTTAATTACACTTGTGGCATCCAGGTCAGGGTGACACATTCCCCCCTAGTGAAATTTAGTACTCCGGGACTAAACAGCAAACAAAGACAATATGCATAACAATAATACATTAATAGACAGACGACGCACAAATTGAGTTCTTTAGGTCACAGTGTGGCCTGTGACCGGGTGTCCATATCACCAATACAACGGGGAGCCTTAACCAGGTGGGGGTCTGTCCTACCCCAAGTCCCTTACAGTCTTAGTTCATTCCTGGGTTAGGCTCCAAACGCAGTCCATACAAGGTCCCGGTTATAAAAAGTCCATAACCTGTGAGTCCTTACGGTAACTGCAAGAAACTGAAACACAGAATTACCAAACAAGCATGTAACTTGGCAAACAATTCAACATTTGGCAACAGGGTTATTTACAATCTTAGTACACTCTATATTTTCCAGCGAGCGGGTATCTGCCCCTTTGTGCTCCTGGTTGACCTCCTTAACCCACTGTCTGGTGGTGGATTGACTTGGCTTTCCCCACTAGCGTTAGGGGTACAGCTACTAGCTGGGTGTACAGGTAGGGCAGGCAGCTGTCTGCGGGTTCTTTGGCTTACCGCAGGCATGGCAGGCTCACTGTCAGCAGAGGGTTGACTCTCCTGGGCTGCTGGTACAGGCTCTTCTGCCTCTGGAACCGCTTGCTCCTCTTCACCTTCCGGCTCTGGTGTTGGTTGTTGCTGGGCCGGTTGCAGGAAATGCAGGACAGGTACCACTATGGCATCATTTATGCGAGTCCAGGACTGAGGGAACTCTCCAAGAACGGTGCTGATCATTTCTTCCTTGTCCTCTGCGGGTTCAAGGTCACTCTGATCCTCTTCTGCACTACGGAGTTGCTCGGGGCACCTTTTGAGGTGGTCTCTGGAGACGACACTAGTGGTTTCTCCACCGTCCTTGGTGATTACGCACACCTTTGGGTTGTCGTGGTCAGACTGCAGTACGGTGTAGGGTTCCCTTTCCCACTGGTCGTCCAACTTATGTAGCCTTCTTTTTCGCTTTAGGACTTGCTCACCAGGTTCTAGGGGACTAGCAGGGGCGTGTTGATTGAAGAGTCTTTCTTGCTTCTCTCTCACCTGGGCCAGGCTCTTCTCCACACTCTCCTGTACCTTCTTGTACTGCAGTTGCCTTTCCGTATCCCAGTCCGCATCCGGGGAGGTGTCCTCAGGTATTAGGACTCCCATCTCCAGGTCTACGGGCAGCTTACCTGGTCTAGCTCGCATCAGGTAAGCCGGGGTGCAGTTTGTAGCATTCACCGGGATATTGTTGTATAGGTCTATCAGGTCCGGCAGTTTTTCTGGCCATAGGCTGCGTTCCTCCAGGGGCAACGTCTTCAGGAGATCAATGACTATATTGTTCATCTTCTCACACATCCCGTTGGTTTGTGGATGGTAAGGCGTTGTCCGAATTTTCTTACAGTCATAGAGGTTGCAGAACTCCTGGAAGATTTCAGCCTCGAACGTTGGACCCTGGTCTGTCAGGACCTGTTCCGGATACCCGTGTGGACGACAGAAGTATTGCTGGAAGGCTCTGGCCGCTGTTTGGGCTGTCAAGTCCTTTACCGGGACCACCACTAGAAAACAGGAATAGTGGTCCACGATTGTCAGGGCATAGATGTATCCTGACCGGCTTGGAGCCAATTTGACATGGTCCAGAGCTACCAGCTCAAGAGGCTGCGTGGTGACGATGGGCCTCAAGGGTGTCTTCTGGCTGGTGCGGTCCTTCCTCCTTAGGTGACAAGGGCCACAGTCTCTGCACCATTTTTCTACAGCTCCTCTCATGCCGACCCAAAAGAACCTTCCTCTTAGTAGGAACTCCAGTTTCTTCCAACCGAAGTGTCCCGCTCTGTCATGGTAAGCCCCCAGGACCATAGCTGCATCTCGCCTTGGGACCACGACTTGCCAGGTCAGCTCGTGCGTCTGGTGGTTGACAATCCTTCTGCACAACTTGCCTTCGTAGAGGAACAGCTTGCTCTTCTCCTTCCATAGCTGCTTGGCTTCCTCTGGGGCATCTGGATCTAAGCGGGCGTCTTCCCGGGTCAGCAGATCTTTCACCAGGCGGACTGCAGGGTCACTATCTTGGGTCTCGGCCCAGCTGTGGTGAGGTAGGGGATTCATCATCACAGTTGTTAGATCCTCCTCCTTCACGCGGTGAGAGTGTTGAGCGGCTCCATACCGGTGAAACGCGGGGAGTTCTACCTCCTCCAGCTCTTCTGGGTCTTCGTCACCTTCACGTAAGTGAGGCATTCTTGATAGGGCGTCCGCGTTGGCATTAGTTTTGCCTGCCTGGTACTTGATCACGAAGTCATAGTTGGAGAGACGGGCCATCCACCGCTGTTCCAGGGCACCCAGTCTTGCATTGTCCAGGTGTGTCAACGGGTTGTTGTCCGTGTACACGGTGAACTTTGCGGAGGCCAGGTAATGCTTGAAGCATTCCGTCACAGCCCACACCACCGCCAAGAATTCTAGTTTGAAGGAGCTGTAATTCTCCGGGTTCCTCTCGGTGGGCCTCAGCTTCCGGCTGGCGTACGCGATCACCCGTTCTCTGCCCTGTTGGTTTTGGGACAGTACGGCTCCCAGTCCCACATTACTGGCATCTGTGTGGAGAATGAAAGGCTGGCCGTAATCAGGGTAGGCCAGGATCTCATCCCCTGTGAGGGCCATCTTTAGCTGGCGGAAGGACTCCTCTTCCGGTTTATCCCACTTGAAGGGTGGCTTTTGACTTCTGGACTCAGACTGTCCGATCAGGAGGTCCTGCATAGGAGCTGCCATCTTAGTGAACCCGGGGATGAACCTTCGGTAGTAGCCTACCAACCCGAGAAACTGTCTCACCTCTTTGATGTTCGAGGGGCTTGGCCAGCTCTTGATTGCCGTGACTTTGTCAGGGTCGGGGGCCACTCCTTCCGCGCTTACCACGTGCCCTAGGTACTGGACCTTTGGTTTCAGCAGGTGACACGTCGATGGTTTTACCTTCAGGCCATAGCCTGCCAGGGCTTCGAACACCTCGGCCAGGTGCTTTAGGTGGTCCTCGTAGGTCTTCGAATAGACGATCACGTCGTCCAGGTAAAGGAGGACCGTCTCGAAGTTTCGGTGCCCTAGACAGCATTCCATCAGCTGCTGGAAGGTCACTGGTGCGTTGCAGAGCCCGAAAGGCAAACAGTTGAATTCGCTCAGTCCCATCGGGGTGGTGAAGGCGGTCTTCTCCTTGTCAGCCTCTGCCACAGGAACCTGCCAGTACCCGCTAGTAAGGTCCAAAGTAGAAAAGAAGTTAGCAGATTTTAGTGCGGCTAAAGACTCCTCTATTCTAGGCAGCGGATATGCGTCTTTGTGGGTGATACGGTTGATTTGTCTATAGTCCACGCACATTCTCATGGTGCCGTCTTTCTTTTTCACTAGAACCAAGGGGGCTGCCCAGGGGCTACAGCTGTCTCTAGTGACCCCAGCTTCTTTCATCTCTCTTAGCATGCCCTTGGCGTTCTGATAATGTGCAGGGGGTACAGGCCTATGTCTCTCTTTTATTGGTGGGTGGCTCCCTGTGGGGATGTGGTGTTCTATCCCCTTTACTCTGCCGAAGTCTAGCGGGTGCTTACTAAAGACTCTCTCGTACTCCTGTACCACCCGGTAGACTCCTTGTTTTTGGTGCAGGGGAGTGGAGTCAGCACGTGGAGTTTCTGGCACCAGTCCTCCTTTTGTTTCTGGGAGCCATTACCCTCCGCCTGTGGAGATGGAGGCAAGGGCTCCACGGCCCTGATAGCTTGGTGTTCGACAACAAACAGTTTGGCGAGTGTAGCGTACCTGGGTAAGTGTACCTCCCTCTCCCCAATGTTGAGGATGCGGACGGGCACCCTCCCATGACGGACATCAACCACCCCCCGGGCTGTCAAAATGGTGGGCCTGCTGTCTGAGTACACGGGTTCTACCATGGCTTGGTAGTCTCTACCTCTCAACCCGATTGCAGTCCGACACCAGATCATCATTTCACTTTTGGGAGGCATGGAAATGGGGAATGGATCACTGAGTCTTACGTTACCGATCTCACCACCAGACAGTTCTACCTGCTGCCGTCTCATCAGGGCTTTTATCTCCTTGTTGAGGACTCTCTGTTGGCTGGAACTAGCATTCACCGCCACCTGTTGTAGAATTACAATTACCTCTGAAAGACAATTTTCAATTATGTTAGTACCCACAGTTATTTTAGGGTGACTTTCATGACGGTCAATGTCCACAATAATCACTCCCTGTGCCGGCAGTTCAACTTTACCAATTTTAATGGTCATCTCCTTGAACCCCATCTGCGGCACGGGTAAGCCATTACTGGCGATGATTCTCAAGTTACTGTCTGGATACCGTGTGATATCAGCGTCAGTCCAATGCTGCTTAAAAAGTACATAAGGGATTGTGGTTACTTGCGACCCAGTATCCAGCAAGGCGCTCATGGGGATACCGTCCAGCACCACGGGTAAAACCGGGCGCCCCCCAACGTACTTATCACGCCAATTATAAGGGCCTGGTGATCTTATGCCTGGGGGTCGGCCCTCTGCCCCAGGTTGGACCCGTTTAAATTACAGTACCTGGAGATGTGTCCGGGCTGGTTGCAACGACGGCAAATGGGCTGTCCATCCTCTGCGTAGCGGTCTGTGGGCCTCCCTCGGAACGACGGGATCCTCCTCTGTCGACGCCACGGGACATCCTCCGGACTTGAAGCCAGCTTGATGGGTCTTGACGGGTCCACTTGCAACGCCTAGACGGTCCTGGTCAACGCCGCGACGCTCCTGGTCAGCTCCTGGACTTGGTGGTGCAGGCCTTTCGACGGGGCTTGGTTCAGGGCCTGTGCATCAGCCTCCACGGGGTCCATAGAGGAGGGCGCCGCCTCCTGGTGGTAGGTGAGAGCTGGGTGCCGGGGGTTTATAGCGCCACTGGTTGCAGATTCACGGAGCACCCTTATGGCCCTGTCCTTAAATTGGGCAAAGGTCAGGTCGGGGTTCTGAAAGAACATGAGGCGCAGTTGGGCCCTGTGGGCGCTAGACAGCAGACCTTCTATGAATTGTTCTGTTAGTAATTTATCGGTTTCCTGCACACTGCCAGGGTCAGTTTGTTGAATAGCCCTCAAGGCTTCCTGCAGATTTAGGGCATAGTCTCTGATGCTGTCCTGTGCCAGCTGCTTACATCCATAGAACCTCATTTTAATCTCAGCGGAGGTACGTGTGTCAAAGGTACCCCGCAGCCGGGCCAGAATACCCTTCACAGTCCTTTTCTCCTCAGTGGGCCATGATTTTACCTCCCTTTGGGCTGCGCCAGTTAACTGTCCTGTCAATATGCTGACCTTCTGCTCCTCTGTCAGGGGGTAAACCTGGAACAAACTGTACAGCCTTTCCTTGAAGTCAGTTAGGGCATGGGGCTCCCCTGAGTATTTGGGCAGCCAGGCCGCTCCAGGGATGTAGGGCAGGGAAAAGGGCATCACCGCTGCTGCAGATGCGTTGGTGGTAGTGGGCGCCTCTGTATCCGACATCTTCCTCCCCCCTAGTTACGCGTGGCCTACCTTCCGACGATCCACTTCTGTAGGCCGCGGCTCCGCTGCTGCTGCTATGGACGAGGACCTGGCGTCGCGTCCTGATGACATCAGCGTCGCTCTCTCTCCCTTCCAGGACCTTGCGCAGCGTCAGCGTGGGGCGGAGCTTCGGATCTCGCACGGTTTTGGCGTCCACGCCCCTCTTCTTCCCGCGCGGCGTCCTGAAGATGGTGTCCGATGGCGGGAAGCAGCTGCAGATGGCGGGAAGAAGGCAGAAGACGGCGGGAAACGGTCCAAGATGGCGTCTGATGGCGGGAATCGGCTCCGGATGGCGGGAAACGACTCCGGACGGCGGGAAACGGTCCAAGATGGCGTCTAATGGCGGGAATCGGCTCCGGATGGTGGGAAACGACTCCACAGGTAAGTTACAAAAGTCTTTTTCAGGCACGCAGTACCCGGTGGTTGCGGGCACGAAATCCTGCCGACTACGCCAAAGCTGACTCGCCCCCTGGGCCGTGGGGCACTCGGATCCGGGCAATAGGGGGAACGATGGGAGTAGTAGTGACAACCCAGTTCCGTGGCTCAGGGTGGTCAGGCCAGTGGTAGTCCGTTATGTGTTATTAATTATGTCCGACTACGCCACCCGTGGATTTGCGGTTATTAGGAACCGCCGCTGCATGCAGACCGCTGGGGCTGATGAGGTGTGCAGCTATGGTAGTGTGACTCCCCACGGGAAGAGTGCAGCCCCAGGGCAGTATAGTGGATGGTGGGAGTGATGATAGTGAGAGTCCCAGTGATGATAGTGCTGGAGGAGCAAGGAGCACACAGACAACAGGTTGCAGTCCAGGGCCTTTACTAAACAGGTAAACTGACCCACAAACCGTCCCGGCTAGGAGGGGACCTGGATGTCTGAGAGCATCGGGGAAATTGGCCCTGGTCAGGGTGAGGGTGTAGGCCTACCGTGCTTTCTGCGCTCCTTCTGGCTATCTCCTCGTTATAGGGTAACAGCCCACGTTTCCGAGCTTTCCATGTATTCTCGCCTGTATGGCCTGCGACGTGGGTTCCTTTCTGCTCCCAGCCTTGTACGGCTTTACTGGTCCCTTCGGTTGTGGCAGGGCCTCCAGGCTTCTTAGGCCAAGGAATGTACAGTCCCTTGCGGACTGGTTCTCTGCTGGGGGATGTGGAATCCTTCCAGCCTCAGACACCAAAGTCTGGTAAAGTTAAGTCTTTTCTCTGCCAAGACAGGCTCTCTTCGCCTCTTGTCTCTGGCTTGTGGCTCTCCTACTGCCAGACTTCCTCTTAGGTGCAATACAACTGTCTGTCCCTGCTCTGCTCTGGGACACGTCTCAGTCCTGAGACAGGTCATCCGGTTCTCCCTAACCCTGCCCCCAGTACCAGCTTTTATAGGGGCAGCCAGCTCCCCCTACTGGCCTGAGACAGGAGGCATTGCATGCTAATGTTCCCCTGACTAGAGAACCTCCCCCTTGCTCTCAGACACAGCTATAATTACACTTGTGGCATCCAGGTCAGGGTGACACACATGACACCTGCAACGGTGCTCAGTAAGGATCACCCCAGAGGCTGACTCACTCACAGGGGTGTCATCCCCATGGGTGCATGTCACCTGCAGCAGTGCTCAGTAAGGATCACCCCAGAGGCTGACTCACTCACAGGGGTGTCATCCCCATGGGTGCATGTCACCTGCAGCAGTGCTCAGTAAGGATCACCCCAGAGGCTGACTCACTCACAGACGTGTCATCCCCATGGGTGCATTTCACCTGCAGCGGTGCTCAGTAAGGATCACCCCAGAAGCTGACTCACTCACAGTGGTGTCATCCCCATGGGTGCATGTCACCTGCAGCTGTGCTCAGTAAGGATCACCCCAGAGGCTGACTCACCCACAGGAGTGTCATCCCCATGGGTGCATGTCACCTGCAGCTGTGCTCAGTAAGGATCACCCCAGAGGCTGACTCACTCACAGTGGTATCATTCCCATGGGTGCATGTCACCTGCAACGGTGCTCAGTAAGGATCACCCCAGAGGCTGACTCACCCACAGGGGTGTCATCTCCATGGGTGCATGTCACCTGCAGCAGTGCTCAGTAAGGATCACCCCAGAGGCTGACTCACTCACAGTGGTATCATACCCATGGGTGCATGTAACCTGCAACGGTGCTCAGTAAGGATCACCCCAGAGGCTGACTCACTCACAGGGGTGTCATTCCCATGGGTGCATGTCACCTGCAACGGTGCTCAGTAAGGATCACCCCAGAGGCTGACTCACCCACAGGGGTGTCATCTCCATGGGTGCATGTCACCTGCAGCAGTGCTCAGTAAGGATCACCCCAGAGGCTGATTCACTCACAGTGGTATCATACCCATGGGTGCATGTCACCTGCAACGGTGCTCAGTAAGGATCACCCCAGAGGCTGACTCACTCACAGGGGTGTCATCCTCATGGGTGCATGTCACCTGCAGGGGTGCTCAGTAAGGATCACCCCAGAAGCTGACTCACTCACAGTGGTGTCATCCCCAAGGGTTTATGTCACCTTCAGCGGTGTTCAGTAAGGATGACCCCAGAGGCTGACTCACTCACAGAGGTGTCATACCCAAAGGTGCTTGTCAACTGCAGCGATGCTCAGTAAGGATCACCTAAGAGGCTGACTCACTCACAGGGGTGTCATACCCACAGGTGCTTGTCAACTGTAGCGATGCTCAGGAAGGTTCACCCCAGAGGCTGACTCACTCACAGACGTGTCATCCCCATGGGTGCATTTCACCTGCAGCGGTGCTCAGTAAGGATCACCCCAGAAGCTGACTCACTCACAGTGGTGTCATCCCCATGGGTGCATGTCACCTGCAGCTGTGCTCAGTAAGGATCACCCCAGAGGCTGACTCACCCACAGGAGTGTCATCCCCATGGGTGCATGTCACCTGCAGCTGTGCTCAGTAAGGATCACCCCAGAGGCTGACTCACCCACAGGGGTGTCATCTCCATGGGTGCATGTCACCTGCAGCAGTGCTCAGTAAGGATCACCCCAGAGGCTGACTCACTCACAGTGGTATCATACCCATGGGTGCATGTCACCTGCAACGGTGCTCAGTAAGGATCACCCCAGAGGCTGACTCACTCACAGGGTTGTCATCCCCATGGGTGCATGTCACCTGCAGCGGTGCTCAGTAAGAATCACCCCAGAGGCTGACTCACTCACAGGGGTGTCATACCCACAGGTGCTTGTCACCTGCAGAGGTGCTCAGTAACGATCACCCCAGCGGCTGACTCACCCACAGAGGTGTCATCCCCATGGGTGCATGTCACCTGCAGCGGTGCTCAGCAAGGATCAATCCAGAGGCTGACTCACTCACAGTGGTGTCATTCCCATTGGTGCATGTCACCTGCATCGGTGCTCAGTAAGGATCACCCCAGAGGCTGACTCACCCACAGGGGTGTGATCCCCATGGGTGCATGTCTCCTGCAGCGGTGCTCAGTAAGGATCACCCCAGAGGCTGACACACCCACAGGGGTGTGATCCCCATGGGTGCATGTCTCCTGCAGCAGTGCTCAGTAAGGATCACCCCAGAGGCTGACTCATTCACAGAGGTGTAATCCCCATGGGTGCATGTCACCTGCAACGGAGCTCAGTAAGGATCACCCCAGAAGCTGACTCACTCACAAGGGTGTCATATCCATGGGTGCATGTCACCTGCAGCGGAGCTCAGTAAGGATCACCCCAGAAGCTGACTCACTCACAGGGGTATCATCTCCATGGGCACATGTCACCTGCAGCGGCGGTGCTCAGTAAGGATCACCCCAGAGGCTGACTCACTCACAGAGGTGTCATCCCCATGGGTGCATGTCACCTGCAGCGGTGCTCAGTAAGGATCACCCCAGAGGCTGACTCACTCACAGGAGTGTCATCCCCATGGATGCATGTCACCTGCAGCAGAGCTCAGTAACGATCACCCCAGAAGCTGACTCACTCACAGGGGTGTGATCCCCATGGGTGCATGTCACCTGCAGCGGAGCTCAGTAAGGATCACCCCAGAAGCTGACTCACTCACAGAGGTGTCATCCCCATGGGTGCATGTCACCTGCAGCGGTGCTCAGTAAGGATCACCCCAGAGGCTGACTCACTCACAGGAATGTGATCCCCATGTCTCCTGCAGCGGTGCTCAGTAAGGATCACCCCCGAGGCTGACTCATCCACAGGAGTGTCATCCCCAATGGTGCATGTCACCTGTAGCGATGCTCAGTAAGGATCACTCCAGAGGCTGACTCACTCACAGGAGTGTCATTCCCATGGGTGCATGTCACCTGCAGCGGTGCTCAGTAAGGATCACCCCAGAGGCTGACTCACCCACAGAGGTGTCATCCCCACGGGTGCATGTCACCTGCAGCGATGCTCTGTAAGAATCATCCCAGAAACTGTCTCACCCACAAGGGTGTTATCCCCATGGGTGCATGTCACCAGCAGCGGTGGTCTGTAAGAATCACCCCAGAAACTGACTCACCCACAGAGGTGTCATTCCCATGGTTGCATGTCACCTGCAGCGGTGCTCAGTAAGGATCACCCCAGAAACTGACTCACCCACATGGGTGTCATCCCCACGGTTGAATGTCACCTGCAGCGGTGCTCAGTAAGGATCACCCCACAAGCTGACTCACCACAGAGGTGTCATCCCCATGGGTGCATGTCACCTTCAGCGATGCTCAGTAAGGTTCACCTCAGAGGCTGACTCACTCACAGGGGTGTCATCCACACGGTTGCATGTCAAATGCTGCGGTGCTCTATAAGGATCACCCCAGAGGCTGACTCTCTCACAGTGGTATCATACCCATGGGTGCATGTCACCTGCAGCGGTGCTCAGTAAGGATCACCCCAGAAGCTGACTCACTCACAGGGGTGTCATCCCGATGGGTTTATGTCACCTGCAGCGGTGCTCAGTAAGGATCACCCCAGAGGCTGACTCACTCACAGAGGTGTCATACCCACAGGTGCTTGTCATCTGCAGCGGTGCTCAGTAAGGATTACCTCAGAGGCTGACTCACCCACAGAGGTGTTATCCCCATGGGTGCATGTCACCTGCAGCGGTGCTCAGTAAGAATCACCCCAGAGGCTGACTCACCCACAGGGGTGTCATAACCACAGGTGCTTGTCAGCTGCAGAGGTGCTCAGTAACGATCACCCCAGCGGTTGACTCACCCACAGAGGTGTCATCCCCATGGGTGCATGTCACCTGCAGCGGTGCTCAGCAAGGATCAATCCAGAGGCTGACTCACTCACAGGGGTGTCATTCCCATTGGTGCATGTCACCTGCAGCGGTGCTTAGTAAGAATCACCCCAGAGGCTGACTCACTCACAGGGGTGTGATCCCCATGGGTGCATATCTCCTGCAGCCGTGCTCAGTAAGGATCACCCCAGAGGCTGACTCATTCACAGAGGTGTCATCCCCACGGATGAATGTCACCTGCAGCAGTGCTCAGTAAGGATCACCCCAGAGGCTGACTTACCCACAGGAGTGTCATCCCCATGGGTGCATGTCACCTGCAGCTGTGCTCAGTAAGGATCACTCCAGAGGCTGACTCACTCACAGGGGTGTCATCCCCATGGGTGTATGTCACCTGCAGCGGTGCTCAGTAAGGATCACCCCAGAGGCTGTCTCACCCACAGGGGTGTCATCCCCACGGGTGCATGTCACCTGCAGTGGTGCTCAGTAAGGATCACCCCAGAGGCTGACTCATCCACAGGGTTGTCATCCCCACGGGTGCATGTCACCTGCAGCGGTACTTTGTAAGTATCACACCAGAGGCTGACTCACCCACAGAGGTGTCATCCCCAGGGGTGCATGTCACCTGCAGTGGTGCTCAGTAAGGATCACCCCAGAGGCTGACTCACCCACAGAGGTGTCATCCCCATGGGTGCATGTCACCTGCAGTGGTGCTCAGTAAGGATCACCCCAGAGGCTGACTCACTCACAGGGGTGTCATCCCCATGGGTGCATGTCATCTGCAGCGGTGCTCAGGAAGGATCACCCCGGAGGCTGACTCACTCACAGAGGTGTCATCTCCATGGGCGCATGTCACCTGCAGCGATGCTCAGTAAGAATCACCCCAGAGGCTGACTCACTCACAGGGGTGTCATACCCACAGGTGCTTGTCACCTGCAGAGGTGCTCAGTAACGATCACCCCAGCAGCTGACTCACCCACAGAGGTGTCATCCCCATGGGTGCATGTCAGCTGCAGCGGTGCTCAGCAAGGATCAATCCAGAGGCTGACTCACTCACAGGGGTGTCATTCCCATTGGTGCATGTCACCTGCAGCGGTGCTCAGTAAGGATCACCCCAGAGGCTGACTCACCCACAGGGGTGTGATCCCCATGGGTGCATGTCTCCTGCAGCGGTGCTCAGTAAGGATCACCCCAGAGGCTGACTCATTCACAGAGGTGTAATCCCCATGGGTGCATGTCACCTGCAACGGAGCTCAGTAAGGATCACCCCAGAAGCTGACTCACTCACAGGGGTGTCATCTCCATGGGTGCATGTCACCGGCAGCAGTGCTCAGTAAGGATCACCCCAGAAGCTGACTCACTCACAGGGGTGTCATCTCCATGGGCACATGTCACCTGCAGCGGCGGTGCTCAGTAAGGATCACCCCAGAGGCTGACTCACTCACAGAGGTGTCATCCCCATGGGTGCATGTCACCTGCAGCGGTGCTGAGTAAGGATCACCCCAGAGGCTGACTCACTCACAGGAGTGTCATCCCCATGGGTGCATGCCACCTGCAACGGAGCTCAGTAAGGATCACCCCAGAAGCTGACTCACTCACAGGGGTGTCATCTCCATGGGTGCATGTCACCTGCAGCGGAGCTCAGTAAGGATCACCCCAGAAGCTGACTCACTCACAGGGGTGTCATCTCCATGGGCACATGTCACCTGCAGCGGCGGTGCTCAGTAAGGATCACCCCAGAGGCTGACTCACTCACAGGGGTGTGCTCCCCATGGGTGTATGTCACCTGCAGCGGAGCTTAGTAAGGATCACCCCAGAAGCTGACTCACTCACAGAGGTGTCATCCCCATGGGTGCATGTCACCTGCAGCGGTGCTCAGTAAGGATCACCCCAGAAGCTGACTCACTCACAGGAATGTGATCCCCATGTCTCCTGCAGCGGTGCTCAGTAAGGATCACCCCCGAGGCTGACTCATCCACAGGAGTGTCATCCCCACTGGTGCATGTCACCTGTAGCGATGCTCAGTAAGGATCACTCCAGAGGCTGTCTCACTCACAGGGGTGTCATTCCCATGGGTGCATGTCACCTGCAGCGGTGCTCAGTAAGGATCACCTCAGAGGCTGACTCACTCACAGGGGTGTCATTCCCATGGGTGCATGTCACCTGCAGCGGTGCTCAGTAAGGGTCACCCCAGAGGCTGACTCACCCACAGAGGTGTCATCCCCACGGGTGCATGTCACCTGCAGCGATGCTCTGTAAGAATCATCCCAGAAACTGTCTCACCCACAGAGGTGTCATTCCCATGGTTGCATGTCACCTGCAGCGGTGCTCAGTAAGGATCACCCCAGAAACTGACTCACCCACATGGGTGTCATCCCCACGGTTGAATGTCACCTGCAGCGGTGCTCAATAAGGATCTCCCCAGAGGATGACTCACTCACAGAGGTGTCATACCCACAGGTGCTTGTCATCTGCAGCGGTGCTCAGTAAGGATCACCTCAGAGGCTGACTCACTCACAGGGGTGTCATCCCCATGGGTTTATGTCACCTACAGCGGTGCTCAGTAAGGATCACCCCAGAGGCTGACTCACTCACAGAGGTGTCATATCCACAGGTGCTTGTCATCTACAGCGGTGCTCAGTAAGGATCACCTCAGAGGCTGACTCACCCACAGGGGTGTCATCCCCATGGGTGCATGTCACCTGCAGCGGTGCTCAGTAAGGATCACCCCAGAGGCTGACTCACTCACAGAGGTGTCATACCCATTGGTGCATGTCAACTGCAGCGGTGCTTAGTAAGAATCACCCCAGAGGCTGACTCACTCACAGGGGTGTGATCCCCATGGGTGCATGTCTCCTGCAGCGGTGCTCAGTAAGGATCAGCCCAGAGGTTGACTCATTCACAGAGGTGTCATCCACACGGTTGCATGTCAAATGCAGCGGTGCTCTATAAGGATCTCCCCAGAGGATGACTCACTCACAGAGGTGTCATACCCACAGGTGCTTGTCATCTGCAGCGGTGCTCAGTAAGGATCACCTCAGAGGCTGACTCACTCACAGGGGTGTCATCCCCATGGGTTTATGTCACCTACAGCGGTGCTCAGTAAGGATCACCCCAGAGGCTGACTCACTCACAGAGGTGTCATACCCACAGGTGCTTGTCATCTGCAGCGGTGCTCAGTAAGGATCACCCCAGAGGCTGACTCATCCACAGGGGTGTCATCCCCATGGGTGCATGTCACCTGCAGCGGCGCTCAGGAAGGATCACCTCAGAGGCTGACTCATCCACAGGGGTGTCATCCCCATGGGTGCTTGTCACCTGCAGCGGCGCTCAGGAAGGATCACCTCAGAGGCTGACTCACTCACAGGGGTGTCATCCCCATGGGTGCATGTCACCTGCAGCAGTGCTCAGTAAGGATCACTCCAGAGGCTGTCTCACCCACAGGGGTGTCATCCCCACGGGTGCATGTCACCTGCAGCTGTGCTCAGTAAGGATCACTCCAGAGGCTGACTCACTCACAGGGGTGTCATCCACACGGTTGCATGTCACCTGCAGCGGTGCTCAGTAAGGATCACCCTAGAAGCTGACTCACTCACAGGGGTGTCATACCCACAGGTGCTTGTCATCTGCAGCGGTGCTCAGCAAGGATCACCTCAGAGGCTGACTCACCCACAGGGGTGTCATCCCCATGGGTGCATGTCACCTGCAGCGGTGCTCAGTAAGAACCACCCCAGAGGCTGACTCACTCACAGGGGTGTCATACCCACAGGTGCTTGTCACCTGCAGAGGTGCTCAGTAACGATCACCCCAGCGGCTGACTCACCCACAGAGGTGTGATCCCCATGGGTGCATGTCACCTGCAGCGGTGTTCAGCAAGGGGTGTCATACCCATTGGTGCATGTCACCTGCAGCGGTGCTTAGTAAGAATCACCCCAGAGGCTGACTCACTCACAGGGGTGTCATCCCCATGGGTGCATGTCTCCTGCAGCGGTGCTCAGTAAGGATCACCCCAGAGGCTGACTCACTCACAGGGGTGTCATCCCCATGGGTGTATGTCACCTGCAGCGGTGCTCAGTAAGGATCACCCCAGAGGCTGTCTCACCCACAGGGGTGTCATCCCCACAGGTGCATGTCACCTGCAGCAGTGCTCAGTAAGGATCACCCCAGAAGCTGATTCACTCACAGGGGTGTCATTCCCATGGGTGCATGTCACCTGCAGTGGTGCTCAGTAAGGATCACCCCAGAGGCTGACTCACTCACTAGGGTGTCATCCCCACGGGTGCATGTCATCTGCAGTGGTGCTCAGTAAGGATCACCCCAGAGGCTGACTCACCCACAGAGGTGTCATTCCCACGGTTGCATGTCACCTGCAGCAGTGCTCAGTAAGGATTACACCAGAGGCTGACTCACCCACAGAGGTGTCATCAACACAGGTGCGTGTCACCTGCAGCAGTGGTCAGTAAGGATCACCCCAGAGGCTGACTCACCCACAGAGGTGTCATCCCCACGGGTGCATGTCACCTGCAGTGGTGCTCAGTAAGGATCACCCCAGAGGCTGACTCACCCACAGAGGTGTCATCCCCATTGGTGCATGTCACCTGCAGCGATGCTCAGTAAGGATCACCACAGAGGCTGACTCACCCACATGGGTGTCATCCCCATTGGTGCATGTCACCTGCAGCGATGCTCAGTAACGATCACCCCAGAGGCTGATTCACCCACAGAGGTGTCATCCCCATGGGAGCATGTCACCTTCAGCGATGCTCAGTAAGTATCACCCCACAAACTGTCTCACACACAGGGGTGTCATCCCCATGGGTGCATGTCACTTGCAGCGGTGCTCAGTAAGGATCACCCCAGAGGCTGACTCACTCACAGGGGTGAAATACCCATGGGTGCATGTCACCTGCAGCGATGCTCAGTAAGGATCACCCCAGAGGCCGACTCACCCACAGGGGTGAAATCCGCATGGGTGAATGTCAACTGCAGGGGTGCTCAGTAAGAATCACCCCAGAGGCTGACTCACTCACAGGGGTGTCATACCCACGGATGAATGTCACCTGCAGCAGTGCTCAGTAAGTATCACCCCAGAGGCTGACTCACTCACAGGGGTGTCATCCCCATGGGTGCATGTCACCTGCAGCAGTGCTCAGTAAGGATCACCCCAGAGGCTGACTCACTCACAGGGGTGTCATCCCCATGGGTGCATGTCACCTGCAGCGATGCTCAGTAAGGATCACCCAAGAGGCTGACTCACTCACAGGGGTGTCTTCCCCATGGGTGCATGTCACCTGCTGCGATGCTCAGTAAGGATCACCCCAGAGGCTGACTCACCCACATGGGTGTCATCCCCATTGGTGCATGTCACCTGCAGCGATGCTCAGTAACGATCACCCCAGAGGCTGATTCACCCACAGAGGTGTCATCCCCATGGGAGCATGTCACCTTCAGCGATGCTCAGTAAGTATCACCCCACAAACTGTCTCACACACAGGGGTGTCATCCCCATGGGTGCATGTCACTTGCAGCAGTGCTCAGTAAGGATCACCCCAGAGGCTGACTCACTCACAGGGGTGAAATACCCATGGGTGCATGTCACCTGCAGCGATGCTCAGTAAGGATCACCACAGAGGCTGACTCACCCACATGGGTGTCATCCCCATTGGAGCATGTCACCTGCAGCGATGCTCAGTAACGATCACCCCAGAGGCTGATTCACCCACAGAGGTGTCATCCCCATGGGAGCATGTCACCTTCAGCGATGCTCAGTAAGTATCACCCCACAAACTGTCTCACACACAGGGGTGTCATCCCCATGGGTGCATGTCACTTGCAGCGGTGCTCAGTAAGGATCACCCCAGAGGCTGTCTCACCCACAGGGGTGTCATCCCCACGGGTGCATGTCACCTGCAGCTGTGCTCACTAAGGATAACTCCAGAGGCTGACTCACTCACAGGGGTGTCATCCCCACGGGTGCATGTCACCTGCAGCGGTGCTCAGTAAGGATCACCCCAGAGGCTGACTCATCCACAGGGTTGTCAACCCCATGGGTGCATGTCACCTGCAGCGGTACTTTGTAAGTATCACACCAGAGGCTGACTCATCCACAGGGGTGACATCCCCACGGGTGCATGTCACCTGGAGCGGAGCTCAGTAAGGATCACCCCAGAGGCTGACGCACCCACAGAGGTGTCATCGCCATGGGTGCATGTCACCTGCAGTGGTGCTCAGTAAGGATCACCCCAGAGGCTGACTCACCCACAGAGGTGTCATCCCCATGGGTGCATGTCACCTGCAGCGGAGCTCAGTAAGGATCACCCCAGAGGTTGACTCACTCACAGAGGTGTCATCCCCATGGGTGTATGTCACCTGCAGTGGTGCTCAGTAAGGATCACCCCGGAGGCTGACTCACTCACAGGGGTGTTATCCCCATGGGTGCAAGTCACCTGCAGCTGTGCTCAGTAAGGATCACCCCAGAGGCTGACTCACCCACAGGGGTGTCATCCCCAAGGGTGCATGTCACCTGCAGCAGTGCTCAGTAAGGATCACCCCAGAGGCTGACTCACTCACAGGGGTGTTATCCCCATGGGTGCAAGTCACCTGCAGCGGTTCTAACTAAGGATCACCCCAGAGGCTTACTCACCCACAGGAGTGTCATCCCCATGGGTGCATGTCACCTGTAGCGATGCTCAGTAAAGATCACCCCAGAGGCTGACTCACTCACAGGGGTGTTATCCTCATGGGTGCATGTCACCTGCAGTGGTGCTCAGTAAGGATCACTCCAGAGGCTGACTCACTCACAGGGGTGGAATGCCCATGGGTGCATGTCCCCTGCAGCTGTGCTCAGAAAGGATCACCCCATAAACTAACTCACCCACAGGGGTGTCATCCCCATGAGTGCATGTCACCTGCAACGGTGCTCAGTAAGGATCATCCCAGAGGCTGACTCACTCACAGGGGTGTCATCCCCATGGGTGCTTGTCACCTGGAGCGGTGCTTAGTAAGGATCACCCCAGAGGCTGACTCACTCACAGGGGTGTAATCCCCATGAGTGCATGTCACCTGCAACGGTGCTCAGTAAGGATCACCCCAGAGGCTGACTCACCCATAGGGGTGTCATCCCCATGAGTGTATGTCACCTGCAGCGGTACTCAGTAAGGATCACCCAAGAGGCTGACTCACCCACAGGGGTGTCATTCCCACAGGTGCTTGTCGCCTGCAGCGGTGCTCAGTAAGGATCACCCCAGAGGCTGACTCACCCACAGGGGTGTTATTCCCATGGGTGCATGTCTCCTGCAGCAGTGCTCAGTAAGGATCACCCCAGAGGCTGACTCACTCACAGAGGTGTCATCCCCATAGGTGCATGTCACCTGCAGCGGTGCTCAGTAAGGATCACCCCAGAGGCTGACTCACCCACAGAGGTGTCATCCCCATGGGTGCATGTCACCTGCAGCGGTGCTCTGTAAGGATCACCCAAGAGGCTGACTCACCCACAGGGGTGTCATCCCCATGGGTGCCCTTCACCTGCATCGGTGCTCAGTAAGGATCACCCGGAGGCTGACTCATCCACAGAGGTGTCATCCCCATAGGTGCATGTCACCTGCAGCGGTGCTCTGTAAGGATCACCCCAGAGGCTGACTCACCCACAGGGGTGTCATCCCCATGGGTGCCCTTCACCTGCATCGGTGCTCAGTAAGGATCACCCCAGAGGCTGACTCACCCACAGAGGTGTCATCTCCATGGGTGCATGTCACCTGCAGCGGTGCTCTGTAAGGATCACCCCAGAGGCTGACTCACCCACAGAGGTGTCATCCCCATAGGTTCATGTCACCTGCAGCGGTGCTTTGTAAGGATCACCCCAGAGGCTGACTCACCCACAGGGGTGTCATCCCCACGGGTGCAAGTCACCTGCAGCGGTGCTCAGCAAGGATCAATCCAGAGGGTGACTCACTCACAGGGGTGTCATCCCCACAGGTGCCCTTCACCTGCATCGGTGCTCAGTAAGGATCACCCCAGAGGCTGACTCACCCATAGAGTTGTCATCCCCATGGGTGCATGTCACCTGCAGCGGTGCTCAGCAAGGATCAATCCAGAGGGTGACTCACTCAAAGGGGTGTGATCCCCATGGGTGCATGTCACCTGCAGCGATGCTCAGTAAGGATCACCCCAGAGGCTGACTCACCCACAGAGGTGTCATCCCCATGGGTGCATGTCACCTGCAGCGGTGCTCAGTAAGAATCACCCCAGAGGCTGTCTCACCCACAGAGGTGTCATCCCCATGGGTGCATGTCACCTGCAGCGATGCTCAGTAAGGATCACCCCAGAGGCTGACTCACTCACAGGGGTGTCATCCCCATTGGTGCATTTCACCTGCAGCGGTGCTCAGTAAGGATCACCCCAGAGGCTGACTCACTCACAGAGGTGTCATCCCCACGGGTGCATATCACCTGCAGCGGTGCTCAGTAAGGATCACCCCAGAGGCTGACTCACCCACAAGGGTGTCATCCCCACGGGTCCATATCACCTGCAGCGGTGCTCAGTAAGGATCACACCAGAGGCTGACTCACCCACAGGGGTGTCATCCCCATGGGTGCTTGTCACCTGAAGCGGTACTCAGTAAGGATCACCCCAGAGGCTGACTCACCCACAGGGGTGTCATCCCCACGGGTGCATGTCACCTGCAGCGGTGCTCAGTAAGGATCACACCAGAGGCTGACTCACCCACAGAGGTGTTATTCCCACGGTTGCATGTCACCTGCAGCTGTGCTCAGTAAGGATCACCCAAGACGCTAACTCACTCACAGGGGTGTCATCCCCATGGGTGCATGTCACCTGCAGCGGCAGTGCTCAGTAAGTATCATCCCAGAGGCTTCCTCACTCACAGAGGTGTCATCCCCATGGGTGCATGTCACCTGCAGCGATGCTTAGTAAGGATAACCCCAGATGCTGACTCACTCACAGGGGTGTCATCCCTATGATTGCATGTCACCTGCAGTGGTGCTCAGTAAGGATCACTCCAGAGGCTGACTCACTCACAGGGGTGTTATCCCCATGGGTGCATGTCCCCTGCAGCTGTGCTCAGTAAGGATCACCCCATAAACTAACTCACCCACAGGGGTGTCATCCCCATGAGTGCATGTCACCTGCAACGGTGCTCAGTAAGGATCACCCCAGAGGCTGACTCACTCACAGGGGTGTCATCCCCATGGGTGCTTGTCACCTGCAGCGGTGCTTAGTAAGGATCACCCCAGAGGCTGACTCACTCACTTTGGTGTAATCCCCATGAGTGCATGTCACCTGCAACGGTGCTCAGTAAGGATCACCCCAGAGGCTGACTCACCCATAGGGGTGTCATCCCCATGAGTGTATGTCACCTGCAGCGGTACTCAGTAAGGATCACCCAAGAGGCTGACTCACCCACAGGGGTGTCATTTCCACAGGTGCTTGTCGCCTGCAGCGGTGCTCAGTAAGGATCACCCCAGAGGCTGACTCACCCACAGGGGTGTTATTCCCATTGGTGCATGTCTCCTGCAGCAGTGCTCAGTAAGGATCACCCAAGAGGCTGACTCACCCACAGAGGTGTCATCCTCATGGGTGCATGTCACCTGCAGCGGTGCTCAGTAAGGATCACCCCAGAGGCTGACTCACTCACAGGGGTGTCATCCCCAAGGGTGCATGTCACCTGCAGCTGTGCTCAGTAAGGATCATCCCAGAGGCTGACTAACCCACAGGGGTGTCATCCCCATGGGTGCATGTCACCTGCAGCGATGCTCAGTGAGGGTCACCCCAGAGGCTGACTCACCCACAGAGTTGTCATCCCCATGGGTGCATGTCACCTGCAGTGGTGCTCAGTAAAGATCACCCCAGAGGCTGACTCACCAACAGAGTTGTCATCCCCATGGGTGCGTGTCACCTGCAGCGATGCTCAGTAAGGATCACCCCAGAGGCTGACTCACCCACAGGGGTGTCATCCCCAAGGGTGCATGTCACCTGCAGCAGTGCTCAGTAAGGATCACCCCAGAGGCTGACTCACTCACAGGGGTGTTATCCCCATGGGTGCAAGTCACCAGCAGCGGTGCTCAGTAAGGATCACCCCAGAGGCTTACTCACCCACAGGAGTGTCATCCCCACGGGTGCATGTCACCTGTAGCGATGCTCAGTAAAGATCACCCCAGAGGCTGACTCACCCACAGAGGTGTCATCCCCATGGGTGCATGTCACCTGCAGAGGCGTTCAGTAAGGATCACCCCAGAGGCTGACTCACTCACAAGGGTGTCATCCTCATGGGAGCATGTCACCTGCAGCGGTGCTTAGCAAGGATCACCCCAGAGGCTGACTCACTCACAAGGGTGTCATCCCCATGGGTGCATGTCACCTGCAGCGGTGCTCAGTAAGGATCACCCCAGAGGCTGACTCACTCACAGAGGTGTCATCCCCATGGGTGCATGTCACCTGCAGCGGTGCTTAGCAAGGATCACCCCAGAGGCTGACTCACTCACAAGGGTGTCATCCCCATGGGTGCATGTCACCTGCAGCGATGCTCAGTAAGGTTCACCTCAGAGGCTGACTCACTCACAGGGGTGTCATCCCCACGGTTGCATGTCACCTGCAGCTGTGCTCAGTAAGGATCACCCAAGAAGCTAACTCACTCACAGGGGTGTTATCCCCATGGATGCATGTCACCTGCAGCGATGCTTAGTAAGGATCACCCCAGAGGCTGTCTCACTCACAGGGGTGTCATCCCTATGATTGCATGTCACCTGCAGTGGTGCTCAGTAAGGATCACTCCAGAGGCTGACTCACTCACAGGGGTGGCATGCCCATGGGTGCATGTCCCCTGCATCTGTGCTCAGTAAGGATCACCCCATAAACTAACTCACCCACAGGGGTGTCATCCCCATGAGTGCATGTTACCTGCAACGGTGCTCAGTAAGGATCACCCCAGAGGCTGACTCACTCACAGGGGTGTCATCCTCATGGGTGCTTGTCACCTGCAACGGTGCTCAGTAAGGATCACCCCAGAGGCTGACTCACCCACAGGGGTGTCATCCCCATGAGTGTATGTCACCTGCAGCGGTACTCAGTAAGGATCACCCAAGAGGCTGACTCACCCACAGGGGTGTCATTCGCACAGGTGCTTGTCGCCTGCAGCGGTGCTCAGTAAGGATCACCCCAGAGGCTGACTCACCCACAGGGGTGTTATTCCCATGGGTGCATGTCTCCTGCAGCAGTGCTCAGTAAGGATCAGCCAAGAGGCTGACTCACCCACAGAGGTGTCATCCTCATGGGTGCATGTCACCTGCAGCGGTGCTCAGTAAGGATCACCCCAGAGGCTGACTCACTCACAGGGGTGTCATCCCCAAAGGTGCATGTCACCTGCAGCTGTGCTCAGTAAGGATCACCCCAGAGGCTGACTAACCCACAGGGGTGTCATCCCCAAGGGTGCATGTCACCTGCAGTGGTGCTCAGTAAAGATCACCCCAGAGGCTGACTCACTCACAGAGGTGTCATCCCCATGTGTGCATGTCACCTGCAGCGGTTCTCAGTAAGGGTCACCCCAGAGGCTGACTCACCCACAGGGGTGTCATCCCCATGGGTGCATGTCTCCTGCAGCGGTGCTCAGTAAGGATCACCCCAGAGGCTGACTCACTCACAGGGGTGTCATCCCCATGGGTGCATGTCTCCTGCAGCGGTGCTTAGCAAGGATCACCCCAGAGGTTCACTCATCCACAGGGTTGTCATCCCCACGGGTGCATGTCACCTGCAGCGGTACTTTGTAAGTATCACACCAGAGGCTGACTCAGCCACAGGGGTGTCATCCCCACGGGTGCATGTCACCTGCAGCAGTGCTCAGTAAGGATCACCCCAGAGGCTGACTCACCCACAGAGGTGTCATCCACATGGGTGCATGTCACCTGCAGCGGTGCTCAGTAAGAATCACCCCAGAGGCTGACTCACCCACAGAGGTGTCATCCCCACGGTAGTATGTCACCTGCAGCGGTGCTCAGTAAGGATCGCCCCAGAGGCTGACTCACCCACATGGGTGTCATACCCACGGTTTTATGTCACCTGCAGCGGTGCTCAGTAAGGATCACCCCAGAGGCTGACTCACCCACAGGGGTGTCATCCCCACGGGTGCATGTCACCTGCAGCAGTGCTCAGTAAGGATCACCCCAGATGCAGACTCACTCACAGAGGTGTCATCCCCATAGGTGCATGTCACCTGCAGCGGTGCTCAGTAAGGATCACCCCAGAGGCTGACTCACCCACATGGGTGTCATCCCCACGGTTTTATGTCACCTGCAGCGGTGCTCAGTAAGGATCACCCCAGAGGCTGACTCACCCACAGGGGTGTCATTCCCACGGGTGCATGTCACCTGCAGCAGTGCACAGTAAGGATTACCCCAGAGGCAGACTCACTCACAGAGGTGTCATCCCCATAGGTGCATGTCACCTGCAGCGGTGCTCAGTAAGGATCACCCCAGAGGCTGTCTCACCCACAGAGGTGTCATCCCCATGGGTGCATGTCACCTGCAGCGGTGCTCTGTAAGGATCACCCCAGAGGCTGACTCACCCACAGGGGTGTCATCCCCATGGGTGCCCTTCACCTGCATCGGTGCTCAGTAAGGATCACCCCAGAAGCTGACTCACCCACAGGGGTGTCATCCCCACGGGTGCAAGTCACCTGCAGCGGTGCTCAGTAAGGATCACCCTAGAGGCTGACTCACTCACAGGGGTGTCATCCCCACAGGTGCCCTTCACCTGCATCGTTGCTCAGTAAGGATCACCCCAGAGGCTGACTCACCCACAGAGTTGTCATCCCTATGGGTGCATGTCAACTGCAGCGGTGCTCAGCAAGGATCAATCCAGAGGCTGACTCACTCACAGGGGTGTGATCCCCATGGGTGCATGTCACCTGCAGCGGTGCTCAGTAAGAATCACCCCAGAGGCTGTCTCACCCACAGAGGTGTCATCCCCATGGGTGCATTTCACCTGCAGCGGTGCTCAGTAAAGATCACCCCAGAGGCTGAATCATCTACAGGGGTGTTATCCCCATGGTTGCATGTCACCTGCAGCGGTGCTCAGTAAAGATCACCCCAGAGGCTGACTCACCCACAGGGGTGTCATCCCCATGGGTGCATTTCACCTGCAGCGGTGCTCAGTAAGGATCACCCCAGAGGCTGACTCACCCACAGGGGTGTCATCCCCACGGGTGCATATCACCTGCAGCGGTGCTCAGTAAAGATCACCCCAGAGGCTGACTCACTCACAGGGATGTCGTCCCCACAGGTGCTTGTCACCTGAAGCTGTGCTCAGTAAGGATCACCCAACAAGCTAACTCACTCACAGGGGTGTCATCCCCATGGGTGCATGTCACCTGCAGCGGCAGTGCTCAGTAAGTATCACCCCAGAGGCTTCCTCACTCACAGAGGTGTCATCCCCATGGGTGCATGTCACCTGCAGCTGTGCTCAGTAAGGATCACTCCATAAACTAAGTCACCCACAGGGGTGTCATCCCCATGAGTGCATGTCACCTGCAACGGTGCTCAGTAAGGATCACCCCAGTGGCTGACTCACCCACAGGGGTGTCATCCCCATGGGTGTATGTCACCTGCAGCGGTGCTCAGTAAGGATCACCCAAGAGGCTGACTCACCCACAGGGGTGTCTTTCCCACAGGTGCTTGTCGCCTGCAGCGGTGCTCAGTAAGGATCACCCCAGAGGCTGACTCACCCACAGGGGTGTTATTCCCATGGGTGCATGTCTCCTGCAGGAGTGCTCAGTAAGGATCACCCAAGAGGCTGACTCACCCACAGGGGTGCCATCCCCACGGGTGCATATCACCTGCAGCGGTGCTCAGTAAGAATCACCCAAGAGGCTGACTCACCCACAGGGGTGCCATCCCCACGGGTGCATATCACCTGCAGCGGTGCTCAGTAAGGATCACCCCAGAGGCTGACTCACCCACAGTGGTGTCATCCCCACGGGTGCATATCACCTGCAGCGGTGCTCAGTAAAGATCTCCCCAGAGGCTGACTCACTCACAGGGATGTCGTCCCCACAGTTTCTTGTCACCTGAAGCGGTGCTCAGTAAGGATCACCCCAGAGGCTGACTCACTCACAGGGGTGTTATTCCCATGGGTGCAAGTCACCTGCAGCGGTGCTCAGTAAGGATCACCCCAGAGGCTGACTCACCCACAGGGTTGTTATCCCCATGGGTGCATGTCACCTGCTGCGGCGTTCAGTAAGGATCACCCCAGAGGCTGACTCACTCACAGGGGTGTGATCCCCATGGGTGCATGTCACCTGAATCATAGAATCATAGAATGGTAGAGTTGGAAGGGACCTCCTGGGTCATCTGGTCCAACCCCCTGCTCAAAGCAGGTTTCACTAAATCATCTCAGACAGATGTCTGTCCAGCCTCTGTTTGAAGACGTCCATTGAAGGGGAACTCACCACCTCTCGTGGCAGCCTGTTCCACTCATTAATCACCCTAACTGTCAAAAAGTTTTTTCTAATATCTAATCTGTGTTTCCTCCACATTTAGTTTCATCCCATTGCTTCTAGTCTTTCCTTGTGCAAATGAGAATAAAGATGATCCTTCTACAATGTGACAGCCCTTGACATATTTGTATACAGCTATTAAGTCTCCTCTCAGTCTTCTTTTTTGCAAGCTAAACATTCCCAAATCCTGCAACCGTTCCTCATAGGACATGGTTTGCAGACCAGTCACCATTCTGGTCGCTCTTCTCTGAACTTGCTCCAGTTTGTCTATGTCTTTTTTAAAATGTGGTGCCCAAAACTGTACACAGTATTCCAGATGAGGTCTGACCAAAGAGGAGTAAAGACCGATAATGACTTCACGTGATCTAGACTGTATGCTTCTGTTAATACATCCCAGAATTGTATTTGCCTTTTTTGCTGCTGCATCACACTGTTGACTCATGTTCAGTCTATGATCTATTAGTATACCTAAGTCTTTTTCACATGTACTGTTGCTTAGCTCTATTCCTCCCATTCTGTATATGCTTTTTTCATTTTTATTGCCCAGATGTAGTACTTTGCATTTTTCCCTGTTAAAAACCATTCTGTTGGTTGCTGCCCACTGCTCCAGTTTATTTAGGTCTTTTTGAATCCTCTCTGAATCCTGCAGTGGTGCTCAGTAAAGATCACCCCAGAGGCGGTCTCACCCACAGAGGTGTCATCCCCATGGGTGCATGTCACCTGCAGCGATGCTCAGTAAGGATCACCCCAGAGGCTGACTCACTCACAGGGGTGTGATCCCCATGGGTGCATGTCACCTGTAGCGATGCTCAGTAAGGATCACCCCAGAGGCTGACTCAACCACAAGGGTGTTATCCCCATGGATGCATGTCACCTGCAGCGGTGCTCAGTAAGGATCACCTCAGAGGCTGACTCACTCACAGGGGTGTCATCCCCATGGGTGCATGTCACCTGCAGCGGTGCATAGTAAGAATCACCCCAGAGGCTGACTCACCCACAGAGGTGTCATCCCCATGGGTTCCTGTCACCTGCAGCGGTGCTTAGCAAGGATCAATCCAGAGGTTGACTCACTCACAGGGGTGTCATTCCCATTGGTGCATGTCACCTGTGGCGGTGCTCAGTAAGGATCACCCCAGAGGCTGACTCACCCACAGGGGTGTGATCCCCATGGGTGCATGTCACCTGCAGCGATGCTCAGCAAGGTTCACCTCAGAGGCTGACTCACTCACAGGGGTGTCATCCCCACGGGTGCATGTCACCTGCAGCAGTGCTCAGTAAGGATCACCCCAGAGGCTGACTGACTAACAGGGGTGTCATCCCCACGGGTGCATGTCACCTGCAGCGGTGCTCAGTAAGGATCACCCCAGAGGCAGACTCACTCACAGGGGTTTCATACCCACAGGTGCTTGTCACCTGCAGCGGTGCTCAGTAATGATCACCCCAGAGGCTGACTCACTCACAGGGGTGTCATCCCCACGGGTGCATGTCACCTGCAGCAGTGCTCAGTAAGGATCACCCCAGAGGCTGACTCACTCACAGGGGTGTCATCCCCACGGGTGCATGTCACCTGCTGCGGTGCTCAGTAAGGATCACCCCAGAGGCAGACTCACTCACAGGGGTTTCATACCCACAGGTGCTTGTCACCTGCAGCAGTGCTCAGTAAGGATCACCCCAGAAGCTGACTCACTCACAGGGGTGTCATACCCAAAGGTGCTTGTCACCTGCAGCGGTGCTCAGTAAGGATCACCCCAGAAGCTGACTCACTCACAGGGGTGTCATACCCACAGGTGCATGTTAATTGCAGCAGTGCTCAGTAAGGATCACCCCAGAAGCTGACTCACTCACAGAGGTGTCATACCCACGGGTGCATGTTAATTGCAGCAGTGCTCAGTAATGATCTCCCCAGAGGCTGACTCACTCACAGGGGTGTTATCCCCATGGGTGCATGTCACCTGCAGCGGCGTTCAGTAAGGATCACCTCAGAGGCTGACTCACTCACAGGGGTGTCAACCCGACGGGTGCATGTCACCTGCAGCGGTGCTCAGTAAGTATCACCCCAGAGGCAGACTCACTCACAGGGGTTTCATACCCACAGGTGCTTGTCACCTGCAGCGGTGCTCAGTAATGATCACCCCAGAGGCTGACTCACTCACAGGGGTGTCATCCCCACGGGTGCATGTCACCTGCAGCAGTGCTCAGTAAGGATCACCCCAGAGGCTGACTCACTCACAGGGGTGTCATCCCCACGGGTGCATGTCACCTGCTGCGGTGCTCAGTAAGGATCACCCCAGAGGCAGACTCACTCACAGGGGTTTCATACCCACAGGTGCTTGTCACCTGCAGCGGTGCTCAGTAAGGATCACCCCAGAAGCTGACTCACTCACAGGGGTGTCATACCCAAAGGTGCTTGTCACCTGCAGCGGTGCTCAGTAAGGATCACCCCAGAAGCTGACTCACTCACAGGGGTGTCATACCCACAGGTGCATGTTAATTGCAGCAGTGCTCAGTAAGGATCACCCCAGAAGCTGACTCACTCACAGAGGTGTCATACCCACGGGTGCATGTTAATTGCAGCAGTGCTCAGTAATGATCTCCCCAGAGGCTGACTCACTCACAGGGGTGTTATCCCCATGGGTGCATGTCACCTGCAGCGGCGTTCAGTAAGGATCACCTCAGAGGCTGACTCACTCACAGGGGTGTCAACCCGACGGGTGCATGTCACCTGCAGCGGTGCTCAGTAAGAATCACCCCAGAGGCTGACTCACTCACAGGGGTGTCATCCCCACGGGTGCATATCACCTGCAGCGGTGCTCAGTAAAGATCTCCCCAGAGGCTCACTCACTCACAGGGATGTCGTCCCCACAGGTTCTTGTCACCTGAAGCGGTGCTCAGTAAGGATCACCCCAGAGGCTGACTCACTCACAGGGGTGTTATTCCCATGGGTGCAAGTCACCTGCAGCGGTGCTCAGTAAGGATCACCCCAGAGGCTGACTCACCCACAGGGTTGTTATCCCCATGGGTGCATGTCACCTGCTGCGGCGTTCAGTAAGGATCACCCCAGAGGCTGACTCACTCACAGGGGTGTGATCCCCATGGGTGCATGTCACCTGAATCATAGAATCATAGAATGGTAGAGTTGGAAGGGACCTCCTGGGTCATCTGGTCCAACCCCCTGCTCAAAGCAGGTTTCACTAAATCATCTCAGACAGATGTCTGTCCAGCCTCTGTTTGAAGACGTCCATTGAAGGGGAACTCACCACCTCTCGTGGCAGCCTGTTCCACTCATTAATCACCCTAACTGTCAAAAAGTTTTTTCTAATATCTAATCTGTGTCTCCTCCCATTTAGTTTCATCCCATTGCTTCTAGTCTTTCCTTGTGCAAATGAGAATAAAGATGATCCTTCTACAATGTGACAGCCCTTGACATATTTGTATACAGCTATTAAGTCTCCTCTCAGTCTTCTTTTTTGCAAGCTAAACATTCCCAAATCCTGCAACCGTTCCTCATAGGACATGGTTTGCAGACCAGTCACCATTCTGGTCGCTCTTCTCTGAACTTGCTCCAGTTTGTCTATGTCTTTTTTAAAATGTGGTGCCCAAAACTGTACACAGTATTCCAGATGAGGTCTGACCAAAGAGGAGTAAAGACCGATAATGACTTCACGTGATCTAGACTGTATGCTTCTGTTAATACATCCCAGAATTGTATTTGCCTTTTTTGCTGCTGCATCACACTGTTGACTCATGTTCAGTCTATGATCTATTAGTATACCTAAGTCTTTTTCACATGTACTGTTGCTTAGCTCTATTCCTCCCATTCTGTATATGCTTTTTTCATTTTTATTGCCCAGATGTAGTACTTTGCATTTTTCCCTGTTAAAAACCATTTTGTTGGTTGCTGCCCACTGCTCCAGTTTATTTAGGTCTTTTTGAATCCTCTCTGAATCCTGCAGTGGTGCTCAGTAAAGATCACCCCAGAGGCGGTCTCACCCACAGAGGTGTCATCCCCATGGGTGCATGTCACCTGCAGCGATGCTCAGTAAGGATCACCCCAGAGGCTGACTCACTCACAGGGGTGTGATCCCCATGGGTGCATGTCACCTGTAGCGATGCTCAGTAAAGATCACCCCAGAGGCTGACTCAACCACAAGGGTGTTATCCCCATGGATGCATGTCACCTGCAGCGGTGCTCAGTAAGGATCACCTCAGAGGCTGACTCACTCACAGGGGTGTCATCCCCATGGGTGCATGTCACCTGCAGCGGTGCATAGTAAGAATCACCCCAGAGGCTGACTCACCCACAGAGGTGTCATCCCCATGGGTTCCTGTCACCTGCAGCGGTGCTTAGCAAGGATCAATCCAGAGGTTGACTCACTCACAGGGGTGTCATTCCCATTGGTGCATGTCACCTGTGGCGGTGCTCAGTAAGGATCACCCCAGAGGCTGACTCACCCACAGGGGTGTGATCCCCATGGGTGCATGTCACCTGCAGCGATGCTCAGCAAGGTTCACCTCAGAGGCTGACTCACTCACAGGGGTGTCATCCCCACGGGTGCATGTCACCTGCAGCAGTGCTCAGTAAGGATCACCCCAGAGGCTGACTGACTAACAGGGGTGTCATCCCCACGGGTGCATGTCACCTGCAGCGGTGCTCAGTAAGGATCACCCCAGAGGCAGACTCACTCACAGGGGTTTCATACCCACAGGTGCTTGTCACCTGCAGCGGTGCTCAGTAATGATCACCCCAGAGGCTGACTCACTCACAGGGGTGTCATCCCCACGGGTGCATGTCACCTGCAGCAGTGCTCAGTAAGGATCACCCCAGAGGCTGACTCACTCACAGGGGTGTCATCCCCACGGGTGCATGTCACCTGCTGCGGTGCTCAGTAAGGATCACCCCAGAGGCAGACTCACTCACAGGGGTTTCATACCCACAGGTGCTTGTCACCTGCAGCGGTGCTCAGTAAGGATCACCCCAGAAGCTGACTCACTCACAGGGGTGTCATACCCAAAGGTGCTTGTCACCTGCAGCGGTGCTCAGTAAGGATCACCCCAGAAGCTGACTCACTCACAGGGGTGTCATACCCACAGGTGCATGTTAATTGCAGCAGTGCTCAGTAAGGATCACGCCAGAAGCTGACTCACTCACAGAGGTGTCATACCCACGGGTGCATGTTAATTGCAGCAGTGCTCAGTAATGATCTCCCCAGAGGCTGACTCACTCACAGGGGTGTTATATCCATGGGTGCATGTCACCTGCAGCGGCGTTCAGTAAGGATCACCTCAGAGGCTGACTCACTCACAGGGGTGTCAACCCGACGGGTGCATGTCACCTGCAGCGGTGCTCAGTAAGAATCACCCCAGAGGCTGACTCACTCACAGGGGTGTCATCCCTATGGGTGCATGTCACCTGCAGCAGTGCTCAGTAAGGATCACCCCAGAGGCTGACTCACCCACAGAGATGTCATCCCCACGGTAGTATGTCACCTGCAGCGGTGCTCAGTATGGATCACCCCAGAGGCTGACTCACCCACAGGGGTGTCATCCCCATGGGAGCATGTCACCTGCAGCGGTGCTCAGTAAGGATCACCCCAGAGGTTGACTCACTCACATGGGTGTCATCCCCACGGTTTTATGTCACCTGCAGCGGTGCTCAGTAAGGATCACCCCAGAGGCTGACTCACCCACATGGGTGTCATCCCCACGGCTTTATGTCACCTGCAGCGGTGCTCAGTAAGGATCACCCCAGAGGCTGACTCACCCACAGGGGTGTCATCCCCACGGGTGCATGTCACCTGCAGCAGTGCTCAGTAAGGATCACCCCAGAGGCAGACTCACTCACAGAGGTGTAAAGGATCACCCCAGAGGCAGACTCACTCACAGAGGTGTCATCCCCATAGGTGCATGTCACCTGCAGCGGTGCTCAGTAAGGTTCACCCCAGAGGCTGACTCACCCACAGAGGTGTCATCCCCATGGGTGCATGTCAACTGCAGCGGTGCTCTGTAAGGATCACCCCAGAGGCTGACTCACCCACAGAGGTGTCATCCCCATAGGTGCATGTCACCTGCAGCGGTGCTCCGTAAGGATCACCCCAGAGGCTGACTCACCCACAGAGGTGTCATCCCCATGGGTGCATGTTACCTGCAGCAGTGCTCAGTAAGGATCACCCCAGAGGCTGACTGACTAACAGGGGTGTCATCCCCACGGGTGCATGTCACCTGCAGCGGTGCTCAGTAAGGATCACCCCAGAGGCAGACTCACTCACAGGGGTTTCATACCCACAGGTGCTTGTCACCTGCAGCGGTGCTCAGTAATGATCACCCCAGAGGCTGACTCACTCACAGGGGTGTCATCCCCACGGGTGCATGTCACCTGCAGCAGTGCTCAGTAAGGATCACCCCAGAGGCTGACTCACTCACAGGGGTGTCATCCCCACGGGTGCATGTCACCTGCTGCGGTGCTCAGTAAGGATCACCCCAGAGGCAGACTCACTCACAGGGGTTTCATACCCACAGGTGCTTGTCACCTGCAGCGGTGCTCAGTAAGGATCACCCCAGAAGCTGACTCACTCACAGGGGTGTCATACCCAAAGGTGCTTGTCACCTGCAGCGGTGCTCAGTAAGGATCACCCCAGAAGCTGACTCACTCACAGGGGTGTCATACCCACAGGTGCATGTTAATTGCAGCAGTGCTCAGTAAGGAACACCCCAGAAGCTGACTCACTCACAGAGGTGTCATACCCACGGGTGCATGTTAATTGCAGCAGTGCTCAGTAATGATCTCCCCAGAGGCTGACTCACTCACAGGGGTATTATCCCCATGGGTGCATGTCACCTGCAGCGGCGTTCAGTAAGGATCACCTCAGAGGCTGACTCACTCACAGGGGTGTCAACCCGACGGGTGCATGTCACCTGCAGCGGTGCTCAGTAAGAATCACCCCAGAGGCTGACTCACTCACAGGGGTGTCATCCCTATGGGTGCATGTCATAGAATCATAGAATCATAGAATCATAGAATGGTAGAGTTGGAAGGGACCCCCTGGGTCATCTGGTCCAACCCCCTGCTCAAAGCAGGATTCACTAGATCATCTCAGACAGATGTCTGTCCAGCCTCTGTTTGAAGACGTCCATTGAAGGGGAACTCACCACCTCTCGTGGCAGCCTGTTCCACTCATTAATCACCCTAACTGTCAAAAAGTTTTTTCTAATATCTAATCTGTGTCTCCTCCCATTTAGTTTCATCCCATTGCTTCTAGTCTTTCCTTGTGCAAATGAGAATAAAGATGATCACCTGCAGCAGTGCTCAGTAAGGATCACCCCAGAGGCTGACTCACCCACAGAGATGTCATCCCCACGGTAGTATGTCACCTGCAGTGGTGCTCAGTATGGATCACCCCAGAGGCTGACTCACCCACAGGGGTGTCATCCCCATGGGAGCATGTCACCTGCAGCGGTGCTCAGTAAGGATCACCCCAGAGGTTGACTCACTCACATGGGTGTCATCCCCACGGTTTTATGTCACCTGCAGCGGTGCTCAGTAAGGATCACCCCAGAGGTTGGCTCACTCACATGGGTGTCATCCCCACGGTTTTATGTCACCTGCAGCGGTGCTCAGTAAGGATCACCCCAGAGGCTGACTCACCCACATGGGTGTCATCCCCACGGTTGTATGTCACCTGCAGCGGTGCTCAGTAAGGATCACCCCAGAGGCTGACTCACCCACATGGGTGTCATCCCCACGGCTTTATGTCACCTGCAGCGGTGCTCAGTAAGGATCACCCCAGAGGCTGACTCACCCACAGAGGTGTCATCCCCATAGGTGCATGTCACCTGCAGCGGTGCTCAGTAAGGATCACCCCAGAGGCTGACTCACTCACAGAGGGATCATCCCCACGGGTGCATGTCAGCTGCATCGCTGCTCAGTAAGGATCACCCCATAGGCTGACTCACCCACAGAGTTGTCATCCCCATGGGTGCATGTCACCTGCAGCGGTGCTCAGCAAATATCAATCCAGAGGCTGACTCACTCAAAGGGGTGTGATCCCCATGGGTGCATGTCACCTGCAGCGGTGCTCAATAAGAATCACCCCAGAGGCTGTCTCACCCACAGAGGTGTCATCCCCATGGGTGCATGTCACCTGCAGCGATGCTCAGTAAGGATCACCCCAGAGGCTGACTCGCTCACAGGGGTGTGATCCCCATGGGTTCATGTCACCTGCAGTGGTTCTCAGTAAGGATCACCCCAGAGGCTGACTCACCCACAGGGGTGTCATCCCCAAGGGTGCATGTCACCTGCAGCAGTGCTCAGTAAGGATCACCCCAGAGGCTGACTCACTCACAGGGGTGTTATCCTCATGGGTGCATGTCACCTGCAGCGGTGCTCAGTAAGGGTCACCCCAGAGGCTGAATCACCTACAGGGGTGTTATCCCCATGGTTGCATGTCACCTGCAGCGGTGGTCAGTAAGGGTCACCCCAGAGGCTAAATCACCTACAGGGGTGTTATCCCCATGGTTGCATATCACCTGCAGCGGTGCTCAGTAAGGATCACCCCAGAGGCTGACTCACCCACAGGGGTGTCATTCCCACGGTTGCATGCCACCTGCAGCGGTGCTCAGTAAGGATCACCCAAGAAGCTAACTCACTCACAGAGGTGTCATCCCTATGATTGCATGTCACCTGCAGTGGTGCTCAGTAAGGATCACCCCAGAGGCTGACTCACTCACAGGGGTGGCATGCCCATGGGTGCATGTCACCTGCAGCTGTGCTCAGTAAGGATCACCCCATAAACCAACTCACCCACAGGGGTGTCATCCCCATGAGTGCATGTCACCTGCAACGGTGCTCAGTAAGGATCACCCCAGAGGCCGACTCATCCACAGGGGTGTCATCCCAATGGGTGCTTGTCACCTGCAGCGGTGCTTAGTAAGGATCACCCCAGAAACTAACTCACCCACAGGGGTGTCATCCCCATGGGTGCTTCTCATCTGCAGCGGTGCTCAGAAAGGATCACCCCAGAGGCTGACTCACTCACAGGGGTGTCATTCCCACAGGTGCTTGTCGCCTGCAGCGGTGCTCAGTAAAGATCACCCCAGAGGCTGACTCACTCACAGGGATGTCATCCCCACAGGTACTTGTCACCTGAAGCGGTGCTCAGTAAGGATCACCCCAGAAACTAACTCACCCACAGGGGTGTCATTCCCATGGGTACATATCACCTGCAGCGGTGCTCAGTAAGGATCACTCCAGAGGCTGACTCACCCACAGGGGTGTCATCCCCACGGGTGCATATCACCTGCAGCGGTGCTCAGTAAAGATCACCCCAGAGGCTGACTCACTCACAGGGATGTCGTCCCCATAGGTGCTTGTCACCTGAAGCGGTGCTCAGTAAGGATCACCCCAGAGGCTGACTCACCCACAGGGGTGTCATCCCCACGGGTGCATGTCACCTGCAGCGGTGCTCAGTAAGGATCACCACAGAGGCTGACTCACCCACAGGGGTGTCCATTCCCATGGGTGCATGTCACCTGCAGCTCTGCTCAGTAAGGATCACCCCAGAGGCTGACTCACCCACAGGGGTGTCATCCCCACGGGTGCATATCACCTGCAGCGGTGCTCAGTAAGGATCACCCCAGAAAATAACTCACCCACAGGGGTGTCATCCCCATGGGTACATATCATCTGCAGCGGTGCTCAGTAAGGATCACCCCAGAAACTAACTCACCCACAGAGGTGTCATCCCAATGGGTGCATGTTACATGCAGCTGTGCTCAGTAAGGATCACCACAGAGGCTGACTCACCCACAGAGGTGTCATCCCCATGGGTGCATGTCACCTGCAGCGGTGCTCAGTAAGGATCACCCCAGAGGCTGACTCACTCACTGGGGTGTCATCCCCACGGGTGCGTGTCATCTGCAGCAGTGCTCAGTAAGGATCACCACAGAGGCTGACTCACCCACAGAGGTGTCATCCCCATGGGTGCATGTCACCTGCAGCGATGCTCAGTAAGGATCACCCCAGAGGCTGACTCAACCACAGGGGTGTCATCCCTATGGGTGCATGTCACCTGCAGCGGTGCTCAGTAAGGATCACCCCAGAGGCTGATTCACCCACAGGGGTGTCATCCCCACGGGAGCATGTCACATGCAGCGGTGCTCAGTAAGGATCACCTCAGAGGCTGACTCACTCACAGGAGTGTCATCCCCATGGGTGAATGTCACCTGCAGCGGTGCTCAGTAAGGATCACCCCAGAGGCTGACTCACCCACAGGGTTGTCATCCCCACGGGAGCATGTCACATGCAGCGGTGCTCTATAAGGATCACCCCAGAGGCGTACTCACCCACAGAGGTGTCATCCCCACGGGTGCATGTCACCTGCAGCGGTGCTCAGTAAGGATCACCCCGGAGGCTTACTCACCCACAGAGGTGTCATCTCCATGGGAGCATGTCACCTGCAGTGGTGCTCAGTAAGGATCACCCCAGAGGCTGACTCACCCACAAAGGTGTCATCCCCACGGTTGCATGTCACATGCAGCAGTGCTCAGTAAGGATCACCCCAGAGGCTGACTCACTCACAGGAGTGTCATCCCCACGGGTGCATATCACCTGCAGCAGTGCTCAGTAAGGATCACCACAGAGGCTGACTCACCCACAGGGGTGTCATCCCCACGGGTGCATGTCACCTGCAGCGGTGCTCAGTAAGGATCACTCCAGAGGCTGACTCACTCACAGGAGTGTCATCCCCACGGGTGCATATCACCTGCAGCAGTGCTCAGTAAGGATCACCACAGAGGCTGACTCACCCACAGGAGTGTCATCCCCACGGGTGCATATCACCTGCAGCAGTGCTCAGTAAGGATCACCACAGAGGCTGACTCACTCACAGGGGTGTCATCCCCACGGGTGCAAGTCACCTGCAGCAGTGCTCAGTAAAGATCACCCCAGAGGCTGAATCACTCACAGAGGTGTCATCCCCACGGGTGCATATCACCTGCAGCGGAGCTCAGTAAGGATCACCCCAGAGGCTGACTCACTAACAGGGGTGTCATCCCCACGGGTGCATGTCCCCTGCAGCAGTGCTCAGTAAGGATCACCCCAGAGGCTGACTCACCCACAGAGGTGTCATCCCCACGGGTGCATATCACCGGCAGCGGAGCTCAGTAAGGATCACCCCAGAGGCTGACTCACTAACAGGGGTGTCATCCCCACGGGTGCATGTCACCTGCAGCGGAGCTCAGTAAGGTTCACCCCAGAGGCTGACTCACTAACAGGGGTGTCATCTCCATGGGTGCATGTCACCTGCAGAAGAGGTCAGTAAGGATCACCCCAGAGGCTGACTCACTAACAGGGGTGTCATCCCCACGGGTGCATGTCACCTGCAGCGGAGCTCAGTAAGGATCACCTCAGAGGCTGACTCACTAACAGGGGTGTCATCTCCATAGGAGCATGTCACCTGCAGCGGAGCACTGTAAAGATCACCCCAGAGGCTGACTCACCCACAGAGGTGTCATCCTCATTGGTGCATGTCACCTGCAGCGGTGCTCAGTAAGGATCAACCCAGAGGCTGACTCACCCACAGAGGTGTCATCCCCTTGGGTGCATGTCACCTGCAGCGGAGTTCAGTAAGGATCACCTCAGAGGCTGACTCACCCACAGAGGTGTCATTCCCACGGGTGCATGTCACCTGCAGCGGTGCTCAGTAAGGATCACCCCAGAAGCTGTCTCACCCTCAGGGGTGTTATCCCCAAGGGTGCATGTCACCTGCAGCGGTGCTCAGTAAGGATCACTCCAGAGGCTGACTCACCCACAGGGGTGTCATGCCCATGGGTACATGTCACACGCAGCGATGCTCAGTAAGGATCACCCCAGAGGCTGACTCACCCACATGGGTGTCATCCCCTCAGGTGCACGTCACCTGCAGCGGTGCTCAGTAAGGATCACCCCAGAGGCTGACTCACCCACAGGGGTGTCATCCCCATGGGTGCATGTCACCTGCCGCGATGCTCAGTAAGGATCACCACAGAGGCTGACTCACTCACAGGGGTGTAATCCCCATGGGTGCATGTCACCTGCAGCGGTGCTCAGTAAGGATCACCCCAGAGGCTGAATCACTCACAGACGTGTCATCCCCATGGGTGCATGTCACCTGCAGCGGTGCTCAGTTCGGATCACCACAGAGGCTGAATCACTCACAGTGGTGTCATCCCCATGGGTGCATGCCACCTGCAGCGGTACTCAGTTCGGATCACCACAGAGGCTGAATCACTCACAGAGGTGTCATCCCCATGGGTGCATGTCACCTGCAGCGGTGCTCAGTAAGGATCACCCCAGAGGCTGAATCACTTACAGGGGTGTTATCCTCATGGGTGCATGTCACCCGCAGCGGTGCTTAGTAAGGATCACCCCAGAGGCTGACTCACTCACAGGGGTGTTATCCTCATTGGTGCATGTCTCCTGCAGCGGTGCTCAGTAAGGATGACCCCAGAGGCTGACTCACCCACAGAGCTATCATCCCCATGGGTGCATGTCACCTGCAGCGATGCTCAGTAAGGATCACCCCAGAGGCTGACTCACCCACAGGGGTGTGATCCCAATGGGTGCATGTCTCCTGCAGCGACGCTCTGTAAGGATCACCCCAGAGGCTGACTCACCCACTGGGGTGTCATCCTCATGGGTGCATGTCACATGCAGCGGTGCTCAGTAAGGATCAGCCCAGAGGTTGACTCACCCACAGAGGTGACATCCCCATGGATGAATGTCACCTGCAGCGGTGTTCAGTAAGGCACACCCCAGAGGCTGACTCACCCACAGGGGTGTCATCCCCACGGTTGCATGTCACATGCAGCGTTGATCAATAAGGATCACCCAGAGTCTGACTCACCCACAGGGGTGCCATCCCCACGGGTGCATGTCACCTGCAGCAGCGGTACTCAGCAAGGATCACCCCAGAGGCTGACTCACCCACACAGGTGTCATCCCCATGGGCGCATGTTAGCTGCAGTGGTGCTCAGTAAGTATCAATCCATAGGCTAACTCACCCACAGAGGTGTCATCCCCATGGGTGCATGTCACTTTCAGCGATGCTCAGTAAGGATCACCTCAGAGGCCGACTCACCCACAGGCGTGTCATCCACTCAGGTGCGTGTCACCTGCAGCAGTGGTCAGTAAGAATCACAACAGAGGCTGACTCACCCACAGAGGTGTCATCCCCACGGGTGCATGTCACCTGCAGCAATGCTCAGTAAGGATCACCCCAGAGGCTGACTCACCCACATGGGTGTCATCCCCACGGGTGCACGTCACCTGCAGCGGTGCTCAGTAAGGATCACCCCAGAGGCTGACTCACCCACAGAGGTGTCATCCCCATGGGTGCATGTCACCTGCAGCGGTGCTTAGTAAGGATCACCCCAGAGGCTGACTCACCCATAGAGGTGTCATCCCCATGGGTGCATGTCACCTGCAGCGGTGCTCAGTAAGGATCACCCCAGAGGCTGACTCACCCACAGAGGTGTCATCCCCATGGGTGCATGTCACCTGCAGCAGTGCTCAGGAAGGATCACCCCAGAAGCTGACTCACTCACAGGGGTGTCATCCCCATGGGTGCATGTCACCTGCGGCGGTGCTTAGTAAGGATCACCCCAGAGGCTGAATCACTCACAGAGGTGTCACCCCATGGGTGCATGTCACCTGCAGCGGAGCTCAATAAGGATCACCCCAGAGGCTGACTCACTCACAGAGGTGTCATCCCCATGGGTGCATGTCACCTGCAGCGGTGCTCAGTAAGGATCACCCCAGAGCCTGACTCACTCACAGAGGTGTCATCCCCATGGGTGCATGTCACCTGCAGCAGTGCTCAGTAAGGATCAATCCAGAGGCTGACTCACCCACAGGAGTGTCATCCCCATGGGTGCATGTCACCTGCAGCGGTGCTCAGTAAGGATCACCCCAGAGTCTGACGCACCCACAGAGGTGTCATCCCCATGGGTGCATTTCACCTGCAGTTGTGCTCAGTAAGGATCACCTAAAAGGCTGACTCACCCACAGAGGTTTCATCCCCACGGGTGCTTGTCACCTGCAGCGGTGCTCAGTAAGGATCACCCCAGAAGCTGACTCACTCACAGGGGTGTCATACCCACAGGTGCTTGTCACCTGCAGCGGTGCTCAGTAAGGATCACCTCAGAGGCTGACTCACTCAGAGGGGTGTCATCCCCATGGGTGCATGTCACCTGCAGCGATGCTCAGTAAGGATCACCCCAGAGGCTGACTCACTCACAGGGGTATCATCCCCACGGGTGCATGTCACCTGCAGCGGTGGTGCTCAGTAAGGATCACCTCAGAGGCTGACTCACTCAGAGGGGTGTCAACCCGACGGGTGCATGTCACCTGCAGCGGTGCTCAGAAAGGATCACCCAAGAAGCTGACTCACTCACAGGGGTGTCATCCCCACGGGTGCATGTCACCTGCAGCGGTGCTCAGTAAGGATCACCCCAGAGACTGACTCATCCACAGAGGTGTCATCCCCATAGGTGCAAGTCACCTGCAGCGGTGCTCAGTAGGGATCACCTCAGAGGCTGACTCCCTCACAGGGGTGTCATCCCCATGGGTGCGTGTCAACTGCAGCGGTGCTCAGTAAGGATCACCCAAGAGGTTGACTCACCCACTGGGGTGAAATCCGCATGGGTGAATGTCACCTGCAGCAGTGCTCAGTAAGGATCACCCCAGAGGCTGACTCACCCACAGAGGTGTCATCCCCACGCGAGCATGTCACCTGCAGCGGTGCTCAGTAAGGATCACCTCAGAGGCTGACTCACTCACAGAGGTGTCATACCCACAGGTGCTTGTCACCTGCAGTGGTGCTCAGTAAGGATCACCCCAGAGGCTGACTCACCCACAGAGGTGTCATCCCCATGGGTGCATGTCACCTGCAGCGGTGCTCAGTAAGGATCACCCCAGAGGCTGACTCACTCACAGGGGTATCATCCCCATGGGTGCATGTCACCTGCAGAGGTGCTCAGTAACGATCACCCCAGCGGCTGACTCACCCACAGAGGTGTCATCCCCATGGGTGCATGTCACCTTCAGCGGTGCTCAGCAAGGATCAATCCAGAGGCTGACTCACTCACAGAGGTGTCATCCCCATGGGTGCATGTCACCTGCAGCGGTGCTCAGTAAGGATCACCCCAGAGTCTGACTCACCCACAGAGGTGTCATCCCCATGGGTGCAAGTCACATGCAGCGGTGCTCAGTAAGGATCACCCCAGAGTCTGACTCACCCACAGAGGTGTCATCCCCATGGGTGCAAGTCACATGCAGCGGTGCTCAGTAAGGATCACCCCAGAGGCTGACTCAGTCACAGGGGTGTCATTCCCACGGGTGCATGTCACCTGCAGCGGTGCTCAGTAAGGATCAACCCAGAGGCTGTCTCACCCACAGGGGTGTCATCCCCACGGGTGCATGTCACCTGCAGCGGTGCTCAGTAAGGATCACCCCAAAGTCTGACTCACCCACAGAGGTGTCATCCCTATGATTGCATGTCACCTGCAGTGGTGCTCAGTAAGGATCACCCCAGAGGCTGACTCACTCACAGGGGTGTCATCCCCATGGGTGCTTGTCACCTGCAGCGGTGCTCAGTAAGGATCACCCCAGAGGCTGACTCACCCACAGGGGTGTCATTCCCACAGATGCTTGTCGCCTGCAGCGGTGCTCAGTAAGGATCACCCCAGAGGCTGACTCACCCACAGCGGTGTTATTCCCATGGGTGCATATCACCTGCAGCGGTGCTCAGTAAAGATCACCCCAGAGGCTGACTCACTCACAGGGATGTCGTCCCCACAGGTTCTTGTCACCTGAACCGGTGCTCAGTAAGGATCACCCCAGAGGCTGACTCACTCACAGGGGTGTCATCCCCACGGGTGCATGTCACCTGGAGCGGTGCTCAGTAAGGATCACCCCAGAGGCTGACTCACCCACAAGGGTGTCCATTCCCATGGGTGCATGTCACCTGCAGCTGTGCTCAGTAAGGATCACCCCAGAGGCTGACTCACCCACAGGGGTGTCATCCCCACGGGTTCATATCACCTGCAGCGGTGCTCAGTAAGGATCACCCAAGAGGCTGACTCACCCACAGGGGTGTCATCCCCACGGGTGCATATCACCTGCAGCGGTGCTCAGTAAAGATCACCCCAGAGGCTGACTCACTCACAGGGATGTCGTCCCCACAGGTGCTTGTCACCTGAAGCGGTGCTCAGTAAGGAACACCCCAGAGGCTGACTCACTCACAGGGGTGTCATCCCCACGGGTGCATGTCAACTGCAGCGGTGCTCAGTAAGGATCACCCCAGAGGCTGACTCACGCACAGGGGTGTCATCCCCACGGGTGCATGTCACCTGCAGCTGTGCTCAGTAAGGATCACCCCAGAGGCTGACTCACCCACAGGGGTGTCATTCCCACGGGTGCATATCACCTGCAGCGGTGCTCAGTAAGGATCACCCCAGAAACTAACTCACCCACAGGGGTGTCATCCCCATGGGTACATATCACCTGCAGCGGTGCTCAGTAAGGATCACCCCAAAAACTAACTCACCCACAGAGGTGTCATCCCCATGGGTGCATGTCACCTGCAGCGATGCTTAGTAAGGATTAATTCAGAGGCTGACTCACTCACAGGGTGTCATTCTCATTGGTGCATGTCACCTGCAGCGGTGCTCAGTAAGGATCACCCCAGAGGCTGACTCACTCACAGGGGTGTCATCCCCATGGGTGCATATCACCTGCAGCAGTGCTCAGTAAGGATCACCCCGGAGGCTGACTCACCCACAGGGGTGTCATCCCCATGGGTGCATGTCACCTGCAGCGGTGCTCAGTAAAGATCACCCCAGAGGCTGACTCACTCACAGGGATGTCGTCCCCACAGGTGCTTGTCACCTGAAGCGGTGCTCAGTAAGGTTCACCCCAGAGGCTGACTCACTCACAGGGATGTCGTCCCCACAGGTGCTTGTCACCTGAAGCGGTGCTCAGTAAGGATCACCCCAGAGGCTGACTCACTCACAGGGGTGTCATCCCCACGGGTGCATGTCACCTGGAGCGGTGCTCAGTAAGGATCACCCCAGAGGCTGACTCACCCACAGGGGTGTCCATTCCCATGGGTGCATGTCACCTGCAGCTGTGCTCAGTAAGGATCACCCCAGAGGCTGACTCACCCACAGGGGTGTCATCCCCATGGGTGCATATCACCTGCAGCGGTGCTCAGTAAGGATCACCCAAGAGGCTGACTCACCCACAGGGCTGTCATCCCCACGGGTGCATATTACCTGCAGCGGTGCTCAGTAAAGATCACCCCAGAGGCTGACTCACTCACAGGGATGTCGTCCCCACAGGTGCTTGTCACCTGAAGCGGTGCTCAGTAAGGATCACCCCAGAGGCTGACTCACTCACAGGGGTGTCATCCCCACGGGTGCATGTCACCTGGAGCGGTGCTCAGTAAGGATCACCCCAGAGGCTGACTCACCCACAGGGGTGTCCATTCCCATGGGTGCATGTCACCTATAGCTGTGCTCAGTAAGGATCACCCCAGAGGCTGACTCACCCACAGGGGTGTCATCCCCACGGGTGCATATCACCTGCAGCGGTGCTCAGTAAGGATCACCCAAGAGGCTGACTCACCCACAGGGGTGTCATCCCCACGGGTGCATATCACCTGCAGCGGTGCTCAGTAAAGATCACCCCAGAGGCTGACTCACTCACAGGGATGTCGTCCCCACAGGTGCTTGTCACCTGAAGCGGTGCTTAGTAAGGAACACCCCAGAGGCTGACTCACTCACAGGGGTGTCATCCCCTCGGGTGCATGTCACCTGCAGCGGTGCTCAGTAAGGATCACCCCAGAGGCTGACTCACCCACAGGGGTGTCCATTCCCATGGGTGCATGTCACCTGCAGCTGTGCTCAGTAAGGATCACCCCAGAGGCTGACTCACCCACAGGGGTGTCATCCCCACGGGTGCATATCACCTGCAGCGGTGCTCAGTAAGGATCACCCCAGAAACTAACTCACCCACAGGGGTGTCATCCCCATGGGTACATATCACCTGCAGCGGTGCTCAGTAAGGATCACCCCAGAAACTAACTCACCCACAGAGGTGTCATCCCCATGGGTGCATGTCACCTGCAGCGATGCTTAGTAAGGATCAATTCAGAGGCTGACTCACTCACAGGGTGTCATTCCCATTGGTGCATGTCACCTGGAGCGGTGCTCAGTAAGGATCACCCCAGAGGCTGACTCACCCACAGGGGTGTCCATTCCCATGGGTGCATGTCACCTGCAGCTGTGCTCAGTAAGGATCACCCCAGAGGCTGACTCACCCACAGGGGTGTCATCCCCATGGGTGCATATCACCTGCAGCGGTGCTCAGTAAGGATCACCCAAGAGGCTGACTCACCCACAGGGGTGTCATCCCCACGGGTGCATATTACCTGCAGCGGTGCTCAGTAAAGATCACCCCAGAGGCTGACTCACTCACAGGGATGTCGTCCCCACAGGTGCTTGTCACCTGAAGCGGTGCTCAGTAAGGATCACCCCAGAGGCTGACTCACTCACAGGGGTGTCATCCCCACGGGTGCATGTCACCTGGAGCGGTGCTCAGTAAGGATCACCCCAGAGGCTGACTCACCCACAGGGGTGTCCATTCCCATGGGTGCATGTCACCTATAGCTGTGCTCAGTAAGGATCACCCCAGAGGCTGACTCACCCACAGGGGTGTCATCCCCACGGATGCATATCACCTGCAGCGGTGCTCAGTAAGGATCACCCAAGAGGCTGACTCACCCACAGGGGTGTCATCCCCACGGGTGCATATCACCTGCAGCGGTGCTCAGTAAAGATCACCCCAGAGGCTGACTCACTCACAGGGATGTCGTCCCCACAGGTGCTTGTCACCTGAAGCGGTGCTTAGTAAGGAACACCCCAGAGGCTGACTCACTCACAGGGGTGTCATCCCCTCGGGTGCATGTCACCTGCAGCTGTGCTCAGTAAGGATCACCCCAGAGGCTGACTCACCCACAGGGGTGTCCATTCCCATGGGTGCATGTCACCTGCAGCTGTGCTCAGTAAGGATCACCCCAGAGGCTGACTCACCCACAGGGGTGTCATCCCCACGGGTGCATATCACCTGCAGCGGTGCTCAGTAAGGATCACCCCAGAAACTAACTCACCCACAGGGGTGTCATCCCTATGGGTACATATCACCTGCAGCGGTGCTCAGTAAGGATCACCCCAGAAACTAACTCACCCACAGAGGTGTCATCCCCATGGGTGCATGTCACCTGCAGCGATGCTTAGTAAGGATCAATTCAGAGGCTGACTCACTCACAGGGTGTCATTCCCATTGGTGCATGTCACCTGCAGCGGTGCTCAGTAAGGATCACCCCAGAGGCTGACTCACTCACAGGGGTGTCATCCCCATGGGTGCATATCACCTGCAGCAGTGCTCAGTAAGGATCACCACGGAGGCTGACTCACCCACAGGGGTGTCATCCCTATGGGTGCATGTCACCTGCAGCGGTGCTCAGTAAAGATCACCCCAGAGGCTGACTCACTCACAGGGATGTCGTCCCCACAGGTGCTTGTCACCTGAAGCGGTGCTCAGTAAGGATCACCCCAGAGGCTGACTCACTCACAGGGGTGTCATCCCCACGGGTGCATGTCACCTGGAGCGGTGCTCAGTAAGGATCACCCCAGAGGCTGACTCACCCACAGGGGTGTCATCCCCACGGGTGTATATCACCTGCAGCTGTGCTCAGTAAAGATCACCCCAGAGGCTGACTCACTCACAGGGATGTCGTCCCCACAGGTGCTTGTAACCTGAAGCGGTGCTCAGTAAGGATCACCCCAGAGGCTGACTCACTCACAGGGGTGTCATCCCCATGGGTGCATGTCACCTGCAGCGGTGCTCAGTAAGGATCACCCCAGAGGCTGACTCACCCACAGGGGTGTCATCTCCATGGGCGCATGTCACCTGCAGTGGTGCTCAGTAAGTATCACCCCGGAGGCTGACTCACCCACAGAGGTGTCATTCCCACGGTTGCATGTCACATGCAGCAGTGCTCAGTAAGGATCACCCCAGAGGCTGACTCACCCACAGAGGTGTCATCCCCACGGGTGCATGTCACCTGCAGCGGTGCTCAGTAAGGATTACACCAGAGGCTGACTCAGTCACAGGGGTGTCATCCCCATGGGTGCATGTCACCTGCAGCGTTGCGCAGTAAGGATCACCCCAGAGGCTGACTCACTCACAGGGGTGTCATCCCCATGGGTGCATGTCACCTGCAGCGTTGCTCAGTAAGGATCACCCCAGAGGCTGACTCACCCACAGGGGTGTCATCCCCACGGTTGCATGTCACCTGCAGTGGTGCTCAGTAAGGATCACCCCAGAGGCTGACTCACCCACAGGGGTGTCATCCCCATGGGTGCATGTCACCTGCAGCGGAGCTCATTAAGGATCACCTCAGAGGCTGACTCACCCACAGAGGTGTCATTCCCACGGTTGCATGTCACCTGCAGCAGTGCTCAGTAAGGATCACCCCAGAGGATGACTCACCCACAGGGGTGTCATCCCCACGGGTGCATGTCACCTGCAGCGATGCTCAGTAAGGATCACCCCAGAGGCTGTCTCACCCACAGGGGTGTCATCCCCATGGGTGCATGTCACCTGCAGCGGAGCTCATTAAGGATCACCTCAGAGGCTGACTCACCCACAGAGATGTCATTCCCACGGTTGCATGTCACCTGCAGCGGTTCTCAGTAAGAATCACCCCAGAGGCTGACTCACTCACAGGGGTGTCATCCCCATGGGTGCATGTCACCTGCAGCGGTGCTCAGTAAGGATCACTCCAGAGGCTGACTCACCCACAGAGGTGTCATCCCCATGGGTTTATGTCACCTGCAGCGGAGCTCATTAAGGATCACCTCAGAGGCTGACTCACCCACAGAGGTGTCATTCCCACGGTTGCATGTCACCTGCAGCAGTGCTCAGTAAGGATCACCCCAGAGGATGACTCACCCACAGGGGTGTCATCCCCACGGGTGCATGTCACCTGCAGCGATGCTCAGTAAGGATCACCCCAGAGGCTGTCTCACCCACAGGGGTGTCATCCCCATGGGTGCATGTCACCTGCAGCGGAGCTCATTAAGGATCACCTCAGAGGCTGACTCACCCACAGAGGTGTCATTCCCACGGTTGCATGTCACCTGCAGCGGTGCTCAGTAAGAATCACCCCAGAGGCTGACTCACTCACAGGGGTGTCATCCCCATGGGTGCATGTCACCTGCAGCGGTGCTCAGTAAGGATCACTCCAGAGGCTGACTCACCCACAGAGGTGTCATCCCCATGGGTTTATGTCACCTGCAGCGGTGTGCAGTAAGGATGACCCCAGAGGCTGACTCACCCACAGAGGTATCATCCCCATGGGTGCATGTCACCTGCAGCTATGCTCAGTAAGGATCACCCCAGAGGCTGACTCACCCACAGGGGTGTGATCCCAATGGGTGCATGTCTCCTGCAGCGACGCTCTGTAAGGATCACCCCAGAGGCTGACTCACCCACTGGGGTGTCATCCCCATGGGTGCATGTCACATGCAGCGGTGCTCAGTAAGGATCACCCCAGAGGTTGACTCACCCACAGAGGTGACATCCCCATGGATGCATGTCACCTGCAGCTGTGCTCAGTAAGGATCACCCCAGAGGCTGAAGCACCCACAGGGCTGACATCCCCACGGTTGCATGTCACCTGCAGTGGTGCTCAGTAAGGGTCACACCAGAGGCTGACTCACTCACAGGGGTGTCATCCCCATGGGTGCATGTCACCTGCAGCTGTGCTCAGTAAGGGTCACCCCAGAAGCTGACTCACTCACAGGGTTGTCATCTCCATGGGTGCATGTCACCTGCAGCGGAGCTCAGTAAGGATCAACGCAGAAGCTGACTCACTCACAGGGGTGTCATCTACATGGGCGCATGTCACCTGCAGCCATGCTCAGTAAGGATCACCCCAGAGGCTGACTCACCCACAGGGGTGTCCATTCCCATGGGTGCATGTCACCTGCAGCTGTGCTCAGTAAGGATCACCCCAGAGGCTGACTCACCCACAGGGGTGTCATCCCCACGGGTGCATATCACCTGAAGCGGTGCTCAGTAAAGATCACCCCAGAGGCTGACTCACTCACAGGGATGTCGTCCCCACAGGTGCATGTCACCTGCAGCGGTGCTCAGTAAGGATCACCCCAGAGGCTGACTCACCCACAGGGGTATCCATTCCCATGGGTGCATGTCACCTGCAGCTGTGCTCAGTAAGGATCACCCCAGAGGCTGACTCACCCACAGGGGTGTCATCCCCACGGGTGCATATCTCCTGCAGCGGTGCTCAGTAAGGATAACCCCAGAAACTAACTCACCCACAGGGGTGTCATCCCCATGGGTACATATCACCTGCAGCGGTGCTCAGTAAGGATCACCCCAGAAACTAACTCACCCACAGAGGTGTCATCCCCATGGGTGCATGTCACCTGCAGCGATGCTTAGTAAGGATCAATTCAGAGGCTGACTCACTCACAGGGTGTCATTCCCATGGGTGCATGTCACCTGCAGCGGTGCTCAGTAAGGATCACCCCAGAGGCTGACTCACTCACAGCGGTGTCATCCCCATGGGTGCATATCACCTGCAGCAGTGCTCAGTAAGGATCACCCCAGAGGCTGACTCACTCACAGGGGTGTCATCCCCATGGGTGCATGTCACCTGCAGCGGTGATCAGTAACGATCACCTCAGAGACTGACTCACCCACAGAGGTGTCATCTCCATGGGCGCATGTCACCTGCAGTGGTGCTCAGTAAGGATCACCCCGGAGGCTGACTCACCCACAGAGGTGTCATTCCCACTGTTGCATGTCACATGCAGCAGTGCTCAGTAAGGATCACCCCAGAGGCTGACTCACCCACAGAGGTGTCATCCCCACGGGTGCATGTCACCTGCAGCGTTGCTCAGTAAGGATTACACCAGAGGCTGACTCACTCACAGGGGTGTCATCCCCATGGGTGCATGTCACTTGCAGCGGTGCTCAGTAAGGATCACCCCAGAGGCTGACTCACCCACAGAAGTGTCATCCCCATGGGTGCATGTCACTTGCAGCGGTGCTCAGTAAGGATCACCCCAGAGGCTGACTCACTCACAGGGGTGTCATCCCCATGGGTGCATATCACCTGCATCAGTGCTCTGTAAGGATCACCTCAGAGGCCGACTCACCCACAGGGGTGAAATCCCCATGGGTGCATGTCACCTGCAGCTGTACTCAGTAAGGATCACCCCAGAGGCTGACTCACTAACAGGGGTGTCATCCCCACGGTTGCATGTCACCTGCAGTGGTGCTCAGTAAGGATCACCCCGAGGCTGACTCACCCACAGGGGTGTCATTCCCATGGGTGCATGTCACCTGCAGCGGAGCTCATTAAGGATCACCTCAGAGGCTGACTCACCCACAGAGGTGTCATTCCCACGGTTGCATGTCACCTGCAGCAGTGCTCAGTAAGGATCACCCCAGAGGGTGACTCACCCACAGGGGTGTCATCCCCACGGGTGCATGTCACCTGCAGCGATGCTCAGTAAGGATCACCCCAGAGGCTGTCTCACACACAGGGGTGTCATCCCCATGGGTGCATATCACCTGCAGCGGAGCTCATTAAGGATCACCTCAGAGGCTGACTCACCCACAGAGGTGTCATTCCCACGGTTGCATGTCACCTGCAGCAGTGCTCAGTAAGGATCACCCCAGAGGGTGACTCATCCACAGGGGTGTCATCCCCACGGGTGCATGTCACCTGCAGCGATGCTCAGTAAGGATCACCCCAGAGGCTGACTCACCCACAGCGGTGTCATCCCCACAGTTGCATGTCACATGCAGCAGTGCTCAGTAAGGATCACCCCAGAGGCTGACTCACCCACAGAGGTGTCATCCCCATGGGTGCATGTCACCTGCAGAGGAGCTCATTAAGGATCACCCCAGAGGCTGACTCACCCACAGGGGTGTCATCCCCACGGGTGCAAGTCACCTGCAGCGGTGCTCAGTAAGGATCACCCCGGAGGCTGACTCACTCACAGAGGTGTTATCCCCACGGGTGCATGTCAGCTGCAGCGATGCTCATTAAGGATCACCCCAGAGGCTGACTCACCCACAGGGGTGTCATCCCCACGGGTGCATGTCACCTGCAGCAGTGCTCAGTAAGGATCACCCCAGAGGCTGACTCACTCACAGGGGTGTCATCCCCACGGGTGGATGTCACCTGCAGCGGTGCTCAGTAAGGATCACCCCAGAGGCTGACTCACTCACAGAGGTGTCATCCCCACGGGTGCATGTCACCTGCTGCGGTGCTCAGTAAGGATCACCCCAGAGGCTGACTCACTCACAGGGGTGTCATCCCCACGGGTGGATGTCACCTGCAGCGGTGCTCAGTAAGGATAACCACAGAGGCTGACTTACCCACAGAGGTGTCATCCCCACGGGTGCATGTCACCTGCAGCAGTGCTCAGTAAGGATCACCCCAGAGACTGACTCACTCACAGAGGTGTCATCCCCATGGGTGCATGTCACCTGCAGCAGTGCTCAGTAAGGATCACCCCAGAGACTGACTCACTCACAGAGATGTCATCCCAATGGGTGCATGTCACCTGCAGCAGTGCTCAGTAGAGATCACACCAGAGGCTGATTCACCCACAAGGGTGTTATCCCCATGGGTGCATGTCACCTGCAGCGGTGCTCAGTAAGGATCACCGCAGAGACTGTCTCACTCACAGGGGTGTCATCCCCATGGGTGCATGTCACCTGCAGCAGTGCTCAGTAAGGATCACCCCAGAGACTGTCTCACTCACAGGGGTGTCATCCCCATGGGTGCATGTCACCTGCAGCGGTACTCAGTACGGATCACCACAGAGGCTGAATCACTCACAGAGGTGTCATCCCCATGGGTGCATGTCACCTGCAGCGGTGCTCAGTAAGGATCACCCCAGAGGCTGACTCACTCACAGAGGTGTCATCCCCATGGGTGCATGTCACCTGCAGCGGTGCTCAGTAAGGATCATCCCAGAGGCTGACTCACTCACAGGGGTGTCATCCCCTGGGTGCATGTCACCTCCAGCGGTGCTTAGTAAGGATCACCCCAGAAACTAACTCACCCACAGGGGTGTCATTCCCATGGGTGCATGTAACCTGCAGCAGTGCTCAGTATGGATCACCCCAGAGGCTGACTCACTCACAGGGGTGTCATCCCCACGGTTGCATGTCACCTGCAGCAGTGCTCAGTAAGGATCACCCCAGAGGGTGACTCACCCACAGGGGTGTCATCCCCACGGGTGCATGTCACCTGCAGCAGTGCTCAGTAAGGATCACCCCAGAGGGTGACTCACCCACAGGGGTGTCATCCCCACGGGTGCATGTCACCTGCAGCGATGCTCAGTAAGGATCACCCCAGAGGCTGTCTCACCCACAGGGGTGTCATCCCCATGGGTGCATATCACCTGCAGCGGAGCTCATTAAGGATCACCTCAGAGGCTGACTCACCCACAGAGGTGTCATTCCCACGGTTGCATGTCACCTGCAGCAGTGCTCAGTAAGGATCACCCCAGAGGGTGACTCATCCACAGGGGTGTCATCCCCACGGGTGCATGTCACCTGCAGCGATGCTCAGTAAGGATCACCCCAGAGGCTGACTCACCCACAGCGGTGTCATCCCCACAGTTGCATGTCACATGCAGCAGTGCTCAGTAAGGATCACCCCAGAGGCTGACTCACCCACAGAGGTGTCATCCCCATGGGTGCATGTCACCTGCAGAGGAGCTCATTAAGGATCACCCCAGAGGCTGACTCACCCACAGGGGTGTCATCCCCACGGGTACAAGTCACCTGCAGCGGTGCTCAGTAAGGATCACCCCGGAGGCTGACTCACTCACAGAGGTGTCATCCCCACGGGTGCATGTCACCTGCAGCGATGCTCATTAAGGATCACCCCAGAGGCTGACTCACCCACAGGGGTGTCATCCCCACGGGTGCATGTCACCTGCAGCAGTGCTCAGTAAGGATCACCCCAGAGGCTGACTCACTCACAGGGGTGTCATCCCCACGGGTGGATGTCACCTGCAGCGGTGCTCAGTAAGGATCACCCCAGAGGCTGACTCACTCACAGAGGTGTCATCCCCACGGGTGCATGTCACCTGCTGCGGTGCTCAGTAAGGATCACCCCAGAGGCTGACTCACTCACAGGGGTGTCATCCCCACGGGTGGATGTCACCTGCAGCGGTGCTCGGTAAGGATAACCACAGAGGCTGACTTACCCACAGAGGTGTCATCCCCACGGGTGCATGTCACCTGCAGCAGTGCTCAGTAAGGATCACCCCAGAGACTGACTCACTCACAGAGGTGTCATCCCCATGGGTGCATGTCACCTGCAGCAGTGCTCAGTAAGGATCACCCCAGAGACTGACTCACTCACAGAGATGTCATCCCCATGGGTGCATGTCACCTGCAGCAGTGCTCAGTAGAGATCACACCAGAGGCTGATTCACCCACAAGGGTGTTATCCCCATGGGTGCATGTCACCTGCAGCGGTGCTCAGTAAGGATCACCCCAGAGGCTGACTCACCCACAGGGGTGTCATCCCCACGGGTGCATGTCACCTGCAGCAGTGCTCAGTAAGGATCACCCCAGAGGCTGACTCACTCACAGGGGTGTCATCCCCACGGGTGGATGTCACCTGCAGCGGTGCTCAGTAAGGATCACCCCAGAGGCTGACTCACTCACAGAGGTGTCATCCCCACGGGTGCATGTCACCTGCTGCGGTGCTCAGTAAGGATCACCCCAGAGGCTGACTCACTCACAGGGGTGTCATCCCCACGGGTGGATGTCACCTGCAGCGGTGCTCAGTAAGGATAACCACAGAGGCTGACTTACCCACAGAGGTGTCATCCCCACGGGTGCATGTCACCTGCAGCAGTGCTCAGTAAGGATCACCCCAGAGACTGACTCACTCACAGAGGTGTCATCCCCATGGGTGCATGTCACCTGCAGCAGTGCTCAGTAAGGATCACCCCAGAGACTGACTCACTCACAGAGATGTCATCCCAATGGGTGCATGTCACCTGCAGCAGTGCTCAGTAGAGATCACACCAGAGGCTGATTCACCCACAAGGGTGTTATCCCCATGGGTGCATGTCACCTGCAGCGGTGCTCAGTAAGGATCACCGCAGAGACTGTCTCACTCACAGGGGTGTCATCCCCATGGGTGCATGTCACCTGCAGCAGTGCTCAGTAAGGATCACCCCAGAGACTGTCTCACTCACAGGGGTGTCATCCCCATGGGTGCATGTCACCTGCAGCGGTACTCAGTACGGATCACCACAGAGGCTGAATCACTCACAGAGGTGTCATCCCCATGGGTGCATGTCACCTGCAGCGGTGCTCAGTAAGGATCACCCCAGAGGCTGACTCACTCACAGAGGTGTCATCCCCATGGGTGCATGTCACCTGCAGCGGTGCTCAGTAAGGATCATCCCAGAGGCTGACTCACTCACAGGGGTGTCATCCCCTGGGTGCATGTCACCTCCAGCGGTGCTTAGTAAGGATCACCCCAGAAACTAACTCACCCACAGGGGTGTCATTCCCATGGGTGCATGTAACCTGCAGCAGTGCTCAGTATGGATCACCCCAGAGGCTGACTCACTCACAGGGGTGTCATCCCCACGGTTGCATGTCACCTGCAGCAGTGCTCAGTAAGGATCACCCCAGAGGGTGACTCACCCACAGGGGTGTCATCCCCACGGGTGCATGTCACCTGCAGCAGTGCTCAGTAAGGATCACCCCAGAGGGTGACTCACCCACAGGGGTGTCATCCCCACGGGTGCATGTCACCTGCAGCGATGCTCAGTAAGGATCACCCCAGAGGCTGTCTCACCCACAGGGGTGTCATCCCCATGGGTGCATATCACCTGCAGCGGAGCTCATTAAGGATCACCTCAGAGGCTGACTCACCCACAGAGGTGTCATTCCCACGGTTGCATGTCACCTGCAGCAGTGCTCAGTAAGGATCACCCCAGAGGGTGACTCATCCACAGGGGTGTCATCCCCACGGGTGCATGTCACCTGCAGCGATGCTCAGTAAGGATCACCCCAGAGGCTGACTCACCCACAGCGGTGTCATCCCCACAGTTGCATGTCACATGCAGCAGTGCTCAGTAAGGATCACCCCAGAGGCTGACTCACCCACAGAGGTGTCATCCCCATGGGTGCATGTCACCTGCAGAGGAGCTCATTAAGGATCACCCCAGAGGCTGACTCACCCACAGGGGTGTCATCCCCACGGGTACAAGTCACCTGCAGCGGTGCTCAGTAAGGATCACCCCGGAGGCTGACTCACTCACAGAGGTGTCATCCCCACGGGTGCATGTCACCTGCAGCGATGCTCATTAAGGATCACCCCAGAGGCTGACTCACCCACAGGGGTGTCATCCCCACGGGTGCATGTCACCTGCAGCAGTGCTCAGTAAGGATCACCCCAGAGGCTGACTCACTCACAGGGGTGTCATCCCCACGGGTGGATGTCACCTGCAGCGGTGCTCAGTAAGGATCACCCCAGAGGCTGACTCACTCACAGAGGTGTCATCCCCACGGGTGCATGTCACCTGCTGCGGTGCTCAGTAAGGATCACCCCAGAGGCTGACTCACTCACAGGGGTGTCATCCCCACGGGTGGATGTCACCTGCAGCGGTGCTCGGTAAGGATAACCACAGAGGCTGACTTACCCACAGAGGTGTCATCCCCACGGGTGCATGTCACCTGCAGCAGTGCTCAGTAAGGATCACCCCAGAGACTGACTCACTCACAGAGGTGTCATCCCCATGGGTGCATGTCACCTGCAGCAGTGCTCAGTAAGGATCACCCCAGAGACTGACTCACTCACAGAGATGTCATCCCCATGGGTGCATGTCACCTGCAGCAGTGCTCAGTAGAGATCACACCAGAGGCTGATTCACCCACAAGGGTGTTATCCCCATGGGTGCATGTCACCTGCAGCGGTGCTCAGTAAGGATCACCGCAGAGACTGTCTCACTCACAGGGGTGTCATCCCCATGGGTGCATGTCACCTGCAGCAGTGCTCAGTAAGGATCACCCCAGAGACTGTCTCACTCACAGGGGTGTCATCCCCATGGGTGCATGTCACCTGCAGCGGTACTCAGTACGGATCACCACAGAGGCTGAATCACTCACAGAGGTGTCATCCCCATGGGTGCATGTCACCTGCAGCGGTGCTCAGTAAGGATCACCCCAGAGGCTGACTCACTCACAGAGGTGTCATCCCCATGGGTGCATGTCACCTGCAGCGGTGCTCAGTAAGGATCATCCCAGAGGCTGACTCACTCACAGGGGTGTCATCCCCATGGGTGCATGTCACCTCCAGCGGTGCTTAGTAAGGATCACCCCAGAAACTAACTCACCCACAGGGGTGTCATTCCCATGGGTGCATGTAACCTGCAGCAGTGCTCAGTATGGATCACCCCAGAGGCTGACTCACTCACAGGGGTGTCATCCCCATGGGTGCATGTCACCTGCAGCGGAGCTCAGTAAGGATCACCCCAGAAGCTGACTCACTCACAGGGGTGTCATCTCCATGGGTGCTTGTCACCTGCAGCGGTACTCAGTACGGATCACCCCAGAGGCTGACTCACCCACTGGGGTGTCATCCCCATGGGTGCATGTCACCTGCAGCAATGCTCAGTAAGGATCACCCCAGAGGCTGAATCACTTACAGGGGTGTTATCCTCATGGGTGCATGTCACCTGCAGCGGTGCTCAGTAAGGGTCACCCCAGAGGCTGAATCACTCACAGGGGTGTTATCCTCATGGGTGCATGTCACCTGCAGCGGTACTCAGTACGGATCACCCCAGATGCTGAATCACTCACAGAGGTGTCATCTCCATGGGTGCATGTCACCTGCAGCGGTGCTCAGTAAGGATCACCCCAGAGGCTGACTCACCCACAGGAGTGTCATCCCCACGGGTGCATGTCTCCTGCAGCGGTGCTCAGTAAGAATCACCCAAGAGGCTGACTCACTCACAGGGGTGTCATCCCCATGGGTGCATGTCACCTGCAGCGGTGCTCAGTAAGGATCACTCCAGAGGCTGACTCACCCACAGAGGTGTCATCCCCATGGGTTTATGTCACCTGCAGCGGTGTGCAGTAAGGATGACCCCAGAGGCTGACTCACCCACAGAGGTATCATCCCCATGGGTGCATGTCACCTGCAGCTATGCTCAGTAAGGATCACCCCAGAGGCTGACTCACCCACAGGGGTGTGATCCCAATGGGTGCATGTCTCCTGCAGCGACGCTCTGTAAGGATCACCCCAGAGGCTGACTCACCCACTGGGGTGTCATCCCCATGGGTGCATGTCACATGCAGCGGTGCTCAGTAAGGATCACCCCAGAGGTTGACTCACCCACAGAGGTGACATCCCCATGGATGCATGTCACCTGCAGCTGTGCTCAGTAAGGATCACCCCAGAGGCTGAAGCACCCACAGGGCTGACATCCCCACGGTTGCATGTCACCTGCAGTGGTGCTCAGTAAGGGTCACACCAGAGGCTGACTCACTCACAGGGGTGTCATCCCCATGGGTGCATGTCACCTGCAGCTGTGCTCAGTAAGGGTCACCCCAGAAGCTGACTCACTCACAGGGTTGTCATCTCCATGGGTGCATGTCACCTGCAGCGGAGCTCAGTAAGGATCAACGCAGAAGCTGACTCACTCACAGGGGTGTCATCTACATGGGCGCATGTCACCTGCAGCCATGCTCAGTAAGGATCACCCCAGAGGCTGACTCACCCACAGGGGTGTCCATTCCCATGGGTGCATGTCACCTGCAGCTATGCTCAGTAAGGATCACCCCAGAGGCTGACTCACCCACAGGGGTGTCATCCCCACGGGTGCATATCACCTGAAGCGGTGCTCAGTAAAGATCACCCCAGAGGCTGACTCACTCACAGGGATGTCGTCCCCACAGGTGCATGTCACCTGCAGCGGTGCTCAGTAAGGATCACCCCAGAGGCTGACTCACCCACAGGGGTATCCATTCCCATGGGTGCATGTCACCTGCAGCTGTGCTCAGTAAGGATCACCCCAGAGGCTGACTCACCCACAGGGGTGTCATCCCCACGGGTGCATATCTCCTGCAGCGGTGCTCAGTAAGGATAACCCCAGAAACTAACTCACCCACAGGGGTGTCATCCCCATGGGTACATATCACCTGCAGCGGTGCTCAGTAAGGATCACCCCAGAAACTAACTCACCCACAGAGGTGTCATCCCCATGGGTGCATGTCACCTGCAGCGATGCTTAGTAAGGATCAATTCAGAGGCTGACTCACTCACAGGGTGTCATTCCCATGGGTGCATGTCACCTGCAGCGGTGCTCAGTAAGGATCACCCCAGAGGCTGACTCACTCACAGCGGTGTCATCCCCATGGGTGCATATCACCTGCAGCAGTGCTCAGTAAGGATCACCCCAGAGGCTGACTCACTCACAGGGGTGTCATCCCCATGGGTGCATGTCACCTGCAGCGGTGATCAGTAACGATCACCTCAGAGACTGACTCACCCACAGAGGTGTCATCTCCATGGGCGCATGTCACCTGCAGTGGTGCTCAGTAAGGATCACCCCGGAGGCTGACTCACCCACAGAGGTGTCATTCCCACTGTTGCATGTCACATGCAGCAGTGCTCAGTAAGGATCACCCCAGAGGCTGACTCACCCACAGAGGTGTCATCCCCACGGGTGCATGTCACCTGCAGCGTTGCTCAGTAAGGATTACACCAGAGGCTGACTCACTCACAGGGGTGTCATCCCCATGGGTGCATGTCACTTGCAGCGGTGCTCAGTAAGGATCACCCCAGAGGCTGACTCACCCACAGAAGTGTCATCCCCATGGGTGCATGTCACTTGCAGCGGTGCTCAGTAAGGATCACCCCAGAGGCTGACTCACTCACAGGGGTGTCATCCCCATGGGTGCATATCACCTGCATCAGTGCTCTGTAAGGATCACCTCAGAGGCCGACTCACCCACAGGGGTGAAATCCCCATGGGTGCATGTCACCTGCAGCTGTACTCAGTAAGGATCACCCCAGAGGCTGACTCACTAACAGGGGTGTCATCCCCACGGTTGCATGTCACCTGCAGTGGTGCTCAGTAAGGATCACCCCGAGGCTGACTTACCCACAGGGGTGTCATTCCCATGGGTGCATGTCACCTGCAGCGGAGCTCATTAAGGATCACCTCAGAGGCTGACTCACCCACAGAGGTGTCATTCCCACGGTTGCATGTCACCTGCAGCAGTGCTCAGTAAGGATCACCCCAGAGGGTGACTCACCCACAGGGGTGTCATCCCCACGGGTGCATGTCACCTGCAGCGATGCTCAGTAAGGATCACCCCAGAGGCTGTCTCACACACAGGGGTGTCATCCCCATGGGTGCATATCACCTGCAGCGGAGCTCATTAAGGATCACCTCAGAGGCTGACTCACCCACAGAGGTGTCATTCCCACGGTTGCATGTCACCTGCAGCAGTGCTCAGTAAGGATCACCCCAGAGGGTGACTCATCCACAGGGGTGTCATCCCCACGGGTGCATGTCACCTGCAGCGATGCTCAGTAAGGATCACCCCAGAGGCTGACTCACCCACAGCGGTGTCATCCCCACAGTTGCATGTCACATGCAGCAGTGCTCAGTAAGGATCACCCCAGAGGCTGACTCACCCACAGAGGTGTCATCCCCATGGGTGCATGTCACCTGCAGAGGAGCTCATTAAGGATCACCCCAGAGGCTGACTCACCCACAGGGGTGTCATCCCCACGGGTGCAAGTCACCTGCAGCGGTGCTCAGTAAGGATCACCCCGGAGGCTGACTCACTCACAGAGGTGTTATCCCCACGGGTGCATGTCACCTGCAGCGATGCTCATTAAGGATCACCCCAGAGGCTGACTCACCCACAGGGGTGTCATCCCCACGGGTGCATGTCACCTGCAGCAGTGCTCAGTAAGGATCACCCCAGAGGCTGACTCACTCACAGGGGTGTCATCCCCACGGGTGGATGTCACCTGCAGCGGTGCTCAGTAAGGATCACCCCAGAGGCTGACTCACTCACAGAGGTGTCATCCCCACGGGTGCATGTCACCTGCTGCGGTGCTCAGTAAGGATCACCCCAGAGGCTGACTCACTCACAGGGGTGTCATCCCCACGGGTGGATGTCACCTGCAGCGGTGCTCAGTAAGGATAACCACAGAGGCTGACTTACCCACAGAGGTGTCATCCCCACGGGTGCATGTCACCTGCAGCAGTGCTCAGTAAGGATCACCCCAGAGACTGACTCACTCACAGAGGTGTCATCCCCATGGGTGCATGTCACCTGCAGCAGTGCTCAGTAAGGATCACCCCAGAGACTGACTCACTCACAGAGATGTCATCCCAATGGGTGCATGTCACCTGCAGCAGTGCTCAGTAGAGATCACACCAGAGGCTGATTCACCCACAAGGGTGTTATCCCCATGGGTGCATGTCACCTGCAGCGGTGCTCAGTAAGGATCACCGCAGAGACTGTCTCACTCACAGGGGTGTCATCCCCATGGGTGCATGTCACCTGCAGCAGTGCTCAGTAAGGATCACCCCAGAGACTGTCTCACTCACAGGGGTGTCATCCCCATGGGTGCATGTCACCTGCAGCGGTACTCAGTACGGATCACCACAGAGGCTGAATCACTCACAGAGGTGTCATCCCCATGGGTGCATGTCACCTGCAGCGGTGCTCAGTAAGGATCACCCCAGAGGCTGACTCACTCACAGAGGTGTCATCCCCATGGGTGCATGTCACCTGCAGCGGTGCTCAGTAAGGATCATCCCAGAGGCTGACTCACTCACAGGGGTGTCATCCCCTGGGTGCATGTCACCTCCAGCGGTGCTTAGTAAGGATCACCCCAGAAACTAACTCACCCACAGGGGTGTCATTCCCATGGGTGCATGTAACCTGCAGCAGTGCTCAGTATGGATCACCCCAGAGGCTGACTCACTCACAGGGGTGTCATCCCCACGGTTGCATGTCACCTGCAGCAGTGCTCAGTAAGGATCACCCCAGAGGGTGACTCACCCACAGGGGTGTCATCCCCACGGGTGCATGTCACCTGCAGCAGTGCTCAGTAAGGATCACCCCAGAGGGTGACTCACCCACAGGGGTGTCATCCCCACGGGTGCATGTCACCTGCAGCGATGCTCAGTAAGGATCACCCCAGAGGCTGTCTCACCCACAGGGGTGTCATCCCCATGGGTGCATATCACCTGCAGCGGAGCTCATTAAGGATCACCTCAGAGGCTGACTCACCCACAGAGGTGTCATTCCCACGGTTGCATGTCACCTGCAGCAGTGCTCAGTAAGGATCACCCCAGAGGGTGACTCATCCACAGGGGTGTCATCCCCACGGGTGCATGTCACCTGCAGCGATGCTCAGTAAGGATCACCCCAGAGGCTGACTCACCCACAGCGGTGTCATCCCCACAGTTGCATGTCACATGCAGCAGTGCTCAGTAAGGATCACCCCAGAGGCTGACTCACCCACAGAGGTGTCATCCCCATGGGTGCATGTCACCTGCAGAGGAGCTCATTAAGGATCACCCCAGAGGCTGACTCACCCACAGGGGTGTCATCCCCACGGGTACAAGTCACCTGCAGCGGTGCTCAGTAAGGATCACCCCGGAGGCTGACTCACTCACAGAGGTGTCATCCCCACGGGTGCATGTCACCTGCAGCGATGCTCATTAAGGATCACCCCAGAGGCTGACTCACCCACAGGGGTGTCATCCCCACGGGTGCATGTCACCTGCAGCAGTGCTCAGTAAGGATCACCCCAGAGGCTGACTCACTCACAGGGGTGTCATCCCCACGGGTGGATGTCACCTGCAGCGGTGCTCAGTAAGGATCACCCCAGAGGCTGACTCACTCACAGAGGTGTCATCCCCACGGGTGCATGTCACCTGCTGCGGTGCTCAGTAAGGATCACCCCAGAGGCTGACTCACTCACAGGGGTGTCATCCCCACGGGTGGATGTCACCTGCAGCGGTGCTCGGTAAGGATAACCACAGAGGCTGACTTACCCACAGAGGTGTCATCCCCACGGGTGCATGTCACCTGCAGCAGTGCTCAGTAAGGATCACCCCAGAGACTGACTCACTCACAGAGGTGTCATCCCCATGGGTGCATGTCACCTGCAGCAGTGCTCAGTAAGGATCACCCCAGAGACTGACTCACTCACAGAGATGTCATCCCCATGGGTGCATGTCACCTGCAGCAGTGCTCAGTAGAGATCACACCAGAGGCTGATTCACCCACAAGGGTGTTATCCCCATGGGTGCATGTCACCTGCAGCGGTGCTCAGTAAGGATCACCGCAGAGACTGTCTCACTCACAGGGGTGTCATCCCCATGGGTGCATGTCACCTGCAGCAGTGCTCAGTAAGGATCACCCCAGAGACTGTCTCACTCACAGGGGTGTCATCCCCATGGGTGCATGTCACCTGCAGCGGTACTCAGTACGGATCACCACAGAGGCTGAATCACTCACAGAGGTGTCATCCCCATGGGTGCATGTCACCTGCAGCGGTGCTCAGTAAGGATCACCCCAGAGGCTGACTCACTCACAGAGGTGTCATCCCCATGGGTGCATGTCACCTGCAGCGGTGCTCAGTAAGGATCATCCCAGAGGCTGACTCACTCACAGGGGTGTCATCCCCATGGGTGCATGTCACCTCCAGCGGTGCTTAGTAAGGATCACCCCAGAAACTAACTCACCCACAGGGGTGTCATTCCCATGGGTGCATGTAACCTGCAGCAGTGCTCAGTATGGATCACCCCAGAGGCTGACTCACTCACAGGGGTGTCATCCCCATGGGTGCATGTCACCTGCAGCGGAGCTCAGTAAGGATCACCCCAGAAGCTGACTCACTCACAGGGGTGTCATCTCCATGGGTGCTTGTCACCTGCAGCGGTACTCAGTACGGATCACCCCAGAGGCTGACTCACCCACTGGGGTGTCATCCCCATGGGTGCATGTCACCTGCAGCAATGCTCAGTAAGGATCACCCCAGAGGCTGAATCACTTACAGGGGTGTTATCCTCATGGGTGCATGTCACCTGCAGCGGTACTCAGTACGGATCACCCCAGATGCTGAATCACTCACAGAGGTGTCATCTCCATGGGTGCATGTCACCTGCAGCGGTGCTCAGTAAGGATCACCCCAGAGGCTGACTCACCCACAGGAGTGTCATCCCCACGGGTGCATGTCTCCTGCAGCGGTGCTCAGTAAGAATCACCCAAGAGGCTGACTCACTCACAGGGGTGTCATCCCCATGGGTGCATGTCACCTGCAGCGGTGCTCAGTAAGGATCACTCCAGAGGCTGACTCACCCACAGAGGTGTCATCCCCATGGGTTTATGTCACCTGCAGCGGTGTGCAGTAAGGATGACCCCAGAGGCTGACTCACCCACAGAGGTATCATCCCCATGGGTTTATGTCACCTGCAGCGGTGTGCAGTAAGGATCACCCCAGAGGCTGACTCACCCACAGGGGTGTGATCCCAATGGGTGCATGTCTCCTGCAGCGACGCTCTGTAAGGATCACCCCAGAGGCTGACTCACCCACTGGGGTGTCATCCCCATGGGTGCATGTCACATGCAGCGGTGCTCAGTAAGGATCACCTGAGAGGTTGACTCACCCACAGAGGTGACATCCCCATGGATGCATGTCACCTGCAGCTGTGCTCAGTAAGGATCACCCCAGAGGCTGAAGCACCCACAGGGCTGTCATCCCCACGGTTGCATGTCACCTGCAGCGGTGCTCAGTAAGGGTCACCCCGGAGGCTGACTCACTCACAGGGGTGTCATCCCCATGGGTGCATGTCACCTGCAGTGGAGCTCAGTAAGGATCAACGCAGAAGCTGACTCACTCACAGGGGTGTCATCTCCATGGGCGCATGTCACCTGCAGCCATGCTCAGTAAGGATCACCCCAGAGGCTGACTCACTCACAGGGGTGTCATCCTCATGGGTGCATGTCACCTGCAGCGGTGCTCAGTAAGGATCACCCCGGAGGCTGACTCATTCACAGAGGTGTCATCTCCATGGGCGCATGTCACCTGCAGCTGTGCTCAGTAAGGATCACCCCAGAGGCTGACTCACCCACAGGGGTGTCATCCACACAGGTGCGTGTCACCTGCAGCAGTGGTCAGTAAGGATCACCCCAGAGGCTGACTCACTCACAGGTGTGTCATCCACACAGGTGCGTGTCAACTGCAGCAGTGGTCAGTAAGGATCACCCCAGAGGCTGACTCACCCACAGAGGTGTCATCCCCACGGGTGCAAGTCACCTGCAGCGGAGCTCAGTAAGGATCACCCCAGAGGCTGTCTCACCCACAGGGGTGTCATCCCCACGGGTGCAAGTCACCTGCAGCCGTGCTCAGTAAGGATCACCCCAGAGGCTGTCTCACCCACAGGAGTGTCATCCCCACGGGTGCATGTCACCTGCAGCCGTGCTCAGTAAGGATCACCCCAGAGGCTGACTCACCCACAGGGGTGTTATCCCCATGGGTGCATGTCACCTGCAGCAGTGCTCAGTAAGGATCACCCCAGAGGCTGTCTCACCCACAGGGGTGTCATCCCCACGGGTGCATGTCACCTACAGCTGTGCTCAGTAAGGATCACTCCAGAGGCTGACTCACCCACAGGAGTGTCATCCCCATGGGTGCATGGCACCTGCAGCGGTGCTCAGTAAGGATCACCCCAGAGGCTGACTCACTCACAGAGGTGTCATCCCCATGGGTGCATGTCACCTGCAGCAGTGCTCAGTAAGGATCAATCCAGAGGCTGACTCACCCACAGGAGTGTCATCCCCATGGGTGCATGTCAGCTGCAGCGGTGCTCAGTAAGGATCACCCCAGAGTCTGACGCACCCACAGAGGTGTCATCCCCACGGGTGCATGTCACCTGCAGCAGTGCTCAGTAAGGATCAATCCAGAGGCTGACTCACCCACAGGAGTGTCATCCCCATGGGTGCATGTCACCTTCAGCGGTGCTCAGTGAGGATCACCGCAGAGTCTGTCTCACTCACAGGGGTGTCATCCGCATGGGTGCACGTCACCTGCGGCAGTGCCCAGTTAGGATCACCCCAGAGGCTGAGTCATCGACAGGGGTGTCATTCACACGGATGTATGTCACCTACAGCAGTGCTCAGTAAGGATCACCCCAGAAGCTGACTCACTCACAGGGGTGTTATCCCCATGGGTGCATGTCACCTGCAGCAGTGCTCAGTAAGGATCACCGCAGAGGCTGTCTCACTCACAAGGGTGTGATCCCCATGGGTGCATGTCACCTGCAGGGGTGCTCAGTAAAGATCACCCCAGAGGCTGACTCACTCACAGGGTTGTCATCCCCATGGGTGCATGTCACCTGCAGCGGTGCTCAGTAAGGATCACCCCAGAGGCTGACTCACTCACAGAGGTGTCATCCCCATGGGTGCATGTTACCTGCAGCAGTGTTCAGTAAGGATCAATCCAGAGGCTGACTCACCCACAGGAGTGTCATCCCCATGGGTGCATGTCACCTGCAGCTGTGCTCAGTAAGGATCACCCCATAAACTAACTCACCCACAGGGGTGTCATCCCCATGGGTGCTTGTCAACTGCAGCGGTGCTTAGTAAGGATCACCCCAGAAACTAACTCACTCACAGAGTTGTCATCCACATGGGTGCATGTCACCTGCAGCGGTGCACAGTAAGGATCACCCAAGAGGCTGACTCAACCACAGGGGTGTCATTCCCACAGGTGCTTGTCGCCTGCAGCGGTGCTCAGTAAGGATCACCCCAGAGGCTGACTCACCCACAGGGGTGTTATTCCCATGGGTGCATGTCTCCTGCAGCAGTGCTCAGTAAGGATCACCCCAGAGGCTGACTCACCCACAGAGGTGTCATGCCCATGGGTGCATGTCACCTTCAGCGATGCTCAGTAAGGATCACCACAGAGGCTGACTCACCCACAGAGGTGTCATCTCCACTGGTGCATGTCACCTGCAGCGATGCTCAGTAAGGATCACCCCAGAGGCAGACTCACCCACAGGGGTGTCATCCCCACGGGTGCAAGTCACCTGCAGCGGAGCTCAGTAAGGATCACCCCAGAGGCTGTCTCACCCACAGGGGTGTCATCCCCACGGGTGCATGTCACCTGCAGCTGTGCTCAGTAAGGATCACTCCAGAGGCTGACGCACCCACAGAGGTGTCATCACCATGGGTGCAAGTCACATGCAGCGGTGCTCAGTAAGGATCACCCCAGAGGCTGACTTACCTACAGAGGTGTCATCCCCACGGGTGCATGTCACCTGCAGCTGTGCTCAGTAAGGATCACCCCAGAGGCTGTCTCACCCACAGGGGTGTCATCCCCACGGGTGCATGTCACCTGCAGCTGTGCTCAGTAAGGATCACTCCAGAGGCTGACTCACCCACAGGAGTGTCATCCCCATGGGTGCATGTCACCTGCAGCAGTGCTCAGTAAGGATCACCGCAGAGGCTGTCTCACTCACAAGGGTGTGATCCCCATGGGTACATGTCACCTGCAGGGGTGCTCAGTAAGGATCACCCCAGAGGCTGACTCACCCACAGGAGTGTCATCCCCACGGGTGTATGTCACCTGCAGCCATGCTCAGTAAGGATCACCCCAGAGGCTGACTCACCCACAGGGGTATCATCCCCACGGGTGCATGTCACCTGCAGCTGTGCTCAGTAAGGATCACTCCAGAGGCTGACTCACCCACAGGAGTGTCATCCCCATGGGTGCATGTCACCTGCAGCGGTGCTCAGTAAGGATCACCCCAGAGGCTGACTCACTCACAGAGGAGTCATCCCCATGGGTGCATGTCACCTGCAGCAGTGCTCAGTAAGGATCAATCCAGAGGCTGACTCACCCACAGGAGTGTCATCCCCATGGGTGCATGTCACCTGCAGCGGTGCTCAGTAAGGATCACCCCAGAGTCTGACGCACCCACAGAGGTGTCATCCCCATGGGTGCATTTCACCTGCAGTCGTGCTCAGTAAGGATCACCTAAGAGGCTGACTCACTCAGAGGGGTGTTATCCCCATGAGTGCATGTCACCTTCAGCGGTGCTCAGTGAGGATCACCGCAGAGACTGTCTCACTCACAGGAGTGTCATCCCCATGGGTGCATGTCACCTGCAGCTGTGCTCAGTAAGGATCACCCCAGAAACTAACTCACTCACAGAGTTGTCATCCACATGGGTGCATGTCACCTGCAGCGGTGCACAGTAAGGATCACCCAAGAGGCTGACTCAACCACAGGGGTGTCATTCCCACAGGTGCTTGTCGCCTGCAGCGGTGCTCAGTAAGGATCACCCCAGAGGCTGACTCACCCACAGGGGTGTTATTCCCATGGGTGCATGTCTCCTGCAGCAGTGCTCAGTAAGGATCACCCAAGAGGCTGACTCACCCACAGGGGTGTCATCCCCACGGGTGCATGTCACCTGCTGTGATGCTCAGTAAGGATCACCCCAGAGACTGACTCACTAACAGGGGTGTCATCCCCACGGGTGCATGTCACCTGCAGCGGAGCTCAGTAAGGATCACCCCAGAGGCTGACTCACTAAGACATGCAGCAGTGCTCAGTAAGGATCACCCCAGAGGCTGACTCACTAACAGGGGTGTCATCTCCATGGGTGCATGTCACCTGCAGCGGAGCTCAGTAAGGATCACCCCAGAGTCTGACTCACTAACAGGGGTGTCATCCCCACGGGTGCATGTCACCTGCAGCGGAGCTCAGTAAGGATCACCCCAGAGGCTGACTCACTAACAGGGGTTTCATCTCCATGGGTGCATGTCACCTGCAGCGGAGCTCAGTAAGGATTACCCCAGAGGCTGTCTCACCCACAGGGGAGTCATCCCCACGGGTGCATGTCACCTGCAGTGGTGCTCAGTAAGGATCACCCCAGAGGCTAACTCACCCACAGAGGTGTCATCCCCATGGGTGCATGTCACCTGCAGCGGAGCTCAATAAGGATCACCTCAGAGGCTGACTCACCCACAGAGGTGTCATCCCCACGGGTGCATGTCACCTGCAGCGAAGCTCAGTAAGGATCACCCCAGAGGCTGACTCACCCACAGGGGTGTCATCCCCACGGTTGCATATCACATGCAGCAGTGCTCAGTAATGATCACCCCAGAGGCTGACTCACTCACAGAGGTGTCATCCCTACGGGTGCATGTCACCTGCAGCGATGCTCAGTAAGGATCACCCCAGAGGCTGACTCACTCACAGAGGTATCATCCCCATGGGTGCATGTCATCTGCAGCAGTGCTCAGTAAGGATCACCCCAGAGGCTGACTCACCCACAGGGGTGTCATCCCCACGGGTGCATGTCACCTGCAGCGTTGCTCAGTAAGGATCACCCCAGAGGCTGACTCACTCACAGAGGTGTCATCCCCATGGTTACATGTCACCTGCAGCGATGCTCAGTAAGGATCACCCCAGAGGTTGACTCACCCACAGGGGTGTCATCCCCACGGGTGCATGTCACCTGCAGCAGTGCTCAGTAAGGATCACCCCAGAGACTGACTCACTCACAGAGGTGTCATCCCCATGGGTGCATGTCACCTGCAGCAGTGCTCAGTAAGGATCACCCCATAAACTAACTCTCCCACAGGGGTGTCATCCCCATGGGTGCTTGTCACCTGCAGCAGTGCTCAGTAGAGATCACACCAGAGGCTGATTCACCCACAAGGTTGTTATCCCCATGAGTGCATGTCACCTTCAGCGGTGCTCAGTAAGGATCACCGCAGAGACTGTCTCACTCACAGGGGTGTCATCCCCATGGGTGCATGTCACCTGCAGCGGTGCTCAGTAAGGATCACCCCAGAGGCTGACTCACTCACAGGGGTGTTATCTTCATGGGTGCATGTCACCTGCGGCAGTGCCCAGTTAGGATCACCCCAGAGGCTGAGTCATCGACAGGGGTTTCATCCCCATGGGTGCATGTCACCTGCAGCGGTGCTCAGTAAGGATCACCCCAGAGGCTGACTCACTCACAGGGGTGTTATCCTCATGGGTGCATGTCACCTGCAGCAGTGCTCAGTAAGGATCACCCCAGAAGCTGACTCACTCACAGGGGTGTCATCCCCATGGGTGCATGTCACCTGCAGCGGTGCTCAGTAAGGATCACCCCAGAGGCTGACTCACCCACAGGGGTGTCATCCCCACGGGTGCATGTCTCCTGCAGCGGTGCTCAGTAAGGATCACCCCAGAGGCTGACTCACCCACAGGGGTGTCATCCCCACGGGTGCATGTCTCCTGCAGCGGTGCTCAGTAAGGATCACCCAAGAGGCTGACTCACCCACAGAGGTATCATCCCCATGGGTGCATGTCACCTGCAGCAGTGCTCAATAAGGATCACCCCAGAGGCTGACTCACCCACAGACGTATCATCCCCATGGGTGCATGTCACCTGCAGCAGTGCTCAGTAAGGATCACCCCAGAAGCTGACTCACTCACAGGGGTGTCATCCCCATGGGTGCATGTCACATGCAGCGGTGCTCAGTAAGGATCACCCCAGAGGTTGACTCATCCACAGAGGTGACATCCCCATGGATGCATGTCACCTGCAGCAGTGCTCAGTAAGGATCACCCCAAGGCTGACTTACTCACAGAGGTGTCATCCCCACGGGTGCATGTCACATGCAGCGTTGATCAATAAGGATCACCCAGAGGCTGACTCACTCACAGGGGTGTGATCCCCACAGGTGCTTGTCACCTGCAGCAGTGCTCAGTCAGGATCACCCCAGAGGCTGACTCACCCACAGGGGTGTGATCCCCACGGGTGCATGTCACCTGCAGCAGCGGTACTCAGCAAGGATCACCCCAGAGGCTAACTTACTGACAGGGCTGTCATCCCCATGGGTGTATGTCACTTTCAGCGATGCTCAGTATGGATCACCCCAGAGGCTGACTTACCCACACAGGTGTCATCCCCATGGGCGCATGTAAGCTGCAGTGGTGCTCAGTAAGGATCAATCCAGAGGCTGACTCACCCACAGGGGTGTGATCCCCATGGGTGCATGTCTCCTGCAGCGGTGCTCAGTAAGGATCACCCCAGTGGCTGACTCACTCACAGGGGTGTCATCCTCATGGGTGCATGTCACCTGCAGCGGTGCTCAGTAAGGATCACCCCAGAGGCTGACTCACCCACTGGGGTGTCATCCCCATGGGTGCATGTCACATGCAGCGGTGCTCAGTAAGGATCACCCCAGAGGTTGACTCACCCACAGAGGTGACATCCCCATGGATGCATGTCACCTGCAGTGGTGCTCAGTAAGGCACACCCCAGAGGCTGAAGCACCCACAGGGCTGTCATCCCCACGGTTGCATGTCACCTGCAGCAGTGCTCAGTAAGGATCACCCCAGAGGCTGACTCACTCACAGGGGTGTTATCCCCATGAGTGCATGTCACCTTCAGCGGTGCTCAGTAAGGATCACCCCAGAGGCTGAGTCATCGACAGGGATGTCATTCACATGGATGTATGTCACCTACAGCAGTGCTCAGTAAGGATCACCCCAGAAGCTGATTCACTCACAGGGGTGTTATCCCCAATGGTGCATGTCACCTGCAGCAGTGCTCAGTAAGGATCACCGCAGAGGCTGACTCACTCACAAGGGTGTGATCCCCATGGGTGCATGTCACCTGCAGGGGTGCTCAGTAAAGATCACCCCAGAGGCTGACTCACTCACAGAGGTGTCATCCCCATGTGTGCATGTCACCTGCAGCGGTGCTCAGTAAGAATCAATCCAGAGGCTGACTCACCCACAGGAGTGTCATCCACATGGGTGCATGTCACCTGCAGCAGTGCTCAGTAAGGATCACCGCAGAGGCTGTCTCACTCACAAGGGTGTGATCCCCATGGGTGCATGTCACCTGCAGGGGTGCTCAGTAAAGATCACCCCAGAGGCTGACTCACTCACAGAGGTGTCATCCCCATGGGTGCATGTCACCTGCAGCTGTGCTCAGTAAGGATCACCCAATAAACTAACTCTCCCACAGGGGTGTCATCCCCATGGGTGCACGTGACCTGCAGCAGTGCCCAGTTAGGATCACCCCAGAGGCTGAGTCATCGACAGGGGTGTCATTCACATGGATGTATGTCACCTACAGCAGTGGTCAGTAAGGATCACCCAAGAAGCTGATTCACTCACAGGGGTGTTATCCCCATGGGTGCATGTCACCTGCAGGGGTGCTCAGTAAGGATCACCACAGAGGCTGTCTCACTCACAAGGGTGTGATCCCCATGGGTGCATGTCACCTGCAGGGGTGCTCAGTAAAGATCACCCCAGAGGCTGACTCACTCACAGAGGTGTCATCCCCATGGGTGCATGTCACCTGAAGCAGTGCTCAGTAAGGATCAATCCAGAGGCTGACTCACCCACAGGAGTGTCATCCCCATGGGTGCATGTCACCTGCAGCAGTGCTCAGTAAGGATCACCGCAGAGGCTGTCTCACTCACAAGGGTGTGATCCCCATGGGTGCATGTCACCTGCAGGGGTGCTCAGTAAAGATCACCCCAGAGGCTGACTCACTCACAGAGGTGTCATCCCCATGGGTGCATGTCACCTGCAGCTGTGCTCAGTAAGGATCACCCCATAAACTAACTCTCCCACAGGGGTGTCATCCCCATGGGTGCTTGTCACCTGTAGCGGTGCTTAGTAAGGATCACCCCAGAAACTAACTCACTCACAGAGTTGTCATCCACATGGGTGCATGTCACCTGCAGCGGTGCTCAGTAAGGATCACCCCAGAGGCTGACTCACCCACAGGGGTGTTATTCCCATGGGTGCATGTCACCTGCAGCGGTGCTCAGTAAAGATCACCCAAGAGGCTGACTCACTCACAGGGGTGTCATCCCCACGGGTGCATGTCACCTGCAGCTGTGCTCAGTAAGGATCACCCCAGAGGCTGACTCACCCACAGGGGTGCCATCCCCACGGGTGCATGTCACCTGCAGCAGCGGTACTCAGCAAGGATCACCCCAGAGGCTAACTTACTGACAGGGCTGTCATCCCCATGGGTGCATGTCACTTTCAGCGATGCTCAGTATGGATCACCCCAGAGGCTGACTTACCCACACAGGTGTCATCCCCATGGGCGCATGTTAGCTGCAGTGGTGCTCAGTAAGGATCAATCCAGAGGCTGACTCACCCACAGGGGTGTGATCCCCATGGGTGCATGTCTCCTGCAGCGGCGCTCAGTAAGGATCACCCCAGTGGCTGACTCACTCACAGGGGTGTCATCCTCATGGGTGCATGTCACCTGCAGCGGTGCTCAGTAAGGATCACCCCAGAGGCTGACTCACCCACTGGGGTGTCATCCCCATGGGTGCATGTCACATGCAGCGGTGCTCAGTAAGGATCACCCCAGAGGTTGACTCACCCACAGAGGTGACATCCCCATGGATGCATGTCACCTGCAGTGGTGCTCAGTAAGGCACACCCCAGAGGCTGAAGCACCCACAGGGCTGTCATCCCCACGGTTGCATGTCACCTGCAGCAGTGCTCAGTAAGGATCACCCCAGAGGCTGACTCACTCACAGGGGTGTTATCCCCAATGGTGCATGTCACCTGCAGCAGTGCTCAGTAAGGATCACCCCATAAACTAACTCTCCCACAGGGGTGTCATCCCCATGGGTGCACGTCACCTGCAGCAGTGCCCAGTTAGGATCACCCCAGAGGCTGAGTCATCGACAGGGGTGTCATTCACATGGATGTATGTCACCTACAGCAGTGCTCAGTAAGGATCACCCAAGAAGCTGATTCACTCACAGGGGTGTTATCCCCATGGGTGCATGTCACCTGCAGGGGTGCTCAGTAAGGATCACCGCAGAGGCTGTCTCACTCACAAGGGTGTGATCCCCATGGGTGCATGTCACCTGCAGGGGTGCTCAGTAAAGATCACCCCAGAGGCTGACTCACTCACAGGGGTGTCATCCCCATGGGTGCATGTCACCTGCAGCAGTGCTCAGTAAGGATCAATCCAGAGGCTGACTCACCCACAGGAGTGTCATCCCCATGGGTGCATGTCAACTGCAGCAGTGCTCAGTAAGGATCACCGCAGAGGCTGTCTCACTCACAAGGGTGTGATCCCCATGGGTGCATGTCACCTGCAGGGGTGCTCAGTAAAGATCACCCCAGAGGCTGACTCACTCACAGAGGTGTCATCCCCATGGGTGCATGTCACCTGCAGCTGTGCTCAGTAAGGATCACCCCATAAACTAACTCTCCCACAGGGGTGTCATCCCCATGGGTGCTTGTCACCTGTAGCGGTGCTTAGTAAGGATCACCCCAGAAACTAACTCACTCACAGAGTTGTCATCCACATGGGTGCATGTCACCTGCAGCGGTGCTCAGTAAGGATCACCCCAGAGGCTGACTCACCCACAGGGGTGTTATTCCCATGGGTGCATGTCACCTGCAGCGGTGCTCAGTAAGGATCACCCCAGAGGCTGACTCACCCACAGAGGTGTCATCCCCACGGGTGCATGTCAACTGCAGCGATGCTCAGTAAGGATCACCCCAGAGGCTGACTCACCCACAGGGGTGTCATCCCCATGGGTGCATGTCACATGCAGCGGTGCTCAGTAAGGATCACCCCAGAGGCTGACTCACTCACAGGGGTGTCATCCCCACGGGTGCATGTCTCCTGCAGCGACGCTCTGTAAGGATCACCCCAGAGGCTGACTCACTCACAGGAGTGTCATCCCCATGGATGCATGTCACCTGCAGCGGTGCTCAGTAAGGATCACCCCAGAGGCTGAAGCACCCACAGGGCTGTCATCCCCACGGTTGCATGTCACCTGCAGCAGTGCTCAGTAAGGATCACCCCAGAGGCTGACTCACTCACAGGGGTGTTATCCCCATGAGTGCATGTCACCTTCAGCGGTGCTCAGTAAGGATCACCGCAGAGACTGTCTCACTCACAGGGGCGTCATCCCCATGGGTGCATGTCACCTGCAGCAGTGCTCAGTAAGGATCACCCCAGAGACTGACTCACTCACAGAGGTGTCATCCCCATGGGTGCATGTCACCTGCAGCAGTGCTCAGTAAGGATCACCCCAGAGGCTGACTCACCCACAGGGGTGTCATCCCCATGGGTGCATGCGACCTACAGCGGTGCTCAGTAAGGATCACCCCAGAGGCTGTCTCAATCACAGGGGTGTCATACGCACAGGTGCTTGTCACCTGCAGCGGTGCTCAGTAAGAATCACCCCAGAAACTAACTCACCCACAGGGGTGTCATCCCCATGGGTGCATGTCACCTGCAATGGTGCTCAGTAAGGATCACCCCAGAGGCTGACACACCCACAGGGGTGTCATCCCCATGGGTGCATGTCACCTTCAGCAGTGCTCAGTAAGAATCACCCCAGAAACTAACTCACTCACAGGGGTGTCATCCCCATGGGTGCATGTCACCTGCAGCTGTGCTCAGTAAGGATCACCCCAGATACTGACTCACTCACAGGGGTGTCATCCCCATGGGTGCATGTCACCTGCAGCGGTGCTCAGTAAGGATCACCCCAGAAACTAACTCACCCACAGGGGTGTCATCCCCATGGGTGCATGTCATCTGCAACGGTGCTCAGTAAGGATCACCCCAGAGGCTGACTCACTCACAGGGGTGTCATATCCCCATGGGTGCATGTCAACTGCAGCGGTGCTCAGTAAGGATCACACCAGAGGCTGACTCACTCACAGGGGTGTGATCCCAATGGGTGCATGTCTCCTGCAGCGATGCTCTGTAAGGATCACCCCAGAGTCCGACTAACTCGCAGGGGTGTCATCCCCATGGATGCATGTCACCTGCAGCAGTGCTCAGTAAGGATCTCCCCAGAGGCTGACTCACGCACAGGGTTGTCATCCCCATGGATGTATGTCGCCTGCAGCGGTGCACAGTAAGGATCACCCCAAGGCTGACTTACCCATAGGGGTGTCATGTCTCCTGCAGCGGTACTCAGTAAGGATCACCCCAGAGGCTGACTCACTCACAGGGGTATTATCGCCATGGGTGCATGTCACCTGCAGCGGTGCTCAGTAAGGATCACCCCAGAGGCTGACTCACTCACAGGGGTGTCATCCCCATGGGTGCATGTCACCTGCAATGGTGCTCAGTAAGGATCACCCCAGAGGCTGACACACCCACAGGGGTGTCATCCCCATGGGTGCTTGTCATCTGCAGCGATGCTCAGTAAGGATCACCCCAGAGGCTGACTCACTCACAGGGGTGTCATCCTCATTGGGGCATGTCACCTGCAGCGGTGCTCAGTAAAGATCACCCCAGAGACTGACTCACCCTCAGGGGTTTCATCCCCATGGGTGCATGTCACCTGCAGCGGTGCTCAGTAAGGATCACCCCAGAGGCTAACTCACTCACAGGGGTGTCATCCCCATGGGCGCCTGTCACCTGCAGCAGTGCTCAGTAAGGATCACCCCAGAGACTGACTCACTCACAGAGGTGTCATCCCCATGGGTGCATGTCTCTTGCAGCCGTGCTCAGTAAGGATCACCCCAGAGACTGACTCACTCACAGAGGTGTCATCCCCATGGGTGCATGTCACCTGCAGCAGTGCTCATTAAGGATCACCCCAGAAGCTGACTCACTCACAGGGGTGTCATCCCCATGGGTGCATTTCACCTGCAGCGGTTCTCAGTAAGGATCACCCCAGAGGCAGACTCACCCACAGGGGTGTCATCCCCATGGGTGCATGTCACCTGCAGCAGTGCTCAGTAAGGATCACCCCAGAGGCTGACTCACTCACAGAGGTGTAATCCCATGGGTGCATGTCACCTGCAGCGGTGCTCAGTAAGGATCACCCCAGAGGCTGACTCACCCACAGAGGTGTCATTCCCACGGTTGCATGTCACCTGCAGCGGCGCTCAGGAAGGATCACCCCAGAGGCTGACTCACTCACAGGGGTGTCATCCTCATGGGTGCATGTCACCTGCAGCGGTGCTCAGTAAGGATCACCCCAGAAAGTAACTCACCCACAGGGGTGTCATCCCCATGGGTGCATGTCACCTGCAGCGGTGCTCAGTAAGGATCACAGAAGAGGCTGACTCACCCACAGAGGTGTCATTCCCACGGTTGCATGTCACCTGCAGCGGCGCTCAGGAAGGATCACCCCAAAGGCTGACTCACTCACAGGGGTGTCATCCTCATGGGTGCATGTCACCTGCAGCGGTGCTCAGTAAGGATCACCCCAGAAACTAACTCACCCACAGGGGTGTCATCCCCATGGGTGCTTGTCACCTGCAGCGATGCTCAGTAAAGATCACCCCAGAAACTAAATCACCCACAAGGGTGTCATCCCCATGGGTGCTTGTCATCTGCAGCGGTGCTCAGTAAGAATCACCCCAGAGGCTGACTCACCCACAGGGGTGTCATCCTCATGGGTGCATGTCACCTGCAGCGGTGCTCAGTAAGGATCACCCCAGAAACTAACTCACCCACAGGGGTGTCATCCCCATGGGTGCTTGTCATCTGCAGCGGTGCTCAGTAAGAATCACCCCAGAGGCTGACTCACCCACAGAGGTGTCATTCCCATGGTTGCATGTCACCTGCAGCGGTGCTCAGTAAGGATCACCCCAGAGGCTAAGTCACTCACAGGGGTATCATCACCACGGGTGCATGTCACCTGCAGCGGAGCACAGTAAGGATCACCCCAAGGCTGACTTACCCATAGGGGTGTCATGTCTCCTGCAGCGGTACTCAGTAAGGATCACCCCAGAGGCTGACTCACTCACAGCGGTGTCATTCCCACAGGTGCTTGTCGCCTGCAATGGTGCTCTGTAAGGATCACCCCAGAGTCTGAATAACTCACAGGGGTGTCATCCCCACGGGTTCATGTCAGCTGCAGCGGTGCTCAGTATGGATCACCACAGAGGCTGACTCACCCACAGAGGTGTCATTCCCACGCTTGCATGTTACCTGCAGTGGTGCTCAGTAAGGATCACCCCAGAGGCTGACTCACCCACAGAGGTGTCATCCCCATGGGTGCATGTCACCTGCAGCGGCGCTCAGTAAGTATCACCCCAGAGGCTGACTCACCCACAGAGGTTTCATTCCCACGGTTGCATATCAACTGCAGCGGTGCTCAGTAAGGATCACCCCAGAGGCTGACTCACTCACAGGGGTGTCATCCCCATGGGTGCATGTCACCTGCAATGGTGCTCAGTAAGGATCACCCCAGAGGCTGACTCACCCACAGAGGTGTCATTCCCATGGTTGCATGTCACCTGCAGCGGTGATCAGTAAGGATCACAGAAGAGGCTGACTCACCCACAGAGGTGTCATCCCCATGGGTGCTTGTCACCTGCAGCGATGCTCAGTAAAGATCACCCCAGAAACTAAATCACCCACAAGGGTGTCATCCCCATGGGTGCATGTCACCTGCAATGGTGCTCAGTAAGGATCACCCCAGAGGCTGACACACCCACAGGGGTGTCATCCCCATGGGTGCTTGTCATCTGCAGCGATGCTCAGTAAGGATCACCCCAGAGGCTGACTCACTCACAGGGGTGTCATCCTCATTGGGGCATGTCACCTGCAGCGGTGCTCAGTAAAGATCACCCCAGAGACTGACTCACCCTCAGGGGTTTCATCCCCATGGGTGCATGTCACCTGCAGCGGTGCTCAGTAAGGATCACCCCAGAGGCTAACTCACTCACAGGGGTGTCATCCCCATGGGCGCCTGTCACCTGCAGCAGTGCTCAGTAAGGATCACCCCAGAGACTGACTCACTCACAGAGGTGTCATCCCCATGGGTGCATGTCTCTTGCAGCCGTGCTCAGTAAGGATCACCCCAGAGACTGACTCACTCACAGAGGTGACATCCCCATGGGTGCATGTCACCTGCAGCAGTGCTCATTAAGGATCACCCCAGAAGCTGACTCACTCACAGGGGTGTCATCCCCATGGGTGCATTTCACCTGCAGCGGTTCTCAGTAAGGATCACCCCAGAGGCAGACTCACCCACAGGGGTGTCATCCCCATGGGTGCATGTCACCTGCAGCGGTTCTCAGTAAGGATCACCCCAGAGGCTGACTCACTCACAGTGGTGTCATCCCCATGGGTGCATGTCACCTGCAGCAGTGCTCAGTAAGGATCACCCCAGAGGCTGACTCACTCACAGAGGTGTAATCCCATGGGTGCATGTCACCTGCAGCGGTGCTCAGTAAGGATCACCCCAGAGGCTGACTCACCCACAGAGGTGTCATTCCCACGGTTGCATGTCACCTGCACCGGCGCTCAGGAAGGATCACCCCAGAGGCTGACTCACTCACAGGGGTGTCATCCTCATGGGTGCATGTCACCTGCAGCGGTGCTCAGTAAGGATCACCCCAGAAACTAACTCCCCCACAGGGGTGTCATCCCCATGGGTGCATGTCACCTGCAGCGGTGCTCAGTAAGGATCACAGAAGAGGCTGACTCACCCACAGAGGTGTCATCCCCATGGGTGCTTGTCACCTGCAGCGATGCTCAGTAAAGATCACCCCAGAAACTAAATCACCCACAAGGGTGTCATCCCCATGGGTGCTTGTCATCTGCAGCGGTGCTCAGTAAGAATCACCCCAGAGGCTGACTCACCCACAGGGGTGTCATCCTCATGGGTGCATGTCACCTGCAGCGGTGCTCAGTAAGGATCACCCCAGAAACTAACTCACCCACAGGGGTGTCATCCCCATGGGTGCTTGTCATCTGCAGCGGTGCTCAGTAAGAATCACCCCAGAGGCTGACTCACCCACAGAGGTGTCATTCCCATGGTTGCATGTCACCTGCAGCGGTGCTCAGTAAGGATCACCCCAGAGGCTAAGTCACTCACAGGGGTATCATCACCACGGGTGCATGTCACCTGCAGCGGAGCACAGTAAGGATCACCCCAAGGCTGACTTACCCATAGGGGTGTCATGTCTCCTGCAGCGGTACTCAGTAAGCATCACCCCAGAGGCTGACTCACTCACAGAGGTGTCATTCCCACAGGTGCTTGTCACCTGCAGCGTTACTCAGTAAGGATCACCCCAGAGGCTGACTCACTCACAGGGGTGTCATTCCCACAGGTGCTTGTCGCCTGCAATGGTGCTCTGTAAGGATCACCCCAGAGTCTGAATAACTCACAGGGGTGTCATCCCCACGGGTTCATGTCAGCTGCAGCGGTACTCAGTATGGATCACCACAGAGGCTGACTCACCCACAGAGGTGTCATTCCCACGCTTGCATGTCACCTGCAGTGGTGCTCAGTAAGGATCACCCCAGAGGCTGACTCACCCACAGAGGTGTCATCCCCATGGGTGCATGTCACCTGCAGCGGCGCTCAGTAAGTATCACCCCAGAGGCTGACTCACCCACAGAGGTTTCATTCCCACGGTTGCATATCAACTGCAGCGGTGCTCAGTAAGGATCACCCCAGAGGCTGACTCACCCACAGAGGTGTCATTCCCACAGGTGCTTGTCGCCTGCAGCGGTGCTGAGTAAGGATCACCCCAGAGGCTGACTCACCCACAGGGGTGTCATCCCCATGGGTGCATGTCAGCTGCAGCGGTGCTCAGTAAGGATCACAGAAGAGGCTGACTCACCCACAGAGGTGTCATCCCCACAGGTTCATGTCAGCTGCAGCGGTGCTCAGTATGGATCACCACAGAGGCTGACTCACCCACAGGGGTGTCATCCCCATGGGTGCATGTCACCTGCAGCGGTGCTCAGCAAGGATCACCCCAGAGGCTGACTCACCCACAGAGGTGTCATCCCCACGGGTGCATGTCACCTTCAGTGATGGTCAGTAAGGATCACCCCAGAGGCTGACTCACTCACAGGGGAGTCATCCCCATGGGTGCATGTCACCTGCAGCGGTGCTCAGTAAGGATCACACCAGAGGCTGACTCACCCACAGGGGTGTCATCTCCATGGGTGCATGTCACCTGCAGCTTTGCTCAGTAAGGATCACCCCAGAGGATGACTCACTCACAGGGGTGTCATTCCCACGGTTGTGTAGCACCCTGAGGATTCGGCTGCTACAGGGGTATTACACCTCAACCCAGAGGTGTGGTATTCCACTCCCGGGTAAGGATGGAGTGTGGAACTGAGCTCAGTAGGCTGCATGCACTACATACATCCCATTTCCGGGGGACAGATCAATGGTACTCCCACTAGAGAAATGTGCAGGTACGACAGTGTCTGTCCCTGGCTGGAGTGGGAGGGGGGTGGAACATCCCAGTAGTGTAGGGACAGATAGGGGGAGCAGTCTGGGTAATGCTAGGAGCTCATTGGGTGCTGGTCACCTGAGCTCACACATAGAGGGAGTATATAAGGTGGGAACCATCTTAGATCAGGGTCAGTCAGTCTGTCAGTCTTTGGTAGAGTGAGTCAGAGGAAGAGAGCAGAGGAGGAGAGCAGCTCCAAGGCCCAGAGAGAGAGAGGAGAAAGAAGGACCCAGAGGGGGAGAAGAGAGAACTCCAAGAACCCAAGATTAGATCAGAGGGTGAAGAGTTGGCACAAGGGTACCGGATCCCAAGCTGGTGGAGGGCCCTAATCCTTAGCCAGAGACCGGAGGTCGTGGGCAGGATCTGCCACGACCACCCACTAAATCCACCCGGAAGGCAAACCAAGAATAGGGTCAGGGAACCCAGAGACAAGGGTTTACCAACAAGAGGCCCGAGGGAGCCGGACTTAGGTGGATCCCTGGTGGGGAAGGCCAGAGAGAAGGACAAGTCAGAAAGGGAGCTCAGGACCACGCTCCAGAATCACCTGGGGGTTGGCCAAGTCCAGGACCTGGTGGACGCAGCACGGCTCGGGTGGTCACTCAAGGCCGGAGTGACCAGCATAACAGCAGTAAGTAAAGACCCTGAACTGCACAGCCCGACTCTGAGTCTCATTACCATCCTCACTGCACCTCCACAACCACCATCCTCTACACCTGACCCCCTGAGGCTATACCCCTCCCGTTGGGGGTTATACTACCTGAGCTGCACACACATCACCAGCCTCAGCGGACCCTGCTGCAGCGGCGGCCGTATTGACCGCAATTCAACGGGTGGCGTAGTCGACATAAAAGAACATCTAGTAACATCTATAAGGACTGCCACACACTGAGCTTGACACCCTGGGCACGGACCGGGTCACCGCCACTCGGAGACTACAACCCCTCCCATCTGATCCGGCTCCGGGTAATCCCCCAAACAACACGGGCCCAGGGGGCGCGTCAACTTTGGCGTAGTCGGCAGGATTACGTGCCCGCAACAACCGGGTACTGCGTGCCTGAAGAAAAGTTCACCGTTACCTTAAAAAGAAGTCTCCCGCCGGTTCCAGAGGGTCCCCGCCGCCGGACCCCATCGCAGGTCGTTTCCCGCCGGTTGTCCGCCATTTGCAGCTTTTTCCCGCCATCCATGGGGTTTCCCAACGCAGGGAGGCGGTTCCCGCCATTTCCGGGGATTTCCCGCCTTGGAGGAGCGGACGCCATTGTGGGCGTGCCAGAGGGTGGCAGGGGGCCGCCTCCCATCGTGGGCCAGGTCGAAGAATGGCGCCAAAAGCGGAAACCGCGCCCACCAACAGAGACTGTGATGCTGGAAGTGTCCATCAGCGTGAGAGAACTGCCCCTGGAACTGAAGTTGCCCCGGGACCACCCTCAATGTGGGCGGAGACAGAACAAGAGAGCAAAGATGGGTGTCGCCTGGAGGAGTCTGGAGAGAGCGCACCCGGAGACAAGAAGTCTGGAGAGGAGTCCAGAGAAAGCCTACCCGGAGATGGAGGGAGAGTCAGGCAGCACCGACCCAGTGGTCAGGAGCCTGCTGCAAGCAACGACCCCACTAGGCTTAGTGGAGGTCCTGGCACAGCTCCCCCGAGACCGGGAGTGTGCACAGACTGCGCTGGAGAGCCTCGCACGGAGGATGGCCCGGGTACAGCGAGAGACGTTGGCGGAGTGGAGCCGAGAGATGGCCCAGCAGACCGAAACCCGACAGCGGAGCACGCCACCCGAGACGAGGAGACAGACCGCCTCTGAGGATGGTGCAGGAGGACTGAAGGCCGGAGACGGCGCCGAGAAGGGAGCTGAACGGACGGAGGCAGGTAAAGGGGACGTCTCTACCCCGAGCCGGGAAACCGCGTGCCTGCCCCAGCTCCCCGTCGCAGAGCCCGAAGTTCCCCCTGCCGTGCCCGTCGCTGCATCGTCACCGCCGCCGACTAGGCCTCAACCGGAAACCGCGGCCGCGACCCCTGTGACGTCACGCGCCTCAACCCTGAGCGCGGCGAAGCAGGAAATACCATCGGCCTGGTCGCAAGGTCTAGTACCTCCGGGCGCCGCAATTCCAACAGCGCCCCCTACCTCCGCGGAGCCACCGGCCTGGTCGCAGGGCCGAGTAACCCAGGGCGCCGCCGTTCTTACGGTGCCCTTTGCCTTTAGGGTGCCCCAAGCCTGGTCGCAAGGCCTGGTCAACCCGGGCGCCGCTACCATCAACGCGCCCTCAACATCTAGAGTGCCGCACCTGGGTGAAAATCTATTTGCCCAGCATACGTGCCCGGATGGGCAGCCCTTTGTATGGCCCCAGGAGTACATTCAGCTGGAACTCCAGAGAGCAAGGCCCATGTGCGAGCCCCTGATTCCGGCTCCGAAGCCTGTAAAGAGGACCTCACCCCCGCTGGAGGAGGCACAGTTTGAGTGGGACCCCACCGGAGAAGACCTCATGGGGTTCACTCAGGAGACTCGGGCGGCCGCAGCGGAGCGTGCAGAGTGCTGCCGGCAGCAGCTCGAAGTCTTCGAGAGGGAGCGGAGAGAGAGGCGGGTCCGGGAACAGCAAGCACAGATAAGGAGCGCGGAGCAGAAGAGCCGGACCAGGAGGAATCCCCGTGCAGCTCATGGTCCCCCTTCCACCGGGACTGTGATAAAATTCAACATGCAGCATGGGTGGGGCTTCATTAGAGACCATCATACCCCCGGCGACGTCTTTGTGACCCGCAGAGACGTAGAAAGCCATCTGCCGGAGGGACACAGAGGTCGTGACCTGTATGCAGGGGACGAGGTCACCTTCACCCGGCACAAGTGTGCCAAAGGACCCTACGCCCTCCATGTGCATCGCCTGATGGAGGAGGAGCTGCGGTGTGAGGAGGAGCAAGAGGACCCGGACGGGTCTGAAACTGAAACCAACCAACAAGAAAGAGCAGGAGGACGCCGTCGTTGAAGTACGGTAGAGAGAGACTGTATAAAGTTGCCCGTCGGGGTACCAAGAACTGTTACTTATTTAAAATATGTTCCCCGTTGGGACAAAGTGTGAACTGATGCCCGTGTGTCCCTAGTTCCTAATACCTGGCCGAGGACTGAGAGCGGCCATATCCCCTTTGTATATAGTTGCGCTTCCTAAAGCGCCCCCTACTGGTTTTATGGGAAAACCATTTTTCTTCAAGAGACTGTCGCACTTTACCCGGTCACAAGTTGCACCGTGACCGGAGGAACCAGAGACAGGAATGTTTACAAGAATGTTATTTATGAAAACGTTTTATTGCTGATATATATATGATGTTTTATATGTTTATATGTTGATGTTTATGAAAAATAATTGTATGTTTTGGATGTTTTTATCTTTAACAGCCCGAGGACGTGCTGTGATTTACCAGGGGGGAATGTAGCACCCTGAGGATTCGGCTGCTACAGGGGTATTACACCTCAACCCAGAGGTGTGGTATTCCACTCCCGGGTAAGGATGGAGTGTGGAACTGAGCTCAGTAGGCTGCATGCACTACATACATCCCATTTCCGGGGGACAGATCAATGGTACTCCCACTAGAGAAATGTGCAGGTACGACAGTGTCTGTCCCTGGCTGGAGTGGGAGGGGGGTGGAACATCCCAGTAGTGTAGGGGCAGATAGGGGGAGCAGTCTGGGTAATGCTAGGAGCTCATTGGGTGCTGGTCACCTGAGCTCACACATAGAGGGAGTATATAAGGTGGGAACCATCTTAGATCAGGGTCAGTCAGTCTGTCAGTCTTTGGTAGAGTGAGTCAGAGGAAGAGAGCAGAGGAGGAGAGCAGCTCCAAGGCCCAGAGAGAGAGAGGAGAAAGAAGGACCCAGAGGGGGAGAAGAGAGAACTCCAAGAACCCAAGATTAGATCAGAGGGTGAAGAGTTGGCACAAGGGTACCGGATCCCAAGCTGGTGGAGGGCCCTAATCCTTAGCCAGAGACCGGAGGTCGTGGGCAGGATCTGCCACGACCACCCACTAAATCCACCCGGAAGGCAAACCAAGAATAGGGTCAGGGAACCCAGAGACAAGGGTTTACCAACAAGAGGCCCGAGGGAGCCGGACTTAGGTGGATCCCTGGTGGGGAAGGCCAGAGAGAAGGACAAGTCAGAAAGGGAGCTCAGGACCACGCTCCAGAATCACCTGGGGGTTGGCCAAGTCCAGGACCTGGTGGACGCAGCACGGCTCGGGTGGTCACTCAAGGCCGGAGTGACCAGCATAACAGCAGTAAGTAAAGACCCTGAACTGCACAGCCCGACTCTGAGTCTCATTACCATCCTCACTGCACCTCCACAACCACCATCCTCTACACCTGACCCCCTGAGGCTATACCCCTCCCGTTGGGGGTTATACTACCTGAGCTGCACACACATCACCAGCCTCAGCGGACCCTGCTGCAGCGGCGGCCGTATTGACCGCAATTCAACGGGTGGCGTAGTCGACATAAAAGAACATCTAGTAACATCTATAAGGACTGCCACACACTGAGCTTGACACCCTGGGCACGGACCGGGTCACCGCCACTCGGAGACTACAACCCCTCCCATCTGATCCGGCTCCGGGTAATCCCCCAAACAACACGGGCCCAGGGGGCGCGTCAGTTGCATGTCACCTGCAGCGGGGCTCAGTAAGGATCACCCCATAGGCTGACTCACTCACAAGGGTGTCATCCCCATGGGTGCATGTCACATGCAGCAGTGCTCAGTAAGGATCACCTCAGAGGCGGACTCACTCACAGGGGAGTCATCCCCATGGGTGCATGTCATCTGCAGTGGTGCTCAGTAAGGATCACCTCAGAGGCTGACTCATTCACAGGGGAGTCATCCCCATGGGTGCATGTCACCTGCAGCGGCGCTCAGTAAGGATCACCCCAGGGGCTGACTCACCCACTGAGGTTTCATTCCCACGGTTGCATATCAACTGCAGCGGTGCTCAGTAAGGATCACCCCAGAGGCTAACTCACCCACAGAGGTGTCATCCCCATGGGTGCATGTCACCTGCAGCGGTGCTCAGTAAGGATCACCCCAGAAACTAACTCACTCACAGAGTTGTCATCCCCATGGGTGCTTGTCACCTGCAATGATGTTCAGTATGGATCACAGAAGAGGCTGACTCACCCACAGGGGTGTCATTCCCACAGGTGCTTGTCGCCTGCAGCGGTGCTGAGTAAGGATCACCCCAGAGGCTGACTCACCCACAGAGGTGTCATCCCCATGGGTGCATGTCACCTGCAGCGGTGCTTAGTAAGGATCACTTCAGAGGCTGACTCACTCACATGGGTTTCATCGACTGGGTGCTTGTCACCTGCAGCGATGCTCAGTAAGGATCACCCCAGAAACTAACTCACCCACAAGGGTGTCATCCCCATGGGTGCATGTCACCTGCAGCGGTGCTCTATAAGGATCAACCCAGAAGCTGTCTCACCCACAGGGGTGTCATCCCCATGGGTGCATGTCACCTGCAGCGGTGCTCAGTAAGGATCACCCCAGAGGCGGACTCAATCACAGGGGTGTCATCCACATGGGTGCATGTCACCTCAGCGGTGCTCAGCAAGGAGCACCCCAGAGGCTGACTCACTCACAGGGGTGTCATCCACATGGGTGCATGTCACCTGCATCGGTGCTCAGCAAGGATCACCCCAGAGGCTGACTCACTGACAGGGCTGTGATCCCCATGGGTGCATGTCACCTGCAGCGGTGCTCAGTAAGGAACACCCCAGAGGCTGACTCACTCACAGGGGAGTCATCCCCACGGGTGCATGTCACCTGCAGTGGTGCTCAGTAAGGATCACCCAGAGGCTGACTCACTCACAGAGGTGTCATCACCATGGGTGCATGTCACCTGCAGCGGTGCTCAGTAAGGATCACACCAGAGGCTGACTCACCCACAGGGGTGTCATCTCCATGGGTGCATGTGTGGCACCCCAGGGGTCTGGTTTCCACAGTAACAGCAATGTTATGTCTGAGAGCAGGTGGGAGGTCTCTTGGTCAGGGATCCTATGCATGCCACACCTCCTGCCCAGTCCTGGGAGGGGAAGAACTTCCCCTATATAAACCTAGGGCTGAGGCAGGGTTAGTGTGTAGAGAAGAAGTAGAGACAGAGAAGAGCAGCAGATATAGGAAAAGAACATCAGGAGCTCTGTGGGAGCAGTGCTATAAGGAGTCAGGGGCTGGCAGCTGCAGAGCTCGCCCTGACTGAGAAGCTATCACCGGACCCGGAGTCCGAGGCTGTGGGGACTAATCTTTACTCAGCAGCAGAAACCGCCCGGCAGGGGATTTCAGGTCCTCTGGCCAAGAAACCCGAAGGCACGGTCACACGCGTGGGACCAGCACCGCCGTCGTGGAGCGGACGCCACTAGAAGGCCCCGAGTCACCGGCCATACGGGTGAGCACCATACGGTACACTCAGGGACGTGGGCTACTTATACCCGCCTCTAGCAAGGTAGCCAGAAGAGTACAGTCAGTTTGGGAGGCCTACAACTCCGCCTGGCCAGGGGAGATCCCATCTGCTCAAGGACTGACCAGGCCCCGATCGCTAGCCAGTACTCCGGGAGGGTCTATCTTTATCACCAGTAAAGACCCTGAACTACACCGCATCGTCTCTGAGTGATTCCTGCTACCCCCATCATCCACGTCGGCTGCCCTGAGGCCATACCCCTCCCGTTGGGGGTGATACTATCACGCTGCACAATCCTACCACCGGCCTCAGCGGTCTGCCCTGCAGCGGCAGCTCCTTCGCTGCATTCAAAGGGTGGCGTAGTCGTCCAACATCTACCGCTAATACATCGCCGCTCAGTTTGACTCCCTGGGCACGGACCGGGTCACCGCCACGAGACTACAACCCTCAACAGATCCGGCTCCGGGTAAGCTCCCGTGCGCGCGATGCCGCGCGACGAAGGCCCAGGGGTGCGTCAACTTTTGGCGTAGTCGGCAGGATCTCGTGCCCGCAACCACCGGGTACTGCGTGCCTGAAAAAGACTGTTCAAACTTACCAGTGGTGAAGATTCCCGCCATCCGTGGAGGTTTCCCGCCATCCGGCACCATCTTCTATCTTCTTCCCGCCATCCGCGAAGTTTTCCCGCCATCCGGCGCCATCTTCTGCCTTCTTCCCGCCATCCGTGGAGTTTTCCCGCCGTTGGACGCCATCTTGAAGACGCCGCGCGGGAAGAAGAGGGGCGTGGACTCCGAAAGCGCGCGAGAATTGAAGCCCCGCCTCACGTCCGGACGTTGCGTAAGGTCCTGGAAGGAGCCCAGCAGACTCCGACGTCACAGGAGCGCGACGGAAGGTCCTCAACCCTGACGATCTACTGCGGAGCCGCGGCCTACGGAAGAGGATCATCGCAAGGTAGGCCACGGTCCACTAGGGGGGAGGAAGATGTCGGATACGGAGGAGAGCTTCACTGCCTCAACCCCCGCCAGCGCCACCGCTGCTGCAGTCATGCCTTTCACCATGCCCTATATCCCGGGAGCGGCCTGGCTACCCCAGTACTCAGGGGAGTCACATACCCTGCATGACTTTAGAGAAAAGCTGGATAGCCTCTTCCAGGTGTATCCCCTCACAGAAGAGCAAAAAGTGAGCATCCTGGTGGCCCAATTAACCGGGGCAGCCCAAAGGGAGGTAAAGTCCTGGCCACCTGGGGGGAGGACTGTTGCAGGGATACTAACCCGGCTGAGGGACACCTTTGATACCCGCACCTCAGCCGAGATCAAGCTTAGATTCTACGGGTGCAAGCAGCGAGCACACGAGAGTATATGGGACTATGCCCTGAACCTACAAGAGGCCCTGAGAGCCATTAAGCAGACCGACCCTGACGGCGTGCGAGACGAGGACAGGCTGTTGACTGAACAATTTATAGAGGGTTTATATTGCAATGCCCACCGAACCCAGTTGCGGGCAATGGCCTTACAGGACCCTCATCTGGGATTTGCACAGTTCAAGGACAGAGCCATCCGGGTGCTCCGAGAACCGGCACCAGGTGGCGTTGTGACCCACAGACGCCCCACTACCACTTACCACCAGGAGGCGGCGCCCTTGTCGGCAGGGCCTGTGGGAGCTGATGCGCAGGCTTTGAACAATGACCCGGCTCCAGACCTGCACCATCAGGTCCAAGAGCTAGCTAAAAGCGTTGCCGCGCTAACCCGAACAGTGCAGTCTTTACAGGTTTCCACTCCAGGGAAGATCCAGCTGGCATCCGGACCGGAGGACATCCCGTGGCGTCGACCAAGGAGGACCCCACCGGCCAGAGGAAGACCCAGCGACCGATACAACGAGGACGGACAACCCATCTGCCGCCGCTGCAATCAACCCGGACATATGGCAAGGTACTGTCCTTTAAACTGGCACAACCTGGGGTAGAGGGCCAAACCCCAGGAAAAAGATCATCAGGCCCATCGAACTGGCGCGACAAATATGTGGGAGGACGTCCAGTCTTGCCTGTGGTACTGGATGGCATCCCTATGAGTGCCCTACTGGACACCGGGTCACAGGTTACCACTATCCCGTACGTGCTCTTCAAGCAGTACTGGAATGACTCGGATATCACCCGCTACCCTGACGACGATTTGAGTATCATCGCCAGCAATGGTCAGCCCGTGCCACAGATTGGATTTAAAGAGGTGACCATTAAAATCGGTAGAGTTGAACTGGCGGCACAGGGACTGATCATTGTAGACATTGACAAGCACGAGAGTCACCCAAAGATAACTCTAGGAACTAATGTAATTGAAAATTGTCTTGCAGAGGTGATTTTCCTTTTACAGCAGGTTGCCAAGAACGCCAGCTCCGGCGAGCAGCGAGTGCTCCAGAAAGAGATCCGGGCACTGATGCGACGGCAACAGATAGAACTCTCCGGTGGTGAGATTGGTAGCGTAAGAATGTGTGACCCTTTCCCTATTGCCATGCCCCCAAAAAGTGAAATGATGATTTGGTGCCGGGCAGCTATTGGTCTGAGAGGTAGAGATTACCAGGCAATGGTAGAACCAGTTTACTCAGACAGTAGGCCCACCATTTTGACAGCACGGGGGGTGGTCAATGTACGCCATGGGAGGGTGCCCGTTCGCATAATAAATATCGGGAAGAGGGAAGTGTACCTGCCCCGGTATGCCACGCTAGCCAAATTGTATACCATCAATCAAAATTCCATACAGTCCGTAGAACCCTTGCCTCCATCTTCCCCGGAGGAAGGTAACGGCTCTAAGGAAACAATGGAGGACTGGTGTCAGCAACTACATTTGGGTACTGACTCCACTCCCTCACACCAGAGACAGGGAGTCTATCGGGTGGTTCAAGAGTACGAGAGAGTGTTTAGTAAACACCCGTTAGACTTCGGGCGAGTCAAGGGGGTAGAACACCACATCCCCACGGGAGACCATCTTCCCATAAAAGAGAGGTATCGACCCATACCCCCTGCACACTACCAACATGCCAAGGGGATGCTTAGGGACATGAAGGAGGCTGGGGTGATCAGGGATAGCTGTAGCCCCTGGGCAGCTCCACTAGTCTTAGTCAAAAAGAAAGACAACACCATGAGGATGTGTGTAGATTACCGGAAAATCAACCGTATCACACACAAGGATGCGTACCCCTTACCAAGGATAGAGGAGTCTTTGGCTGCTTTAAGATCTGCTAACTTCTTCTCTACCTTGGATCTCACTAGCGGGTACTGGCAGGTTCCTGTAGCAGAGGCGGACCGGGAGAAGACCGCATTCACCACCCCGATGGGACTTAGCGAGTTTACCTGCATGCCGTTCGGACTCTGTAACGCACCAGGAACCTTTCAACGATTAATGGAGTGCTGTCTGGGCCACAGAAACTTCGAGACGGTCCTGTTGTACCTGGACGATGTCATCGTATATTCCAAGACTTATGAGGACCACCTGAAACACCTGGCGGAAGTGTTCGAAGCTCTGGCAAACTACGGCCTAAAGGTAAAACCCTCCAAGTGTCACCTCCTAAAACCAAAGGTGCAGTACCTGGGACACGTGGTGAGCGCTGACGGAGTGGCTCCCGACCCTGATAAGATCACCGCAATTAAGGAATGGCCAAGTCCCTCCAGTGTAAAGGAAGTGCGGCAGTTCCTCGGGTTGGTAGGCTATTACCGCAGATTCATCCCCGGTTTCACCAAAAAGGCAGCTCCTATGCAGGACCTCCTGATAGGCCAGTCCCGGAAGGCCAAGAACCAGAAGCCGCCCTTCAAATGGGAGAAGTTAGAAGAAGAGTCCTTCCGCCAGCTGAAGATGGCCCTCACGGGGGATGAAATCCTGGCGTACCCTGATTACAGCCAGCCCTTTATCCTCTACACCGACGCAAGTAACATCGGGCTAGGAGCCGTACTGTCCCAGATCCAGCAGGGGAAAGAACGAGTAATCGCTTACGCCAGTCGAAAACTGCGACCCACCGAAAGAAACCCTGAGAATTACAGCTCATTTAAGCTAGAGTTCCTGGCAGTGGTGTGGGCAGTCACCGAACGCTTTAAGCACTACCTCGCTTCTTCCCGGTTCACCGTGTACACGGATAACAACCCGTTGACACACCTGGACACGGCAAGACTCGGTGCCCTAGAGCAGAGATGGATGGCCCATCTGTCCAACTACGAGTTCACAATCAAATACCGGGCAGGACGCTCCAATACCAACGCGGACGCCCTGTCCAGGATGCCAAACCTACCGGACGTAGGAGAAGATCCAGAGGGACTGGAAGAAGTCGAACTCCCCGCGTTCCACCGTCATGGGACTATCCAGTATTCCCATCGGGTAAGGAGTAAGCAAGCCGCTACGTTTAACCCCTTGCCTCACTACAACTGGGAGGAAACGCAAGACAGTGACCCTGCCGTCCGACTGGTGAAGGAGATGCTGACTCGGCCAGAGGCTCGCCTTGACCCAGACGCTCCGGAGGAAGCCAAACAACTGTGGGCTGAGAAGAGTCGACTGTTCCTTTACAAGGGGAAGTTGTGCCGCAGAATGGTTAACTCCCGGACGCATGAACTAATCTGGCAAGTAGTGGTGCCAAGAAGAGACGCAGCCATGGTGATGGAGGCATACCACGACGGGGCTGGACACTTCAGATGGAAGAAGCTGGAGTTCCTGCTGCGCGGGCGGTTCCACTGGGTAGGCATGAGGGGAACCATCGAGAGGTGGTGCAGAGACTGTGGCCCGTGCAACCTAAGAAGGAAGGACCGTGCCAGCCAGAAGACCCCCCTTCAGTCCATCGTCACCAAGCAGCCGTTGGAACTGGTAGCCTTGGATCATGTAAAACTGACCCCAAGCAGAAGTGGCTACGTCTACGCGTTAACCATTGTGGATCATTACTCCCGGTTCTTGGTTGTCGTCCCCGTTAAGGACTTAACAGCTCAAACAGCAGCTAGAGCCTTCCAGCAGCACTTCTGCCGTCCACACGGGTACCCGGACCAAGTGCTGACGGACCAGGGACCTGCCTTTGAAGCGGAGGTCTTCCAGGAATTCTGCAATCTGTATGGCTGCCGGAAGATAAGGACGACACCCTATCATCCGCAAACTAATGGACTTTGTGAGAAAATGAACCAGGTGGTAATGGATCTTCTGAAAACGTTGCCCCTGGAAGAACGCAGTCTGTGGCCTGAGAAGCTGCCCGACCTGGTGGACCTATATAACTACATCCCTGTAGGTTCCACCAACTGTACCCCGGCTTACCTAATGAGGGCAAGGCCTGGTAAGCTACCTGTTGACCTGGAGATGGGAGTCCTGACACCCGAGGACACTTCACCGGAAGCAGACTGGGACACAGAGAGGCAGCAGCAGTACCGGAAAGTACAGGAGAGCGTGGAGCGAAGTCTCTGTCTCGCTAGGGAAAGACAAGAGAAAACTTACAACCAGTATGCTCCCGCTGTTCCCCTGGTACCCGGAGAGCAGGTCTTGAAGAGGAAGAGACGGCTCCACAAGTTGGACGACCAGTGGGAGAAGGACCCGTACACCGTACTGCCCTCAAGCCACGACAACCCAAAGGTTTGTACCATCAGTAAAGACGGAGGGGAAACCACAGCCATTGTATCCCGGGATCACCTGAAGAAGTGTCCCGAACAGCTACGGAACCCAGAAGGAGAGCAAGAAGACCCTCGACCCGTAGAGGAAAGGGAAGATATGGTTAGTACTGTGCTCGGAGACTTCCCTCGGTCCTGGACTCAAGTCAATGGTGCAGTTGTGGTACCCGTCCTCACGTTCCTCCAACCAGCATCCCAAGTGCCTACGGAGCAACAGGTAGAGCTGGAAGAGCAGCCGGTCCAGGAGGCAGCAGACTCCACACAAGCAGAACAGGAGGATCAACCCTCTGCTCATAGTGAGCCTGCCGTACCCCTAGTGAGCCAAAGAGCCCGTAGACAGCTGCCCAGTTTACCCTTGACAGCTCCTACACCCTGTAGTTCAGGGCCAGACAGTCAGCTCCGTAGGTCCACTAGGGCCACTAGAGGCCAGTTACCCGCACGTTGGAGGATTTGAAGTGTTTAAATTGTTTTATTTGTGGTCACCTGTCTGTTACTTGTAAATAATTATGTGTTTCTAGTTATTTTTAGGAGTCCTTGGTGGATTTACCGGGAATCCTTGTACAATTGGTTGGAGCGTAACCTAGGAATGGACTAAAGACTGCTAAGGACTCGGGGCAGGACAGACCCCTACCTGGTTACGTCTCCCTGTTTTGGTGAAATGGACACCTTGCTTTTCTTCAAAACTGCACCCGGTTGCGGACACGCCGTAACCATCTTTATGTGTTTTTCTTATTGTATTATTATTGTTTATACCTTGTTATGTTTTTCTAAAAATATGTTTAGTCCCGGAGTACTAAATTTCATTAGGGGGGAATGTGGCACCCCAGGGGTCTGGTTTCCACAGTAACAGCAATGTTATGTCTGAGAGCAGGTGGGAGGTCTCTTGGTCAGGGATCCTATGCATGCCACACCTCCTGCCCAGTCCTGGGAGGGGAAGAACTTCCCCTATATAAACCTAGGGCTGAGGCAGGGTTAGTGTGTAGAGAAGAAGTAGAGACAGAGAAGAGCAGCAGATATAGGAAAAGAACATCAGGAGCTCTGTGGCAGCAGTGCTATAAGGAGTCAGGGGCTGGCAGCTGCAGAGCTCGCCCTGACTGAGAAGCTATCACCGGACCCGGAGTCCGAGGCTGTGGGGACTAATCTTTACCCAGCAGCAGAAACCGCCCGGCAGGGGATTTCAGGTCCTCTGGCCAAGAAACCCGAAGGCACGGTCACACGCGTGGGACCAGCACCGCCGTCGTGGAGCGGACGCCACTAGAAGGCCCCGAGTCACCGGCCATACGGGTGAGCACCATACGGTACACTCAGGGACGTGGGCTACTTATACCCGCCTCTAGCAAGGTAGCCAGAAGAGTACAGTCAGTTTGGGAGGCCTACAACTCCGCCTGGCCAGGGGAGATCCCATCTGCTCAAGGACTGACCAGGCCCCGATCGCTAGCCAGTACTCCGGGAGGGTCTATCTTTATCACCAGTAAAGACCCTGAACTACACCGCATCGTCTCTGAGTGATTCCTGCTACCCCCATCATCCACGTCGGCTGCCCTGAGGCCATACCCCTCCCGTTGGGGGTGATACTATCACGCTGCACAATCCTACCACCGGCCTCAGCGGTCTGCCCTGCAGCGGCAGCTCCTTCGCTGCATTCAACGGGTGGCGTAGTCGTCCAACATCTACCGCTAATACATCGCCGCTCAGTTTGACTCCCTGGGCACGGACCGGGTCACCGCCACGAGACTACAACCCTCAACAGATCCGGCTCCGGGTAAGCTCCCGTGCGCGCGATGCCGCGCGACGAAGGCCCAGGGGTGCGTCACATGTCACCTGCAGCTTTGCTCAGTAAGGATCACCCCAGAGGCTGACTCACTCACAGGGGTGTCATTCCCACGGTTGCATGTCACCTGCAGCGGTGCTCAGTAAGGATCACCCCAGAGGCTGACTCACTCACAGGGGTGTCATCCCCATGGGTGCATGTCACCTGCAGCGGTGCTCAGTAAGGATCACCCCAGAGGCTGACTCACTCACAAGGGTGTCATCCCCATGGGTGCATGTCACCTGCAGCAGTGCTCAGTAAGGATCACCTTAGAGGCTGACTCACTCACAGAGGTGTCATCCCCACGCATGCATGTCACCTGCAGCGGTGCTCAGTAAGGATCACCCCAGAGGCTGACTCACTCACAGGGGTGTCATCCCCATGGGTGCATGTCACCTGCAGCAGTGCTCAGTAAGGATCACCTCAGAGGCTGACTCACTCACAGGGGTGTCATCCCCATGGGTGCATGTCACCTGCAGCGGTGCTCAGTAAGGATCACCCCAGAGGCTGACTCACTCACAAGGGTGTCATCCCCATGGGTGCATGTCACCTGCAGCAGTGCTCAGTAAGGATCACCTCAGAGGCTGACTCACTCACAGAGGTGTCATCCCCACGCATGCATGTCACCTGCAGCGGTGCTCAGTAAGGATCACCCCAGAGGCTGACTCACCCACAGAGGTGTCATCCCCATGGGTGCATGTCACCTACAGCGGCGCTCAGTAAGGATCACCCCAGAGGCTGACTCACCCACAGAGGTTTCATTCCCACGGTTGCATATCAACTGCAGCGGTGCTCAGTAAGGATCACCCCAGAGGCTGACTCACCCACAGAGGTGTCATCCCCATGGGTGCATGTCACCTGCAGCAGTGCTCAGTAAGGATCACCCCAGAAACTAACTCACTCACAGAGTTGTCATCCCCATGGGTGCTTGTCACCTGCAATGGTGCTCAATAAGGATCACAGAAGAGGCTGACTCACCCACAGAGGTGTCATCCCCACGGGTTCATGTCAGCTGCAGCGGTGCTCAGTATGGATCACCACAGAGGCTGACTCACCCAGAGAGGTGTCATTCCCACGCTTGCATGTCACCTGCAGTGGTGCTCAGTAAGGATCACCCCAGAGGCTGACTCACCCACAGAGGTTTCATTCCCACGGTTGCATATCAACTGCAGCGGTGCTCAGTAAGGATCACCCCAGAGGCTGACTCACCCACAGAGGTGTCATTCCCACAGGTGCTTGTCGCCTGCAGCGGTGCTGAGTAAGGATCACCCCAGAGGCTGACTCACCCACAGAGGTGTCATCCCCATGGGTGCATGTCACCTGCAGCGGTGCTCAGTAAGGATCACCCCAGAGGCTGACTCACCCACAGAGGTGTCATCCCCACGGGTTCATGTCAGCTGCAGCGGTGCTCAGTATGGATCACCACAGAGGCTGACTCACTCACAGGGGTGTCATCCCCATGGGTGCTTGTCACCTGCAGCGGTGCTCAGTAAGAATCACCCCAGAGGCTGACTCACCCACAGGGGTGTCATTCCCATGGTTGCATGTCACTTGCAGCGGTGCTCAGTAAGGATCACCCCAGAAACTAACTCACCCACAGGGGTGTCATCCCCATGGGTGCATGTCACCTGCAATGGTGCTCAGTAAGGATCACCCCAGAGGCTGACTCACTCACAGGGGTGTCATCCCCATGGGTGCTTGTCATCTGCAGCGGTGCTCAGTAAGAATCACCCCAGAGGCTGACTCACTCACAGGGGTGAAATCCCCAAGGGTGCCTGTCACCTGCAGCGGTGCTCAGTAAGGATCACCCCAGAGGCTGACTCACTCACAGGGGTGTCATCCCCATGGGTGCATGTCACCTGCAGCGATGCTCAGTAAGGATCAACCCAGAGGCAAACTTTCTCACAGGCGTGCCATCTCCATGGATGCATGTCACCTGCAGCGGTGCTCAGTAAGGATCACCCCAGAGGTTGACTCACCCACTGAGGTGAAATCCGCATGGGTGCATGTCACCTGCAGCGGTGCTCAGTAAGGATCACCTCAGAGGCTGACTCACTCACAGGGGTGAAATCCCCAAGGGTGCCTGTCACCTGCAGCGGTGCTCAGTAAGGATCACCCCAGAGGCTGACTCACTCACAGGGGTGTCATCCCCATGGGTGCATGTCACCTGCAGCGATGCTCAGTAAGGATCAACCCAGAGGCAAACATTCTCACAGGCGTGCCATCTCCATGGATGCATGTCACCTGCAGCGGTGCTCAGTAAGGATCACCCCAGAGGTTGACTCACCCACTGAGGTGAAATCCGCATGGGTGCATGTCACCTGCAGCGGTGCTCAGTAAGGATCACCTCAGAGGCTGACTCACTCACAGGGGTGAAATCCCCAAGGGTGCCTGTCACCTGCAGCGGTGCTCAGTAAGGATCACCCCAGAGGCTGACTCACTCACAGAGATGTCATCCCCATGGGTGCATGTCACCTTCAGCGATGCTCAGTAAGGATCACCACAGAGGCTGACTCACCCACATGGGTGTCATCCCCATGGGTGCATGTCACCTGCAGCGATGCTCAGTAAAGATCACCCACAGGGGTGTCATCCCCACAGGTGCGTGTCACCTGCAGCTTTGCTCAGTAAGGATCACCCTAGAGACTGACTCACGCACAGGGGTGTCATCCCCATGGGTGCATGTCACCTGCAGCGGTGCTCAGTAAGGATCACCCCAGAGGCTGACTCACCCACAGAGGTGTCATCCCCATGGGTGCATGTCTCCTGCAGCCGTGCTCAGTAAGTATCACCCCAGAGGCTGACTCACCCACATGGGTGTTATCCCCACGGTTGTATGTCACCTGCGGCGGTGCTCAGTAAGGATCACCCCAGAGGCTGACTCACCCACATGGGTGTCATCCCCACGGGTGCATGTCACCTGCAGCGGTGCTCAGTAAGGATCACCCCAGAGGCTGACTCACCCACAGAGGTGTCATCCCCATGGGTGCATGTCTCCTGCAGCGGCGCTCAGAAAGGATCACCCCAGAGGCAGACTCACTCAGAGAGGTGTCATCCCCAAGGGTGCATGTCACCTGCAGCAGTGCTCAGTAAGAATCACCCCAGAGGCTGACTCACTCACAGGGGTGAAATCCCCAAGGGTGCCTGTCACCTGCAGCGGTGCTCAGTAAGGATCACCCCAGAGGCTGACTCACTCACAGGGGTGTCATCACCATGGGTGCATGTCACCTGCAGCGATGCTCAGTAAGGATCAACCCAGAGGCAAACTTTCTCACAGGCGTGCCATCTCCATGGATGCATGTCACCTGCAGCGGTGCTCAGTAAGGATCACCCCAGAGGTTGACTCACCCACTGAGGTGAAATCCGCATGGGTGCATGTCACCTGCAGCGGTGCTCAGTAAGGATCACCTCAGAGGCTGACTCACTCACAGGGGTGAAATCCCCAAGGGTGCCTGTCACCTGCAGCGGTGCTCAGTAAGGATCACCCCAGAGGCTGACTCATTCACAGGGGTGTCATCCCCATGGGTGCGTGTCACCTGCAGCGATGCTCAGTAAGGATCAACCCAGAGGCAAACTTTCTCACAGGCGTGCCATCTCCATGGATGCATGTCACCTGCAGCGGTGCTCAGTAAGGATCACCCCAGAGGTTGACTCACCCACTGAGGTGAAATCCGCATGGGTGCATGTCACCTGCAGCGGTGCTCAGTAAGGATCACCTCAGAAGCTGACTCACTCACAGGGGTGAAATCCCCAAGGGTGCCTGTCACCTGCAGCGGTGCTCAGTAAGGATCACCCCAGAGGCTGACTCACTCACAGAGATGTCATCCCCATGGGTGCATGTCACCTTCAGCGATGCTCAGTAAGGATCACCACAGAGGCTGACTCAGTCACAGGGGTGTCATCCTCATGGGTGCATGTCACATGTAGCGGTGCTCAGTAAGGATCACCCCAGATGCTGACTCACTCACAGAGGGGTCATCCCCACGGGTGCATGTCACCTGCAGCGGCGCTCAGTAAGGATCACCCCAGAGGCTGACTCACCCACAGAGGTTTCATATCAACTGCAGCGGTGCTCAGTAAGGATCACCCCAGAGGCTGACTCACCCACAGAGTTGTCATCCCCATGGGTGCATGTCACCTGCAGCGGTGCTCAGTAAGGATCACCCCAGAAACTAACTCACTCACAGAGTTGTCATCCCCATGGGTGCTTGTCACCTGCAATGGTGCTCAGTAAGGATCACAGAAGAGGCTGACTCACCCACAGGGGTGTCATTCCCACAGGTGCTTGTCGCCTGCAGCGGTGCTGAGTAAGGATCACCCCAGAGGCTGACTCACCCACAGAGGTGTCATCCCCATGGGTGCATGTCGCCTGCAGCGGTGCTGAGTAAGGATCACCCCAGAGGCTGACTCACCCACAGAGGTGTCATCCCCACGGGTTCATGTCAGCTGCAGCGGTGCTCAGTATGGATCACCACAGAGGCTGACTCACCCACAGGGGTGTCATCCCCACGGGTGCATGTCACCTGCAGCAGTGCTCAGTAAGGATCACCCCAGAGACTGACTCACTCACAGAGGTGTCATCCCCATGGATGCATGTCACCTGCAGCGGTGCTCAGTAAGGATCACCCCAGAGGCTGACTCACTCACAGAGGTGTCATCCCCATGGGTGCTTGTCACCGGCAGCGATGCTCAGTAAGGATCACCCCAGAGGCAAACTTTCTCACAGGGGTGCCACCTTCATGGGTGCATGTTACCTGCAGCGGTGCTCAGTAAGGATCACCTCAGAGGCTGACTCACTCACAGGGGTGTCATCCCCATGGGTGCTTGTCACCGGCAGCGATGCTCAGTAAGGATCACCCCAGAGGCAAACTTTCTCACAGGGGTGCCACCTTCATGGGTGCATGTTACCTGCAGCGGTGCTCAGTAAGGATCACCCCAGAGGCTGACTCACTCACAGGGGTGTCATATCCCCATGGGTGCATATCAACTGCAGCGGTGCTCAGTAAGGATCACACCAGAGGCTGACTCACCCACAGGGGTGTGATCCCAATGGGTGCATGTCTCCTGCAGCGATGCTCTGTAAGGATCACCCCAGAGTCTGACTAACTCGCAGGGGTGTCATCCCCATGGGTGCATGTCACCTGCAGCAGTGCTCAGTAAGGATCACCCCAGAGTCTGACTAACTCGCAGGGGTGTCATCCCCATGGATGCATGTCACCTGCAGCGGTGCTCAGCAAGGATCACCCCAGAGGCTGACTCACTCACAGGGGAGTCATCCCCACGGGTGCATGTCACCTGCAGTGGTGCTCAGTAAGGATCAGCCCAGAGGCTGACTCACCCACAGAGGTGTCATCCCCATGGGTGCATGTCACCTACAGCGGCGCTCAGTAAGGATCACCCCAGAGGCTGACTCACCCACAGAGGTTTCATTCCCACGGTTGCATATAAACTGCAGCGGTGCTCAGTAAGGATCACCCCAGAGGCTGACTCACCCACAGAGGTGTCATCCCCATGGGTGCATGTCACCTGCAGCGGTGCTCAGTAAGGATCACCCCAGAAACTAACTCACTCACAGAGTTGTCATCCCCATGGGTGCTTGTCACCTGCAATGGTGCTCAGTAAGGATCACAGAAGAGGCTGACTAACCCACAGAGGTGTCATCCCCACGGGTTCATGTCAGCTGCAGCGGTGCTCAGTATGGATCACCACAGAGGCTGACTCACCCACACAGGTGTCATTCCCACGCTTGCATGTCACCTGCAGTGGTGCTCAGTAAGGATCACAGAAGAGGCTGACTCACCCACAGAGTTGTCATCCCCATGGGTGCATGTCACCTGCAGCGGTGTTCAGTAAGGATCACCCCAGAAACTAACTCACTCACAGAGTTGTCATCCCCATGGGTGCTTGTCACCAGCAATGGTGCTCAGTAAGGATCACAAAAGAGGCTGACTCACCCACAGGGGTGTCATTCCCACAGGTGCTTGTCGCCTGCAGCGGTGCTCAGTAAGGATCACCCCAGAGGCTGACTCACCCACAGAGGTGTCATCCCCATGGGTGCATGTCACCTGCAGCGGTGCTCAGTAAGGATCACCCCAGAGGCTGACTCACCCACAGAGGTGTCATCCCCATGGGTGCATGTCACCTGCAGCACTGCTCAGTAAGGATCACCCCAGAGGCTGACACACCCACATGGGTGTTATCCCCACGGTTGTATGTCACCTGCGGCGGTGCTCAGTAAGGATCACACCAGAGGCTGACTCACCCACATGGGTGTCATACCCACGGGTGCATGTCTCCTGCGGCGGTGCTCAGTAAGGATCACACCAGAGGCTGACTCACCCACATGGGTGTCATACCCACGGGTGCATGTCTCCTGCAGCGGTACTCAGTAAGCATCACCCCAGAGGCTGACTCACTCACAGAGGTGTCATTCCCACAGGTGCTTGTCACCTGCAGCGTTACTCAGTAAGGATCACCCCAGAGGCTGACTCACTCACAGGGGTGTCATTCCCACAGGTGCTTGTCACCTGCAGCGGTGCTCAGTAAGGATCACCCCAGAGGCTGACTCACTCACAGTGGTGTCATCCCCATGGGTGCATGTCACCTGCAGCAGTGCTCAGTAAGGATCACCCCAGAGGCTGACTCACTCACAGAGGTGTAATCCCATGGGTGCATGTCACCTGCAGCGGTGCTCAGTAAGGATCACCCCAGAGGCTGACTCACTCAGAGAGGTGTCATCCCCAAGGGAGCATGTCACCTGCAGCGGCGCTCAGGAAGGATCACCCCAGAGGCTGACTCACTCACAGGGGTGTCATCCTCATGGGTGCATGTCACCTGCAGCGGTGCTCAGTAAGGATCACCCCAGAAACTAACTCACCCACAGGGGTGTCATCCCCACGGTTGCATGTCACATGCAGCAGTGCTCAGTAAGGATCACCATAGAGGCTGACTCACTCACAGGGGTGTCATCCACACAGGTGCGTGTCACCTGCAGCAGTGGTCAGTAAGGATCACCCCAGAGGCTGACTCACCCACAGAGGTGTCATCCCCACGGGTGCATGTCACCTGCAGCGGTGCTCAGTAAGGATCACCCCAGAGGCTGACTCACCCACATGGGTGTCATCCCCACGGGTGCATGTCACATGCAGCGGTGCTCTATAAGGATCAACCCAGAAGCTGTCTCACCCACAGGGGTGTCATCTCCATAGGTGCATGTCACCTGCAGCAGTGCTCAGTAAGGATCACCCCAGAAGCTGACTCACTCACAGGGGTGTCATCCCCATGGGTGCATGTCACCTGCAGCCGTGCTCAGTAAGGATCACCCCAGAGGCTGACTCACTCACAGAGGTGTCATCCCCATGGGTGCATGTCACCTGCAAAGGTGCTCAGTAAGGATCACACCAGAGTCTGACTCACCCACAGGGGTGTCATTCCCACGGTTGCATGTCACATGCAGCGTTGATCAATAAGGATCACCCAGAGGCTGACTCACTCACAGAGGTGTCAACCCCATGGATGCATGTCACCCGCAGCGGTGCTCAGTAAGGATCACCCCAGAGGCTGACTTACTCACAGAGGTGTCAACCCCATGGGTGCATGTCACCTGCAGCTGTGCTCAGTAAGGATCACTCCAGAGGCTGACTCAATCACAGGGGTGTCATACGCACAGGTGCTTGTCACCTGAAGCGGTGCTCAGTAAGAATCACCCCAGAGGCTGACTCACCCACAGGGGTGTCATCCCCACGGGTGCATGTCACCTGCAGCGGTGTTCAGTAAGGATCACCCCAGAGGCTGACTCACCCACAGAGGTGTCATTCCCACGGGTGCATGTCACCTGCAATGGTGCTCAGTAAGGATCACCCCAGAGGCTGACACACCCACAGGGGTGTCATCCCCATGGGTGCATGTCACCTTCAGCAGTGCTCAGTAAGAATCACCCCAGAAACTAACTCACCCACAGGGGTGTCATCCCCATGGGTGCATGTCACCTGCAATGGTGCTCAGTAAGGATCACCCCAGAGGCTGACTCACTCACAGAGTTGTCATCCACATGGGTGCATGTCACCTGCAGCGATGCTCAGTAAGGATCACAGAAGAGGCTGACTCACCCACAGGGGTGTCATTCCCACAGGTGCTTGTCGCCTGCAGCGGTGCTCAGTAAGGATCACCCCAGAGGCTGACTCACCCACAGAGGTGTCATCCCCACGGGTGCATGTCACCTGCAGCGGTGCTTAGTAAGGATCACTCCAGAGGCTGACTCACTCACATGGGTTTCATCGACTGGGTGCATGTCACCTGCAGCGATGCTCAGTAAGGATCACCCCAGAAACTAACTCACCCACAAGGGTGTCATCCCCATGGGTGCATGTCACCTGCAGTCGTGCTCAGTAAGGATCACCCCAGAGACCCCAGAGGCTGACTCACCCACAGAGGTGTCATCCCCACGGGTGCATGTCACCTGCAGCGGTGCTCAGTAAGGTTCACCCTAGAGGCTGACTCACTCACAGGGGTGTCATATCCCCATGGGTGCATATCAACTGCAGCGGTGCTCAGTAAGGATCACACCAGAGGCTGACTCACTCACAGGGGTGTGATCCCAATGGGTGCATGTCTCCTGCAGCGATGCTCTGTAAGGATCACCCCAGAGTCTGACTAACTCGCAGGGGTGTCATCCCCATGGATGCATGTCACCTGCAGCAGTGCTCAATAAGGATCTCCCCAGAGGATGACTCACGCACAGGGTTGTCATCCCTATGGATGCATGTCACCTGCAGCGGTGCACAGTAAGGATCACCCCAAGGCTGACAGACCCATAGGGGTGTCATGTCTCCTGCAGCGTTACTCAGTAAGGATCACCCCAGAGGCTGACTCACTCACAGGGGTATTATCCCCATGGGTGCATGTCACCTGCAGCGGTGCTCAGTAAGGATAACCCCAGAGGCTGACTCACTCACAGGGGTGTCATCCCCATGGGTGCATGTCACCTGCAGCGGTGTTCAGTAAGGATCACCCCAGAGGCTGACTCACTCACAGGGGTGTCATCCCCATGGGTGCATGTCACCTGCAGCGGTGCTCAGTAAGGATCACCCCAGAGGCTGACTCACTCACAGGGGTGTCATCCCCATGGGTGCATGTCACCTGCAGCGGTGCTCAGTAAGGATCACCCCAGAGGCTGACTCACTCACAGAGGTGTCAACCCCATGAGTGCATGTCACCTGCAATGGTGCTCAGTAAGGATCACAGAAGAGGCTGACTCACCCACAGGGGTGTCATTCCCACAGGTGCTTGTCGCCTGCAGCGGTGCTGAGTAAGGATCACCCCAGAGGCTGACTCACGCACAGAGGTGTCATCCCCATGGGTGCATGTCACCTGCAGCGGTGCTGAGTAAGGATCACCCCAGAGGCTGACTCACTCACAGGGGTGTCATTCCCATGAATGCATGTCACCTGCAGCGGTGCTCAGTAAGGATCACCCCAGAGGCTGACTCACTCACAGGGGTGTCATCCCCATGGGTGCTTGTCACCGGCAGCGATGCTCAGTATGGATCACCCCAGAGGCAAACTTTCTCACAGGGGTGCCACCTTCATGGGTGCATGTTACCTGCAGCGGTGCTCAGTAAGGATCACCTCAGAGGCTGACTCACTCACAGGGGTGAAATCCCCATGGATGCATGTCACCTGCAGCGAAGCTCAGTAAGGAATACCCCAGAGGCTGACTCACTCACAGGGGTGTCATCCCCACGGGTGCATGTCACCTGCAGCGGTGCTCAGTAAGGATCACCACAGAGGCTGACTCATCCACAGGGGTGTCATCCCCACGGGTGCATGTCACCTGCAGCAGTGCTCAGTAAGGATCACCTAAGAGACTGACTCACTTACAGAGGTGTCATCCCCATGGGTGCATGTCACCTGCAGCAGTGCTCAGTAAGGATCACCCCAGAGGCTGACTCACCCACAGGGGTGTCATCCCCATGGTTGCATGCGACCTGCAGCGGTGCTCAGTAAGGATCACCCCAGAGGGTGACTCACTCACAGATTTGTCATCTCCATGGGTGCATGTCACCTGCAGCAGTGCTCAGTAAGGATCACCCCAGAGGCGGACACACTCACAGGGGTGTCATCCTCATGGGTACATGTCACCTGCAGCGGTGCTCAGTAAGGATCACCCCAGAGGCTGACTCACTCACAGAGGTGTCATCCCATGGGTGCATGTCACCTGCAGTGATGCTCATTAAGGATCACCCCAGAAGCTGACTCACTCACAGGGGTGTCATCCCCATGGGTGCTTGTCATCTGCAGCGGTGCTCAGTAAGGATCACACCAGAGGCTGACTCACTCACAGGGGTGTCATCCCCACGGGTGCATGTCACCTGCAGCGGTGCTCAGTAAGGATCACCCCAGAGGCTGACTCACTCACAGGGGTGTCATCCCTACGATTGCATGTCACCTGCAGCTGTGCTCAGTAAGGATCACTCCAGAGGCTGACTCACTCACAGGGGTGTGATCCCAATGGGTGCATGTCTCCTGCAGCGGTGCTCAGTAAGGATCACTCCAGAGGCTGACTAACTCGCAGGGGTGTCATCCCCATGGGTGCATGTCACCTGCAGCAGTGCTCAGTAAGGATCTCCCCAGAGGCTGATTCACGCAGAGGGTTGTCATCCCCATGGATGCATGTCACCTGCAGCGGTGCTCAGTAAGGATCACCCCAAGGCTGACTTACCCATAGGGGTGTCATGTCTCCTGCAGCGGTACTCAGTAAGCATCACCCCAGAAGCTGACTCACTCACAGGGGTGTCATCCCCATGGGTGCATGTCACCTGCAGCGGTGCTCAGTAAGGATCACCCCAGAGGCTGACTCACTCACAGAGGTGTCAACCCCATGGGTGCATGTCACCTGCAGCTGTGCTCAGTAAGAATCACCCCAGAGGCTGACTCAATCACAGGGGTGTCATACGCACAGGTGCTTGTCACCTGGAGCGGTGCTCAGTAAGAATCACCCCAGAGGCTGACTCACCCACAGGGGTGTCATCCCCATGGGTGCATGTCACCTGCAGCAGTGCTCAGTAAGGATCACCTCAGAGGCTGACTCACTCACAGGGGTGTCATCCCCATGGGTGCATGTCACCTGCAGCGGTGCTCAGTAAGGATCACCCCAGAGGCTGACTCACTCACAAGGGTGTCATCCCCATGGGTGCATGTCACCTGCAGCAGTGCTCAGTAAGGATCACCTCAGAGGCTGACTCACTCACAGAGGTGTCATCCCCACGCATGCATGTCACCTGCAGCGGTGCTCAGTAAGGATCACCCCAGAGGCTGACTCACCCACAGAGGTGTCATCCCCATGGGTGCATGTCACCTACAGCGGCGCTCAGTAAGGATCACCCCAGAGGCTGACTCACCCACAGAGGTTTCATTCCCACGGTTGCATATCAACTGCAGCGGTGCTCAGTAAGGATCACCCCAGAGGCTGACTCACCCACAGAGGTGTCATCCCCATGGGTGCATGTCACCTGCAGCAGTGCTCAGTAAGGATCACCCCAGAAACTAACTCACTCACAGAGTTGTCATCCCCATGGGTGCTTGTCACCTGCAATGGTGCTCAATAAGGATCACAGAAGAGGCTGACTCACCCACAGAGGTGTCATCCCCACGGGTTCATGTCAGCTGCAGCGGTGCTCAGTATGGATCACCACAGAGGCTGACTCACCCAGAGAGGTGTCATTCCCACGCTTGCATGTCACCTGCAGTGGTGCTCAGTAAGGATCACCCCAGAGGCTGACTCACCCACAGAGGTTTCATTCCCACGGTTGCATATCAACTGCAGCGGTGCTCAGTAAGGATCACCCCAGAGGCTGACTCACCCACAGAGGTGTCATTCCCACAGGTGCTTGTCGCCTGCAGCGGTGCTGAGTAAGGATCACCCCAGAGGCTGACTCACCCACAGAGGTGTCATCCCCATGGGTGCATGTCACCTGCAGCGGTGCTCAGTAAGGATCACCCCAGAGGCTGACTCACCCACAGAGGTGTCATCCCCACGGGTTCATGTCAGCTGCAGCGGTGCTCAGTATGGATCACCACAGAGGCTGACTCACTCACAGGGGTGTCATCCCCATGGGTGCTTGTCACCTGCAGCGGTGCTCAGTAAGAATCACCCCAGAGGCTGACTCACCCACAGGGGTGTCATTCCCATGGTTGCATGTCACTTGCAGCGGTGCTCAGTAAGGATCACCCCAGAAACTAACTCACCCACAGGGGTGTCATCCCCATGGGTGCATGTCACCTGCAATGGTGCTCAGTAAGGATCACCCCAGAGGCTGACTCACTCACAGGGGTGTCATCCCCATGGGTGCTTGTCATCTGCAGCGGTGCTCAGTAAGAATCACCCCAGAGGCTGACTCACTCACAGGGGTGAAATCCCCAAGGGTGCCTGTCACCTGCAGCGGTGCTCAGTAAGGATCACCCCAGAGGCTGACTCACTCACAGGGGTGTCATCCCCATGGGTGCATGTCACCTGCAGCGATGCTCAGTAAGGATCAACCCAGAGGCAAACTTTCTCACAGGCGTGCCATCTCCATGGATGCATGTCACCTGCAGCGGTGCTCAGTAAGGATCACCCCAGAGGTTGACTCACCCACTGAGGTGAAATCCGCATGGGTGCATGTCACCTGCAGCGGTGCTCAGTAAGGATCACCTCAGAGGCTGACTCACTCACAGGGGTGAAATCCCCAAGGGTGCCTGTCACCTGCAGCGGTGCTCAGTAAGGATCACCCCAGAGGCTGACTCACTCACAGGGGTGTCATCCCCATGGGTGCATGTCACCTGCAGCGATGCTCAGTAAGGATCAACCCAGAGGCAAACATTCTCACAGGCGTGCCATCTCCATGGATGCATGTCACCTGCAGCGGTGCTCAGTAAGGATCACCCCAGAGGTTGACTCACCCACTGAGGTGAAATCCGCATGGGTGCATGTCACCTGCAGCGGTGCTCAGTAAGGATCACCTCAGAGGCTGACTCACTCACAGGGGTGAAATCCCCAAGGGTGCCTGTCACCTGCAGCGGTGCTCAGTAAGGATCACCCCAGAGGCTGACTCACTCACAGAGATGTCATCCCCATGGGTGCATGTCACCTTCAGCGATGCTCAGTAAGGATCACCACAGAGGCTGACTCACCCACATGGGTGTCATCCCCATGGGTGCATGTCACCTGCAGCGATGCTCAGTAAAGATCACCCACAGGGGTGTCATCCCCACAGGTGCGTGTCACCTGCAGCTTTGCTCAGTAAGGATCACCCTAGAGACTGACTCACGCACAGGGGTGTCATCCCCATGGGTGCATGTCACCTGCAGCGGTGCTCAGTAAGGATCACCCCAGAGGCTGACTCACCCACAGAGGTGTCATCCCCATGGGTGCATGTCTCCTGCAGCCGTGCTCAGTAAGTATCACCCCAGAGGCTGACTCACCCACATGGGTGTTATCCCCACGGTTGTATGTCACCTGCGGCGGTGCTCAGTAAGGATCACCCCAGAGGCTGACTCACCCACATGGGTGTCATCCCCACGGGTGCATGTCACCTGCAGCGGTGCTCAGTAAGGATCACCCCAGAGGCTGACTCACCCACAGAGGTGTCATCCCCATGGGTGCATGTCTCCTGCAGCGGCGCTCAGAAAGGATCACCCCAGAGGCAGACTCACTCAGAGAGGTGTCATCCCCAAGGGTGCATGTCACCTGCAGCAGTGCTCAGTAAGAATCACCCCAGAGGCTGACTCACTCACAGGGGTGAAATCCCCAAGGGTGCCTGTCACCTGCAGCGGTGCTCAGTAAGGATCACCCCAGAGGCTGACTCACTCACAGGGGTGTCATCACCATGGGTGCATGTCACCTGCAGCGATGCTCAGTAAGGATCAACCCAGAGGCAAACTTTCTCACAGGCGTGCCATCTCCATGGATGCATGTCACCTGCAGCGGTGCTCAGTAAGGATCACCCCAGAGGTTGACTCACCCACTGAGGTGAAATCCGCATGGGTGCATGTCACCTGCAGCGGTGCTCAGTAAGGATCACCTCAGAGGCTGACTCACTCACAGGGGTGAAATCCCCAAGGGTGCCTGTCACCTGCAGCGGTGCTCAGTAAGGATCACCCCAGAGGCTGACTCATTCACAGGGGTGTCATCCCCATGGGTGCGTGTCACCTGCAGCGATGCTCAGTAAGGATCAACCCAGAGGCAAACTTTCTCACAGGCGTGCCATCTCCATGGATGCATGTCACCTGCAGCGGTGCTCAGTAAGGATCACCCCAGAGGTTGACTCACCCACTGAGGTGAAATCCGCATGGGTGCATGTCACCTGCAGCGGTGCTCAGTAAGGATCACCTCAGAAGCTGACTCACTCACAGGGGTGAAATCCCCAAGGGTGCCTGTCACCTGCAGCGGTGCTCAGTAAGGATCACCCCAGAGGCTGACTCACTCACAGAGATGTCATCCCCATGGGTGCATGTCACCTTCAGCGATGCTCAGTAAGGATCACCACAGAGGCTGACTCAGTCACAGGGGTGTCATCCTCATGGGTGCATGTCACATGTAGCGGTGCTCAGTAAGGATCACCCCAGATGCTGACTCACTCACAGAGGGGTCATCCCCACGGGTGCATGTCACCTGCAGCGGCGCTCAGTAAGGATCACCCCAGAGGCTGACTCACCCACAGAGGTTTCATATCAACTGCAGCGGTGCTCAGTAAGGATCACCCCAGAGGCTGACTCACCCACAGAGTTGTCATCCCCATGGGTGCATGTCACCTGCAGCGGTGCTCAGTAAGGATCACCCCAGAAACTAACTCACTCACAGAGTTGTCATCCCCATGGGTGCTTGTCACCTGCAATGGTGCTCAGTAAGGATCACAGAAGAGGCTGACTCACCCACAGGGGTGTCATTCCCACAGGTGCTTGTCGCCTGCAGCGGTGCTGAGTAAGGATCACCCCAGAGGCTGACTCACCCACAGAGGTGTCATCCCCATGGGTGCATGTCGCCTGCAGCGGTGCTGAGTAAGGATCACCCCAGAGGCTGACTCACCCACAGAGGTGTCATCCCCACGGGTTCATGTCAGCTGCAGCGGTGCTCAGTATGGATCACCACAGAGGCTGACTCACCCACAGGGGTGTCATCCCCACGGGTGCATGTCACCTGCAGCAGTGCTCAGTAAGGATCACCCCAGAGACTGACTCACTCACAGAGGTGTCATCCCCATGGATGCATGTCACCTGCAGCGGTGCTCAGTAAGGATCACCCCAGAGGCTGACTCACTCACAGAGGTGTCATCCCCATGGGTGCTTGTCACCGGCAGCGATGCTCAGTAAGGATCACCCCAGAGGCAAACTTTCTCACAGGGGTGCCACCTTCATGGGTGCATGTTACCTGCAGCGGTGCTCAGTAAGGATCACCTCAGAGGCTGACTCACTCACAGGGGTGTCATCCCCATGGGTGCTTGTCACCGGCAGCGATGCTCAGTAAGGATCACCCCAGAGGCAAACTTTCTCACAGGGGTGCCACCTTCATGGGTGCATGTTACCTGCAGCGGTGCTCAGTAAGGATCACCCCAGAGGCTGACTCACTCACAGGGGTGTCATATCCCCATGGGTGCATATCAACTGCAGCGGTGCTCAGTAAGGATCACACCAGAGGCTGACTCACCCACAGGGGTGTGATCCCAATGGGTGCATGTCTCCTGCAGCGATGCTCTGTAAGGATCACCCCAGAGTCTGACTAACTCGCAGGGGTGTCATCCCCATGGGTGCATGTCACCTGCAGCAGTGCTCAGTAAGGATCACCCCAGAGTCTGACTAACTCGCAGGGGTGTCATCCCCATGGATGCATGTCACCTGCAGCGGTGCTCAGCAAGGATCACCCCAGAGGCTGACTCACTCACAGGGGAGTCATCCCCACGGGTGCATGTCACCTGCAGTGGTGCTCAGTAAGGATCAGCCCAGAGGCTGACTCACCCACAGAGGTGTCATCCCCATGGGTGCATGTCACCTACAGCGGCGCTCAGTAAGGATCACCCCAGAGGCTGACTCACCCACAGAGGTTTCATTCCCACGGTTGCATATAAACTGCAGCGGTGCTCAGTAAGGATCACCCCAGAGGCTGACTCACCCACAGAGGTGTCATCCCCATGGGTGCATGTCACCTGCAGCGGTGCTCAGTAAGGATCACCCCAGAAACTAACTCACTCACAGAGTTGTCATCCCCATGGGTGCTTGTCACCTGCAATGGTGCTCAGTAAGGATCACAGAAGAGGCTGACTAACCCACAGAGGTGTCATCCCCACGGGTTCATGTCAGCTGCAGCGGTGCTCAGTATGGATCACCACAGAGGCTGACTCACCCACACAGGTGTCATTCCCACGCTTGCATGTCACCTGCAGTGGTGCTCAGTAAGGATCACAGAAGAGGCTGACTCACCCACAGAGTTGTCATCCCCATGGGTGCATGTCACCTGCAGCGGTGTTCAGTAAGGATCACCCCAGAAACTAACTCACTCACAGAGTTGTCATCCCCATGGGTGCTTGTCACCAGCAATGGTGCTCAGTAAGGATCACAAAAGAGGCTGACTCACCCACAGGGGTGTCATTCCCACAGGTGCTTGTCGCCTGCAGCGGTGCTCAGTAAGGATCACCCCAGAGGCTGACTCACCCACAGAGGTGTCATCCCCATGGGTGCATGTCACCTGCAGCGGTGCTCAGTAAGGATCACCCCAGAGGCTGACTCACCCACAGAGGTGTCATCCCCATGGGTGCATGTCACCTGCAGCACTGCTCAGTAAGGATCACCCCAGAGGCTGACACACCCACATGGGTGTTATCCCCACGGTTGTATGTCACCTGCGGCGGTGCTCAGTAAGGATCACACCAGAGGCTGACTCACCCACATGGGTGTCATACCCACGGGTGCATGTCTCCTGCGGCGGTGCTCAGTAAGGATCACACCAGAGGCTGACTCACCCACATGGGTGTCATACCCACGGGTGCATGTCTCCTGCAGCGGTACTCAGTAAGCATCACCCCAGAGGCTGACTCACTCACAGAGGTGTCATTCCCACAGGTGCTTGTCACCTGCAGCGTTACTCAGTAAGGATCACCCCAGAGGCTGACTCACTCACAGGGGTGTCATTCCCACAGGTGCTTGTCACCTGCAGCGGTGCTCAGTAAGGATCACCCCAGAGGCTGACTCACTCACAGTGGTGTCATCCCCATGGGTGCATGTCACCTGCAGCAGTGCTCAGTAAGGATCACCCCAGAGGCTGACTCACTCACAGAGGTGTAATCCCATGGGTGCATGTCACCTGCAGCGGTGCTCAGTAAGGATCACCCCAGAGGCTGACTCACTCAGAGAGGTGTCATCCCCAAGGGAGCATGTCACCTGCAGCGGCGCTCAGGAAGGATCACCCCAGAGGCTGACTCACTCACAGGGGTGTCATCCTCATGGGTGCATGTCACCTGCAGCGGTGCTCAGTAAGGATCACCCCAGAAACTAACTCACCCACAGGGGTGTCATCCCCACGGTTGCATGTCACATGCAGCAGTGCTCAGTAAGGATCACCATAGAGGCTGACTCACTCACAGGGGTGTCATCCACACAGGTGCGTGTCACCTGCAGCAGTGGTCAGTAAGGATCACCCCAGAGGCTGACTCACCCACAGAGGTGTCATCCCCACGGGTGCATGTCACCTGCAGCGGTGCTCAGTAAGGATCACCCCAGAGGCTGACTCACCCACATGGGTGTCATCCCCACGGGTGCATGTCACATGCAGCGGTGCTCTATAAGGATCAACCCAGAAGCTGTCTCACCCACAGGGGTGTCATCTCCATAGGTGCATGTCACCTGCAGCAGTGCTCAGTAAGGATCACCCCAGAAGCTGACTCACTCACAGGGGTGTCATCCCCATGGGTGCATGTCACCTGCAGCCGTGCTCAGTAAGGATCACCCCAGAGGCTGACTCACTCACAGAGGTGTCATCCCCATGGGTGCATGTCACCTGCAAAGGTGCTCAGTAAGGATCACACCAGAGTCTGACTCACCCACAGGGGTGTCATTCCCACGGTTGCATGTCACATGCAGCGTTGATCAATAAGGATCACCCAGAGGCTGACTCACTCACAGAGGTGTCAACCCCATGGATGCATGTCACCCGCAGCGGTGCTCAGTAAGGATCACCCCAGAGGCTGACTTACTCACAGAGGTGTCAACCCCATGGGTGCATGTCACCTGCAGCTGTGCTCAGTAAGGATCACTCCAGAGGCTGACTCAATCACAGGGGTGTCATACGCACAGGTGCTTGTCACCTGAAGCGGTGCTCAGTAAGAATCACCCCAGAGGCTGACTCACCCACAGGGGTGTCATCCCCACGGGTGCATGTCACCTGCAGCGGTGTTCAGTAAGGATCACCCCAGAGGCTGACTCACCCACAGAGGTGTCATTCCCACGGGTGCATGTCACCTGCAATGGTGCTCAGTAAGGATCACCCCAGAGGCTGACACACCCACAGGGGTGTCATCCCCATGGGTGCATGTCACCTTCAGCAGTGCTCAGTAAGAATCACCCCAGAAACTAACTCACCCACAGGGGTGTCATCCCCATGGGTGCATGTCACCTGCAATGGTGCTCAGTAAGGATCACCCCAGAGGCTGACTCACTCACAGAGTTGTCATCCACATGGGTGCATGTCACCTGCAGCGATGCTCAGTAAGGATCACAGAAGAGGCTGACTCACCCACAGGGGTGTCATTCCCACAGGTGCTTGTCGCCTGCAGCGGTGCTCAGTAAGGATCACCCCAGAGGCTGACTCACCCACAGAGGTGTCATCCCCACGGGTGCATGTCACCTGCAGCGGTGCTTAGTAAGGATCACTCCAGAGGCTGACTCACTCACATGGGTTTCATCGACTGGGTGCATGTCACCTGCAGCGATGCTCAGTAAGGATCACCCCAGAAACTAACTCACCCACAAGGGTGTCATCCCCATGGGTGCATGTCACCTGCAGTCGTGCTCAGTAAGGATCACCCCAGAGACCCCAGAGGCTGACTCACCCACAGAGGTGTCATCCCCACGGGTGCATGTCACCTGCAGCGGTGCTCAGTAAGGTTCACCCTAGAGGCTGACTCACTCACAGGGGTGTCATATCCCCATGGGTGCATATCAACTGCAGCGGTGCTCAGTAAGGATCACACCAGAGGCTGACTCACTCACAGGGGTGTGATCCCAATGGGTGCATGTCTCCTGCAGCGATGCTCTGTAAGGATCACCCCAGAGTCTGACTAACTCGCAGGGGTGTCATCCCCATGGATGCATGTCACCTGCAGCAGTGCTCAATAAGGATCTCCCCAGAGGATGACTCACGCACAGGGTTGTCATCCCTATGGATGCATGTCACCTGCAGCGGTGCACAGTAAGGATCACCCCAAGGCTGACAGACCCATAGGGGTGTCATGTCTCCTGCAGCGTTACTCAGTAAGGATCACCCCAGAGGCTGACTCACTCACAGGGGTATTATCCCCATGGGTGCATGTCACCTGCAGCGGTGCTCAGTAAGGATAACCCCAGAGGCTGACTCACTCACAGGGGTGTCATCCCCATGGGTGCATGTCACCTGCAGCGGTGTTCAGTAAGGATCACCCCAGAGGCTGACTCACTCACAGGGGTGTCATCCCCATGGGTGCATGTCACCTGCAGCGGTGCTCAGTAAGGATCACCCCAGAGGCTGACTCACTCACAGGGGTGTCATCCCCATGGGTGCATGTCACCTGCAGCGGTGCTCAGTAAGGATCACCCCAGAGGCTGACTCACTCACAGAGGTGTCAACCCCATGAGTGCATGTCACCTGCAATGGTGCTCAGTAAGGATCACAGAAGAGGCTGACTCACCCACAGGGGTGTCATTCCCACAGGTGCTTGTCGCCTGCAGCGGTGCTGAGTAAGGATCACCCCAGAGGCTGACTCACGCACAGAGGTGTCATCCCCATGGGTGCATGTCACCTGCAGCGGTGCTGAGTAAGGATCACCCCAGAGGCTGACTCACTCACAGGGGTGTCATTCCCATGAATGCATGTCACCTGCAGCGGTGCTCAGTAAGGATCACCCCAGAGGCTGACTCACTCACAGGGGTGTCATCCCCATGGGTGCTTGTCACCGGCAGCGATGCTCAGTATGGATCACCCCAGAGGCAAACTTTCTCACAGGGGTGCCACCTTCATGGGTGCATGTTACCTGCAGCGGTGCTCAGTAAGGATCACCTCAGAGGCTGACTCACTCACAGGGGTGAAATCCCCATGGATGCATGTCACCTGCAGCGAAGCTCAGTAAGGAATACCCCAGAGGCTGACTCACTCACAGGGGTGTCATCCCCACGGGTGCATGTCACCTGCAGCGGTGCTCAGTAAGGATCACCACAGAGGCTGACTCATCCACAGGGGTGTCATCCCCACGGGTGCATGTCACCTGCAGCAGTGCTCAGTAAGGATCACCTAAGAGACTGACTCACTTACAGAGGTGTCATCCCCATGGGTGCATGTCACCTGCAGCAGTGCTCAGTAAGGATCACCCCAGAGGCTGACTCACCCACAGGGGTGTCATCCCCATGGTTGCATGCGACCTGCAGCGGTGCTCAGTAAGGATCACCCCAGAGGGTGACTCACTCACAGATTTGTCATCTCCATGGGTGCATGTCACCTGCAGCAGTGCTCAGTAAGGATCACCCCAGAGGCGGACACACTCACAGGGGTGTCATCCTCATGGGTACATGTCACCTGCAGCGGTGCTCAGTAAGGATCACCCCAGAGGCTGACTCACTCACAGAGGTGTCATCCCATGGGTGCATGTCACCTGCAGTGATGCTCATTAAGGATCACCCCAGAAGCTGACTCACTCACAGGGGTGTCATCCCCATGGGTGCTTGTCATCTGCAGCGGTGCTCAGTAAGGATCACACCAGAGGCTGACTCACTCACAGGGGTGTCATCCCCACGGGTGCATGTCACCTGCAGCGGTGCTCAGTAAGGATCACCCCAGAGGCTGACTCACTCACAGGGGTGTCATCCCTACGATTGCATGTCACCTGCAGCTGTGCTCAGTAAGGATCACTCCAGAGGCTGACTCACTCACAGGGGTGTGATCCCAATGGGTGCATGTCTCCTGCAGCGGTGCTCAGTAAGGATCACTCCAGAGGCTGACTAACTCGCAGGGGTGTCATCCCCATGGGTGCATGTCACCTGCAGCAGTGCTCAGTAAGGATCTCCCCAGAGGCTGATTCACGCAGAGGGTTGTCATCCCCATGGATGCATGTCACCTGCAGCGGTGCTCAGTAAGGATCACCCCAAGGCTGACTTACCCATAGGGGTGTCATGTCTCCTGCAGCGGTACTCAGTAAGCATCACCCCAGAAGCTGACTCACTCACAGGGGTGTCATCCCCATGGGTGCATGTCACCTGCAGCGGTGCTCAGTAAGGATCACCCCAGAGGCTGACTCACTCACAGAGGTGTCAACCCCATGGGTGCATGTCACCTGCAGCTGTGCTCAGTAAGAATCACCCCAGAGGCTGACTCAATCACAGGGGTGTCATACGCACAGGTGCTTGTCACCTGGAGCGGTGCTCAGTAAGAATCACCCCAGAGGCTGACTCACCCACAGGGGTGTCATCCCCACGGGTGCAAGTCACCTGCAGCGGTGCTCAGTAAGGATCACCCAAGAAGCTATCTCACCCACAGGGGTGTCATCTCCATGGGTGCATGTCACCTGCAGCGGTGCTCAGTAAGGATCACCCCAGAGGCTGACTCACTCACAGGGGTGTCATTCCCATGGGTGCATGTCACCTGCAGCGGTGCTCAGTAATTATCACCCCAGAGGCTGACTCACTCACAGGGGTGTCATCCCCATGGGCGCCTGTCACCTGCAGCGGTGCTCAGTAAGGATCACCCCAGAGGCTGACTCACTCACAGGGGTGTCATCCCCATGGGTGCATGTCACCTGCAGCGGTGCTCAGTAAGGATCACCCCAGAAGCTGACTCACTCACAAGGGTGTCATCCCCATGGGTGAATGTCACCTGCAGCGGTGCTCAGTAAGGATCACCCTAGAGACTGACTCACGCACAGGGGTGTCATCCCCACGGGTGCATGTCACCTGCAGCGCTGCTCAATAAGGGTCACCCCAGAGGCTGACTCACTCACAGGGGTTTCATCCCCATGGGTGCATATCATCTGCAGCGGTGCTCAGTAAGGATCACCCCAGAGGCTAACTCACTCACAGGGGTGTCATCCCCATGGGCGCCTGTCACCTGCAGCGGTGCTCAGTAAGGATCAATCCAGAGGCTGACTCATCCACAGAGGTGTCATCCCCATGGGTGCATGTCTCTTGCAGCCGTGCTCAGTAAGGATCACCCCAGAGGCTGACTCACCCACATGGGTGTCATCCCCACGGGTGCATGTCACCTGCAGCAGTGCTCAGTAAGGATCACCCCAGAGGCTGACTCACTCACAGGGGTGTCATCCCCATAGGTGCATGTCACCTGCAGCGGTGCTCAGTAAGGATCACCCCAGATACTGACTCACTCACAGAGGTGTCATCCCCATGGGTGCATGTCACCTGCAGCGGTGCTCAGTAAGGATCACCCTAGAGACTGACTCACGCACAGGGGTGTCATCCCCACGGGTGCATGTCACCTGCAGCGCTGCTCAATAAGGGTCACCCCAGAGGCTGACTCACCCACAGGGGTGTCATCCCAACGGGTGCATGTCATCTGCAGCGGTGCTCAGAAAGGATCACCCCAGAGGCAGACTCACTCAGAGAAGTGTCATCCCCAAGGGTGCATGTCACCTGCAGCACTGCTCAGTAAGGATCACCCCAGAGGCTGACTCACTCACAGGGGTGTCATCCCCACGGGTTCATGTCACCTGCAGCGGTGCTCAGTAAGGATCACCCCAGAAGCTGACTCACTCACAGGGGTGTCATCCCCATGGGTGAATGTCACCTGCAGCGGTGCTCAGTAAGGATCACCCTAGAGACTGACTCACGCACAGGGGTGTCATCCCCACGGGTGCATGTCACCTGCAGCGCTGCTCAATAAGGGTCACCCCAGAGGCTGACTCACCCACAGGGGTGTCATCCCAACGGGTGCATGTCATCTGCAGCGGTGCTCAGAAAGGATCACCCCAGAGGCAGACTCACTCAGAGAAGTGTCATCCCCAAGGGTGCATGTCACCTGCAGCAGTGCTCAGTAAGGATCACCCCAGAGGCTGACTCACTCACAGGGGTGTCATCCCCACGGGTGCATGTCACCTGCAGCGGTGCTCAGTAAGGATCACCCCAGAGGCTGACTCACTCACAGGGGTGTCATCCCCATGGGTGCATGTCACCTGCAGCGGTGCTCAGTAAGGATCACCCCAGAGGCTGACTCACACACAGGCATGTCATCCCCACGGGTGCATGTCACCCGCAGCGGCAGTGCTCAGTAAGGATCACCCCAGAGTCTGACACACTCAGAGAGGTGTCATCCCCATAGGTGCATGTCACCTGCAGCGGCGCTCAGGAAGGATCACCCCAGAGGCTGACTCACTCACAGGGGTGTCATCCCCATGGGCGCCTGTCACCTGCAGCGGTGCTCAGTAAGGATCAATCCAGAGGCTGACTCATCCACAGAGGTGTCATCCCCATGGGTGCATGTCTCTTGCAGCCGTGCTCAGTAAGGATCACCCCAGAGGCTGACTCACCCACATGGGTGTCATCCCCACGGGTGCATGTCACCTGCAGCAGTGCTCAGTAAGGATCACCCCAGAGGCTGACTCACTCACAGGGGTGTCATCCCCATAGGTGCATGTCACCTGCAGCGGTGCTCAGTAAGGATCACCCCAGATACTGACTCACTCACAGAGGTGTCATCCCCATGGGTGCATGTCACCTGCAGCGGTGCTCAGTAAGGATCACCCCAGATGCTGACTCATTCACAGAGGGGTCATCCCCACGGGTGCATGTCAGCTGCAGCGGTGCTCAGTAAGGATCACACCAGAGGCTGACTCACCCACAGGGGTGTCATTCCCACGGTTGCATGTCACATGCAGCGTTGATCAATAAGGATCACCCAGAGGCTGACTCACTCACAGGGGTGTCATTCCCACGGTTGGATGTCACCTGCAGTGGTGGTCAGTAAGGATCACCCCAGAGGCTGACTCACCCACAGAGGTGTCATCCCCATGGGTGCATGTCACCTGCAGTGGTGCTCAGTAAGGATCACCCCAGAGGCTGACTCACCCACAGAGGTGTCATTCCCACGCTTGCATGTCACCTGCAGTGGTGCTCAGTAAGGATCACCCCAGAGGCTAACTCACCCACAGAGGTGTCATTCCCATGGGTGCATGTCACCTGCAGCGGTGCTCAGTAAGGATCACCCCAGAGGCTAAGTCACTCACAGGGGTATCATCCCCACGGGTGCATGTCACCTGCAGCGGTGCACAGTAAGGATCACCCCCAAGGCTGACTTACCCATAGGGGTGTCATGTCTCCTGCAGCGGTACTAAGTAAGCATCACCCCAGAGGCTGACTCACTCACAGGGGTGTCATTCCCATGGTTGCATGTCACTTGCAGCGGTGCTCAATAAGGATCACCCCAGAAACTAACTCACCCACAGGGGTGTCATTCCCATGGTTGCATGTCACCTGCAGCAGTGCTCAGTAAGGATCACCCCAGAGGCTGACACACCCACAGGGGTGTCATTCCCATGGTTGCTTGTCACCTGCAGTGGTGCTCAGAAAGGATCACACCAGAGTTGACTCACTCACAGAGGTGTCATCCCCATGGGTGCATGTCACCTGCAGCGGTGCTCAGTAAGGATCACACCAGAGTTGACTCACTCACAGGGGTGTCATCCCCATGGGTGCATGTCACCTGCAGCGGTGCTCAGTAAGGATCACACCAGAGTTGACTCACTCACAGAGGTGTCAACCCCATGGGTGCATGTCACCTGCAGCAGTGCTCAGTAAGAATCACCCCAGAGGCTGACTCACCCACAGGGGTGTCATTCCCATGGTTGCATGTCACCTGCAGCAGTGCTCAGTAAGGATCACCCCAGAGGCTGACACACCCACAGGGGTGTCATCCCCATGGGTGCATGTCACCTGCAGCGATGCTCAGTAAGGATCACCCCAGAGGCTGACTCACCCACAGGGGTGTCATCCTCATGGGTGCATGTCACCTGCAGCGGTGCTTAGTAAGGATCACTCCAGAGGCTGACTCACCCACAGAGGTGTCATCCCCATGGGTGCTTGTCACCTGCAGCGGTGCTCAGTAAGGATCACCCAGAGGCTGACTCACTCACAGAGGTGTCATCCCCATGGGTGCATGTCACCTGCAGCGGTGCTCAGTAAGGCTCACCCCAGAGGCTGACGCACCCACATGGGTGTCATCCCCACGGGTGCATGTCACATGCAGCGGTGCTCTATAAGGATTAACCCAGAAGCTGTGTCACCCGCATGGGTGTCATCCCCACGGGTGCATGTCACATGCAGCGGTGCTCTATAAGGATGAACCCAGAAGCTGTCTCGCCCACAGGGGTGTCATCCCCATGGGTGCATGTCACCTGCAGCAGTGCTCAGTAAGGATCACCCCAGAGGCGGACTCACTCACAGGGGTATCATCCACATGGGTGTGTGGCACCCCAGGGGTCTGGTTCCCACAGTAACAGCAATGTTATGTCTGAGAGCAGGTGGGAGGTCTCTTGGTCAGGGATCCTATGCATGCCACACCTCCTGCCCAGTCCTGGGAGGGGAAGAACTTCCCCTATATAAACCTAGGGCTGAGGCAGGGTTAGGGAGTAGAGAAGAAGTAGAGACAGAGAAGCAGATATAGGAAAAGAACATCAGGAGCTCTGTGGGAGCAGTGCTACAAGGAGTCAGGGGCTGGCAGCTGCAGAGCTCGCCCTGACTGAGAAGTTATCACCGGACCCGGAGTCCGAGGCTGTGGGGACTAACTCCTATCCAGCAGCAGAAACCGACCGGCAGGGGATTGCAGGTCCTCTGGCCCAGAAACCCGAAGGCACGGTCACACGCGTGGGACCAGCACCGCTGTCGTGGAGCGGAAGCTACTAGAAGGCCTCGAGTCACCGGCCATACGGGTGAGCACCACACGGTACACTCAGGGATGTGGGCTACTTATACCCGCCTCTAGCAAGGTAGCCGGAAGAGTATCGTTAGTTTGGGAGGCCTACAACTCCGCCTGGCCAGGGGAGATCCCATCTGCTCAAGGACTGACCAGGCCCCAATCGCTAGCCAGTACTCCGGGAGGGTCTATCTTTGTCACCAGTAAAGACCCTGAACTACACCGTACCGTCTCCGAGTGGTTCCTGCTACCCCCATCATCCACGTCGGCTGCCCTGAGGCCATACCCCTCCCGTTGGGGGTTATACTATCACGCTGCACAATCCTACCACCGGCCTCAGCGGTCTGCCCTGCAGCAGCAGCTCCTTAGCTGTACTCAACGGGTGGCGTAGTCGTCCAACATCTACCGCTAATACAGCGCCACTTAGTCTGACTCCCTGGGCACGGACCGGATCACCGCCACGAGACTACAACCCTCAAGAGATCCGGCTCCGGGTAAGCTCCCGCGTGCGCAACGCAGCGCGACACAGGCCCAGGGGCGCGTCAACTTTTGGCGTAGTCGGCAGGATTTCGTGCCCGCAACCACCGGGTACTGCGTGCCTGAAAAAGACTGTTCAAACTTACCTGTGGTGAAGATTCCCGCCATCCGGCGCCATCTTCCGCTTCCTTCCCGCCATCTGTGGAGTTTTCCCGCCATCCGGCGCCATCTTCGGCCTTCTTCCCGCCATACGTGAAGTTTTCCCGCCATTGGACGCCATCTTGAGGACGCCGCGCGGGAAGAAGAGGGGCGTGGACTCCGAAAGCGCGCGAGAACTGAAGCCCCGCCTCACGTCCGGACGTTGCGTAAGGTCCTGGAAGGAGCCCAGCAGACGCCGACGTCACAGGAGCGCGACGGAAGGTCCTCAACCCTGACGATCCACTGCGGAGCCGCGGCCTACGGAAGAGGATCATCGCAAGGTAGGCCACGGTCCACTAGGGGGGAGAAGGATGTCGGATACGGAGGAGAGCTTCACCGCTTCAACCCCCGCCAGCGCCACCGCTGTTGCGGTCATGCCTTTCACCATGCCCTATATCCCGGGGGCAGCCTGGCTACCCCAGTACTCAGGGGAGTCACATACCCTGCATGACTTTAGAGAAAAGCTGGATAGCCTCTTCCAGGTGTACCCCCTCACAGAGGTGCAAAAAGTGAGCATCCTGGTGGCCCAATTAACCGGGGCAGCCCAAAGGGAGGTAAAGTCCTGGCCACCTGGGGGGAGGACTGTCGCAGGGATACTAACCCGGCTGAGGGACACCTTTGATACCCGCACCTCAGCCGAGATCAAGCTTAGATTCTACGGGTGCAAACAGCGGGCACATGAGAGTATAAGGGACTATGCCCTGAACCTACAAGAGGCCCTGAGAGCCATTAAGCAGACCGACCCTGACGGCGTGGGAGACGAGGACAGGCTGTTGACTGAACAATTTATAGAGGGTTTATATTGCAATGCCCACCGAACCCAGTTGCGGGCAATGGCCTTACAGGACCCTCATCTGGGATTTGCACAGTTCAAGGACAGAGCCATCCGGGTGCTTCGAGAACCGGCACCAGGTGGCGTTGTGACCCCCAGACGCCCCACTACCACTTACCACCAGGAGGCGGCGCCCTTGTCGGCAGGGCCTGTGGGAGCTGGTGCGCAGGCTTTGAACAATGACCCGGCTCCAGACCTGCACCATCAGGTCCAAGAGCTAGCTAAAAGCGTTGCTGCGCTAACCCGAACTGTGCAGTCTTTACAGGTTTCCACTCCAGGGAAGATCCAGCTGGCATCCGGACCGGAGGACATCCCGTGGCGTCGACCAAGGAGGACCCCACCGGCCAGAGGAAGACCCAGCGACCGATACAACGAGGACGGACGACCCATCTGCCGCCGCTGCAATCAACCCGGACATATGGCAAGGTACTGTCCTTTAAACTGGCACAACCTGGGGTAGAGGGCCAACCCCCAGGAAAAAGATCACCAGGCCCATCGAACTGGCGCGACAAATATGTGGGAGGACGTCCAGTCTTACCCGTGGTACTGGATGGCATTCCTATGAGTGCCCTACTGGACACCGGGTCACAGGTCACCACCATCCCGTACGTGCTCTTCAAGCAGTACTGGAATGACTCGGATATCACCCGCTACCCTGACGACGACTTGAGTATCATCGCCAGCAATGGTCAGCCCGTGCCACAGATTGGATTTAAAGAGGTGACCATTAAAATCGGTAGAGTCGAACTGGCAGCACAGGGACTGATCATTGTAGACATTGACAAACACGAGAGTCACCCAAAGATAACTCTAGGAACTAATGTAATTGAAAATTGTCTTGCAGAGGTGATTTTCCTTTTACAGCAGGTTGCCAAGAACGCCAGCTCCGGCCAGCAGCGAGTGCTCCAGAAAGAGATCCGGGCACTGATGCGACGGCAACAGCTAGAACTCTCCGGTGGTGAGATTGGTAGCGTGCGAATGTGTGACCCTTTCCCTATTGCCATGCCCCCGAAAAGTGAAATGATGATTTGGTGCCGGGCAGCTATTGGTCTGAGAGGTAGAGATTACCAGGCAATGGTAGAACCAGTTTACTCAGACAGTAGGCCCACCATTTTGACAGCACGGGGGGTGGTCAATGTACGCCATGGGAGGGTGCCCGTTCGCATAATAAATATCGGGAAGAGGGAAGTGTACCTGCCCCGGTATGCCACGCTAGCCAAATTGTATACCATCAATCAAGATTCCATACAGTCCGTAGAACCCTTGCCTCCATCTTCCCCGGAGGAAGGTAACGGCTCTCAGAAAACAATGGAGGACTGGTGTCAGCAAGTACATTTGGGTACTGACTCCACTCCCTCACACCAGAAACAGGGAGTCTATCGGGTGGTTCAAGAGTACGAGAGAGTGTTTAGTAAACACCCGTTAGACTTCGGGCGAGTCAAGGGGGTAGAACACCACATCCCCACGGGAGACCATCCTCCCATAAAAGAGAGGTATCGACCCGTACCCCCTGCACACTACCAACACGCCAAGGGGATGCTTAGAGACATGAAGGAGGCTGGGGTGATCAGGGATAGCTGTAGCCCCTGGGCAGCTCCACTAGTCTTAGTCAAAAAGAAAGACAACACCATGAGGATGTGTGTAGATTACCGGAAAATTAACTGTATCACACACAAGGATGCGTACCCCTTACCAAGGATAGAGGAGTCTTTGGCTGCTTTAAGATCTGCTAACTTCTTCTCTACCTTGGATCTCACTAGTGGGTACTGGCAGGTTCCTGTAGCAGAGGCGGACCGGGAGGAGACCGCATTCACCACCCCGATGGGACTTAGCGAGTTTACCTGCATGCCGTTCGGACTCTGCAACGCACCAGGAACCTTCCAACGATTAATGGAGTGCTGTCTGGGCCACAGAAACTTCGAGACGGTCCTGCTGTACCTGGACGATGTCATCGTATATTCCAAGACGTATGAGGACCACCTGAAACACCTGGCGGAAGTGTTCGAAGCTCTGGCAAGCTACGGCCTAAAGGTGAAACCCTCCAAGTGTCACCTCCTGAAACCAAAGGTGCAGTACCTGGGACACGTGGTGAGCGCTGATGGAGTGGCTCCCGACCCTGATAAGATCACCGCAATTAAGGAATGGCCAAGTCCCTCCAGTGTAAAGGAAGTGCGGCAGTTCCTCAGGTTGGTAGGCTATTACCGCAGATTCATCCCCGGTTTCACCAAAAAGGCAGCTCCTATGCAGGACCTCCTGATAGGCCAGTCCCGGAAGGCCAAGAACCAGAAGCCACCCTTCAGATGGGAGAAGTTAGAAGAAGAGTCCTTCCGCCAGCTGAAGATGGCCCTCACGGGGGATGAAATCCTGGCGTACCCTGATTACAGCCAGCCCTTCATCCTCTACACCGACGCAAGTAACATCGGGCTAGGAGCCGTGCTGTCCCAGATCCAGCAGGGGAAAGAACGAGTAATCGCTTACGCCAGCCGAAAACTGCAACCCACCGAGAGAAACCCTGAGAATTACAGCTCATTTAAGCTAGAGTTCCTGGCAGTGGTGTGGGCAGTCACTGAACGCTTTAAGCACTACCTCGCTTCCTTACGGTTCACTGTGTACACGGATAACAACCCGTTGACACACCTGGACACAGCAAGACTCGGTGCCCTAGAGCAGAGATGGATGGCCCGTCTGTCCAACTACGAGTTCACAATCAAATACCGGGCAGGACGCTCCAATACCAACGCGGACGCCCTGTCCAGGATGCCAAACCTACCGGACGTAGGAGAAGATCCAGAGGGACTGGAAGAAGTCGAACTCCCCGCGTTCCACCGTCATGGGACTATCCAGTATTCCCACCGGGTAAGGAGTAAGCAAGCTGCTACGTTTAATCCCTTGCCTCACTACAACTGGGCGGAAACGCAAGACAGTGACCCTGCCGTCCGACTGGTGAAGGAGATGCTGACTCGGCCAGAGGCTCGCCTTGACCCAGACGCTCCGGAGGAAGCCAAGCAACTGTGGGTTGAGAAGAGTCGACTGTTCCTTTATAAGGGGAAGTTGTGCCGCCGAATGGTTAACTCCCGGACGCATGAACTAATCTGGCAAGTAGTGGTGCCACGAAGAGACGCAGCCGTGGTGATGGAGGCATACCACGACGGGGCTGGACACTTCGGATGGAAGAAGCTGGAGTTCCTGCTGCGCGGGCGGTTCCACTGGGTAGGCATGAGGGGAACCATCGAGAGGTGGTGCAGAGACTGTGGCCCGTGCAACCTAAGAAGGAAGGACCGTGCCAGCCAGAAGACTCCCCTGCAGTCCATCGTCACCCGGCAGCCGTTGGAACTGGTAGCCTTGGATCATGTAAAACTGACCCCAAGCAGAAGTGGCTACGTCTACGCACTAACCATCGTGGATCACTACTCCCGGTTCTTGGTTGTCGTCCCCGTCAAGGACTTAACAGCTCGAACAGCAGCTAGAGCCTTCCAGCAGCATTTCTGCCGTCCACACGGGTACCCGAACCAAGTGTTGACAGACCAGGGACCTGCCTTTGAAGCGGAGGTCTTCCAAGAATTCTGCACTCTGTATGGCTGCCGGAAGATAAGGACGACACCCTATCATCCGCAAACTAATGGACTTTGTGAGAAAATGAACCAGGTGGTGATAGATCTTTTGAAAACATTGCCCCTGGAAGAACGCAGTCTGTGGCCTGAGAGGCTGCCCGACCTAGTGGACCTATACAACCACATCCCGGTAGGTTCCACCAACTGTACCCCGGCTTACCTGATGAGGGCAAGACCTGGTAAGCTACCTGTTGACCTGGAGATGGGAGTCCTGACACCCGAGGACACTTCACCAGAAGCAGACTGGGACACAGAGAGGCAGCAGCAGTACCGGAAAGTACAGGAGAGCGTGGAGCGAAGTCTCTGTCAAGCTAGGGAAAGACAAGAGAAAACTTACAACCAGTATGCTCCCGCTGTTCCCCTGGTACCCGGAGAGCAGGTCTTGAAGAGGAAAAGGCGGCTCCACAAGTTGGACGACCAGTGGGAGAAGGACCCGTACATCGTACTGCCCTCAAGCCACGACAACCCAAAGGTCTGTACCATCAGTAAAGACGGAGGGGAAACCACAACCATTGTATCCCGGGATCACCTGAAGAAGTGTCCCGAACAGCTACGGAACCCTGAAGAGGAACAAGAAGACCCTCGACCCGTAGAGGAAAGGGAAGATATGGTTAGTACTGTGCTCGGAGACTTCCCTCGGTCTTGGACTCAAGTCAATGGCGCAGTTGTGGTACCCGTACTCACCTTCCTCCAACCAGCATCCCAAGCACCTACGGAGCAACAGGTAGAGCTGGAAGAACAGCCGGTCCAGGAGGCAGAAGACCCCACACCAGCAGACCAGGAGGATCAACCCTCTGCTTATGGTGAACCTGCCATGCCTCTAGTGAGCCAAAGGGCCCGTGGACAGCTGCCCAGTTTACCCTTGACAGTTCCTACACCCTGTAGTTCGGGGCTAGACAGTCAGCTCCGTAGGTCCACTAGGACCACTAGAGGCCAGTTACCCGCACGTTGGAGGATTTGAAGTGTATAAGTTGTTTTATTTATGGTTACCTGTTTTTCTTGTTGCTTGTGTATAATTATGTGTTTCTAGTTATTTTTAGGAGTCCTTGGTGGATTTACCGGGAATCCTTGTACAATTGGTTGGAGCGTAACCTAGGAATGGACTAAAGACTGTTAAGGACTCGGGGCAGGACAGACCCCTACCTGGTTACGTCTCCCTGTTTTGGTGAAATGGACACCTTGCTTTTCTTCAAAAACTGCACCCGGTTGCGGACACGCCGTGACCATCCTTATGTGTTTTTCTTATTGTATTATTATTGTTTATACCTTGTTATGTTTTTCTAAAAATATGTTTAGTCCCGGAGTACTAAATTTCACTAGGGGGGAATGTGGCACCCCAGGGGTCTGGTTCCCACAGTAACAGCAATGTTATGTCTGAGAGCAGGTGGGAGGTCTCTTGGTCAGGGATCCTATGCATGCCACACCTCCTGCCCAGTCCTGGGAGGGGAAGAACTTCCCCTATATAAACCTAGGGCTGAGGCAGGGTTAGGGAGTAGAGAAGAAGTAGAGACAGAGAAGCAGATATAGGAAAAGAACATCAGGAGCTCTGTGGGAGCAGTGCTACAAGGAGTCAGGGGCTGGCAGCTGCAGAGCTCGCCCTGACTGAGAAGTTATCACCGGACCCGGAGTCCGAGGCTGTGGGGACTAACTCCTATCCAGCAGCAGAAACCGACCGGCAGGGGATTGCAGGTCCTCTGGCCCAGAAACCCGAAGGCACGGTCACACGCGTGGGACCAGCACCGCCGTCGTGGAGCGGAAGCTACTAGAAGGCCCCGAGTCACCGGCCATACGGGTGAGCACCACACGGTACACTCAGGGACGTGGGCTACTTATACCCGCCTCTAGCAAGGTAGCCGGAAGAGTATCGTTAGTTTGGCAGGCCTACAACTCCGCCTGGCCAGGGGAGATCCCATCTGCTCAAGGACTGACCAGGCCCCAATCGCTAGCCAGTACTCCGGGAGGGTCTATCTTTGTCACCAGTAAAGACCCTGAACTACACCGTACCGTCTCCGAGTGGTTCCTGCTACCCCCATCATCCACGTCGGCTGCCCTGAGGCCATACCCCTCCCGTTGGGGGTTATACTATCACGCTGCACAATCGTACCACCGGCCTCAGCGGTCTGCCCTGCAGCAGCAGCTCCTTAGCTGTACTCAACGGGTGGCGTAGTCGTCCAACATCTATCGCTAATACAGCGCCACTTAGTCTGACTCCCTGGGCACCGCCACGAGACTACAACCCTCAAGAGATCCGGCTCCGGGTAAGCTCCCGCGTGCGCAACGCAGCGCGACACAGGCCCAGGGGCGCGTCAGGTGCATGTCACCTGCAGCGGTGCTCAGCAAGGATCACCCCAAAGGCTGACTCACACACAGGGGTGTCATCCACATGGGTGCATGTCACCCGCAGCGGTGCTCAGCAAGGATCACCCCAGAGGCTGACTCACTCACAGAGGTGTCATCCCCATGGGTGCATGTCACCTGCAGCGGTGCTCAGTAAGGATCACCCTAGAGACTGACTCACCCACAGGGGTGTCATTCCCACAGGTGCTTGTCACCTTCAGCGATGGTCAGTAAGGATCACACCAGAGGCTGACTCACTCACAGGGGAGTCATCCCCACGGGTGCATGTCACCTTCAGCGATGGTCAGTAAGGATCACACCAGAGGCTGACTCACTCACAGGGGAGTCATCCCCACGGGTGCATGTCACCTGCAGCGGTGCTCAGTAAGGATCACCCAGAGGCTGACTCACTCACAGAGGTGTCATATCCCCATGGATGCATGTCACCTGCAGCGGTGCTCAGTAAGGATCACACCAGAGGCTGACTCACCCACAGGGGTGTCATCTCCATGGGTGCATGTCACCTGCAGCTTTGCTCAGTAAGGATCACCCCAGAGGATGACTCACTCACAGGGGTGTCATTCCCACTGCAGCGGTGCTCAGTAAGGATCACCCCATAGGCTGACTCACCCACTGAGGTTTCATTCCCACGGTTGCATATCAACTGCAGCGGTGCTCAGTAAGGATCACCCCAGAGGCTGACTCACCCACAGAGGTGTCATCCCCATGGGTGCATGTCACCTGCAGCGGTGCTCAGTAAGGATCACCCCAGAGGCTGACTCACTCACAGAGTTGTCATCCCCATGGGTGCTTGTCACCTGCAATGGTGCTCAGTAAGGATCACAGAAGAGGCTGACTCACCCACAGGGGTGTCATTCCCACAGGTGCTTGTCGCCTGCAGCGGTGCTGAGTAAGGATCACCCCAGAGGCTGACTCACCCACAGAGGTGTTATCCCCATGGGTGCATGTCACCTGCAGCGGTGCTTAGTAAGGATCACTTCAGAGGCTGACTCACTCACATGGGTTTCATCGACTGGGTGCTTGTCACCTGCAGCGATGCTCAGTAAGGATCACCCCAGAAACTAACTCACCCACAAGGGTGTCATCCCCATGGGTGCATGTCACCTGCAGCGGAGCTCTATAAGGATCAACCCAGAAGCTGTCTCACCCACAGGGGTGTCATCCCCATGGGTGCATGTCACCTGCAGCGGTGCTCAGTAAGGATCACCCCAGAGGCGGACTCACTCACAGGGGTGTCATCCACATGGGTGCATGTCACCTGCTGCGGTGCTCAGTAAGGATCACACCAGAGGCTGACTCACTCACAGGGGTGTCATCCACATGGGTGCATGTCACCTGCAGCGGTGCTCAGCAAGGATCACCCCAGAGGCTGACTCACTGACAGGGCTGTGATCCCCATGGGTGCATGTCACCTGCAGCGGTGCTCAGTAAGGAACACCCCAAAGGCTGACTCACTCACAGGGGAGTCATCCCCACGGGTGCATGTCACCTGCAGTGGTGCTCAGTAAGGATCAACCAGAGGCTGACTCACTCACAGAGGTGTCACCCCCATGGGTGCATGTCACCTGCAGCGGTGCTCAGTAAGGATCACACCAGAGGCTGACTCACCCACAGGGGTGTCATCTCCATGGGTGCATGTCACCTGCAGCTTTGCTCAGTAAGGATCACCCCAGAGGCTGACTCACTCACAGGGGTGTCATTCCCACGGTTGCATGTCACCTGCAGCAGTGCTCAGTAAGGATCACCCCAGAGGCTGACTCACCCACAGAGGTGTCATTCCCACGGTTGGATGTCAAATGCAGCGGTGCTCAGTAAGGATCACCCCAGAGGCTGACTCGCCCACAGAGGTGTCATTCCCACGGTTGGATGTCACCTGCAGCGGTGCTCAGTAAGGATCACCCCAGAGGCTGACTCACCCACAGAGGTGTCATCCCCATGGGTGCATGTCACCTGCAGCGGCGCTCAGTAAGGATCACCCTAGAGGCTGACTCACTCACAGAGGTGTCATCCCCACGCATGCATGTCACCTGCAGTGGTGCTCAGTAAGGATCACCCCAGAGGCTGACTCACCCACAGAGGTGTCATCCCCATGGGTGCATGTCACCTGCAGCGGTGCTTAGTAAGGATCACTCCAGAGGCTGACTCACCCACAGAGGTGTCATCCCCATGGGTGCTTGTCACCTGCAGCGGTGCTCAGTAAGGATCACCCCAGAGGCTGTCTCACCCACAGAGGTGTCATCCACATGGGTGCATGTCACCTGCAGCGGTGCTTAGTAAGGATAACTCCAGAGGCTGACTCACCCACAGAGGTGTCATCCCCACGGGTGCATGTCACCTGCAGCGGTGCTCAGTAAGGATCACCCAGAGGCTGACTCACTCACAGAGGTGTCATCCCCATGGGTGCATGTCACCTGCAGCGGTGCTCAGTAAGGCTCACCCCAGAGGCTGACGCACCCACATGGGTGTCATCCCCACGGGTGCATGTCACATGCAGCGGTGCTATATAAGGATTAACCCAGAAGCTGTCTCACCCACATGGGTGTCATCCCCACGGGTGCATGTCACATGCAGCGGTGCTCAGTAAGGATCACCCCAGAGGCGGACTCACTCACAGGGGTATCATCCACATGGGTGCATGTCACCTGCAGCGGTGCTCAGCAAGGATCACCCCAGAGGCTGACTCACTCACAGAGTTGTCATCCCCATGGGTGCATGTCACCTGCAGCGGTGCTCAGTAAGGCTCACCCAGAGGCTGACGCACCCACATGGGTGTCATCCCCACGGGTGCATGTCACATGCAGCGGTGCTCTATAAGGATTAACCCAGAAGCTGTCTCACCCACATGGGTGTCATCCCCACGGGTGCATGTCACATGCAGCGGTGCTCTATAAGGATCAACCCAGAAGCTATCTCACCCACAGGGGTGTCATCCCCATGGGTGCATGTCACCTGCAGCGGTGCTCAGTAAGGATCACCCCAGAGGCGGACTCACTCACAGGGGTATCATCCACATGGGTGCATGTCACCTGCAGCGGTGCTCAGCAAGGATCACCCCAGAGGCTGACTCACTCACAGGGGTGTCATCCACATGGGTGCATGTCACCTGCAGCGGTGCTCAGCAAGGATCACCCCAGAGGCGGACTCACTCACAGGGGTATCATCCACATGGGTGCATGTCACCTGCAGCGGTGCTCAGCAAGGATCACCCCAGAGGCTGACTCACTCACAGGGGTGTCATCCACATGGGTGCATGTCACCTGCAGCGGTGCTCAGCAAGGATCACCCCAGAGGCTGACTCACCCACAGAGGTGTCATCCCCACGGGTGCATGTCACCTGCAGCAGTGCTCAGTAAGGATCACCCCAGAGGCTGACTCACTAACAGAGGTGTCATCCCCATAGGTGCATGTCACCTGCAGCGGTGCTCAGTAAGGATCACCCCAGATACTGACTCACTCACAGAGGTGTCATCCCCATGGGTGCATGTCACCTGCAGCGGTGCTCAGTAAGGATCACCCCAGAAGCTGACTCACTCACAGGGGTGTCATCCCCATGGGTGCATGTGACCTGCAGCGGTGCTCAGTAAGGATCACCCTAGAGACTGACTCACGCACAGGGGTGTCATCCCCACGGGTGCATGTCACCTGCAGCGCTGCTCAATAAGGGTCACCCCAGAGGCTGACTCACCCACAGGGGTGTCATCCCAACGGGTGCATGTCATCTGCAGCGGTGCTCAGAAAGGATCACCCCAGAGGCAGACTCACTCAGAGAAGTGTCATCCCCAAGGGTGCATGTCACCTGCAGCAGTGCTCAGTAAGGATCACCCCAGAGGCTGACTCACTCACAGGGGTGTCATCCCCACGGGTGCATGTCACCTGCAGCGGTGCTCAGTAAGGATCACCCCAGAGGCTGACTCACTCACAGGGGTGTCATCCCCATGGGTGCATGTGACCTGCAGCGGTGCTCAGTAAGGATCACCCCAGAGGCTGACTCACACACAGGCATGTCATCCCCACGGGTGCATGTCACCCGCAGCGGCAGTGCTCAGTAAGGATCACCCCAGAGTCTGACACACTCAGAGAGGTGTCATCCCCATAGGTGCATGTCACCTGCAGCGGTGCTCAGTAAGGATCACCCCAGATGCTGACTCACTTACAGAGGGGTCATCCCCACGGGTGCATGTCAGCTGCAGCGGTGCTCAGTAAGGATCACACCAGAGGCTGACTCACCCACAGGGGTGTCATTCCCACGGTTGCATGTCACATGCAGCGTTGATCAATAAGGATCACCCAGAGGCTGACTCACTCACAGAGGTGTCATCCCCATGGGTGCATGTCACCTGCAGCGGCGCTCAGTAAGGATTACACCAGAGGCTGACTCACTCACAGAGGTGTCATCCCCACGCATGCATGTCACCTGCAGTGGTGCTCAGTAAGGATCACCCTAGAGGCTGACTCACTCACAGAGGTGTCATCCCCACGCATGCATGTCACCTGCAGTGGTGCTCAGTAAGGATCACTCCAGAGGCTGACTCACCCACAGAGGTGTCATCCCCATGGGTGCATGTCACCTGCAGCGATGCTCAGTAAGGATCACACCAGAGGCTGACTAACTCACAGGGGTGTCATCCCCATGGGTGCATGTCACCTGCAGCGGTGCTCAGTAAGGATCACCCCAGAGGCTGACTCACTCACAGAGGGGTCATCCCCACGGGTGCATGTCAGCTGCAGCGGTGCTCAGTAAGGATCACACCAGAGGCTGACTCACCCACAGGGGTGTCATTCCTACGGTTGCATGTCACATGCAGCGTTGATCAATAAGGATCACCCAGAGGCAGACTCACTCACAGGGGTGTCATTCCCACGGTTGGATGTCACCTGCAGTGGTGGTCAGTAAGGATCACCCCAGAGGCTGACTCACCCACAGAGGTGTCATCCCCATGGGTGCATGTCACCTGCAGCGGCGCTCAGTAAGGATCACAGAAGAGGCTGACTCACTCACAGAGATGTCATCCCCACGCATGCATGTCACCTGCAGTGGTGCTCAGTAAGGATCACCCCAGAGGCTGACTCACCCACAGAGGTGTCATTCCCACGCTTGCATGTCACCTGCAGTGGTGCTCAGTAAGGATCACCCCAGAGGCTAACTCACCCACAGAGGTGTCATCCCCATGGGTGCATGTCACCTGCAGCGATGCTCAGTAAGGATCACCCCAGAGGCTAAGTCACTCACAGGGGTATCATCCCCACGGGTGCATGTCACCTGCAGCGGTGCACAGTAAGGATCACCCCAAGGCTGACTTACCCATAGGGGTGTCATGTCTCCTGCAGCGGTACTCAGTAAGCATCACCCCAGAGGCTGACTCACTCACAGGGGTGTCATTCCCATGGTTGCATGTCACTTGCAGCGGTGCTCAGTAAGGATCACCCCAGAAACTAACTCACCCACAGGGGTGTCAATCCCATGGTTGCATGTCACCTGCAGCAGTGCTCAGTAAGGATCACCCCAGAAACTAACTCACTCACAGGGGTGTCATTCCCATGGTTGCTTGTCACCTGCAGTGGTGCTCAGAAAGGATCACACCAGAGTTGACTCACTCACAGAGGTGTCATCCCCATGGGTGCATGTCACCTGCAGCGGTGCTCAGTAAGGATCACACCAGAGTTGACTCACTCACAGAGGTGTCATCCCCATGGGTGCATGTCACCTGCAGCGGTGCTCAGTAAGGATCACACCAGAGTTGACTCACTCACAGAGGTGTCAACCCCATGGGTGCATGTCACCTGCAGCAGTGCTCAGTAAGAATCACCCCAGAGGCTGACTCACCCACAGGGGTGTCATTCCCATGGTTGCATGTCACTTGCAGCGGTGCTCAGTAAGAATCACCCCAGAAACTAACTCACCCACAGGGGTGTCATTCCCATGGTTGCATGTCACCTGCAGCAGTGCTCAGTAAGGATCACCCCAGAGGCTGACACACCCACAGGGGTGTTATCCCCATGGGTGCATGTCACCTGCAGCGATGCTCAGTAAGGATCACCCCAGAGGCTGACTCACCCACAGAGGTGTCATCCCCATGGGTGCTTGTCACCTGCAGCGGTGCTCAGTAAGGATCACCCCAGAGGCTGTCTCACCCACAGAGGTGTCATCCCCATGGGTGCATGTCATCTGCAGCGGTGCTTAGTAAGGATCACTCCAGAGGCTGACTCACCCACAGAGGTGTCATCCCCACGGGTGCATGTCACCTGCAGCGGTGCTCAGTAAGGATCACCCAGAGGCTGACTCACTCACAGAGGTGTCATCCCCATGGGTGCATGTCACCTGCAGCGGTGCTCAGTAAGGCTCACCCCAGAGGCTGACGCACCCACATGGGTTTCATCCACACGGGTGCATGTCACATGCAGCGGTGCTCTATAAGGATTAACCCAGAAGCTGTCTCACCCACATGGGTGTCATCCCCACGGGTGCATGTCACGTGCAGCGGTGCACTATAAGGATCAACCCAGAAGCTGTCTCACCCACAGGGGTGTCATCCCCATGGGTGCATGTCACCTGCAGCGGTGCTCAGTAAGGATCACCCCAGAGGCGGACTCACTCACAGGGGTATCATCCACATGGGTGCATGTGACCTGCAGCGGAGCTCAGCAAGGATCACCCCAGAGGCTGACTCACTCACAGGGGTGTCATCCACATGGGTGCATGTCACCTGCAGCGGTGCTCAGCAAGGATCACCCCAGAGGCTGACTCACCCACAGAGGTGTCATCCCCACGGGTGCATGTCACCTTCAGCGATGGTCAGTAAGGATCACCCCAGAGGCTGACTCACTCACAGGGGAGTCATCCCCACGGGTGCATGTCACCTGCAGCGGTGCTCAGTAAGGATCACCCAGAGGCTGACTCACTCACAGAGGTGTCATATCCCCATGGGTGCATGTCACCTGCAGCGGTGCTCAGTAAGGATCACACCAGAGGCTGACTCACCCACAGGGGTGTCATCTCCATGGGTGCATGTCACCTGCAGCTTTGCTCAGTAAGGATCACCCCAGAGGCTAAGTCACTCACAGGGGTATCATCCCCACGGGTGCATGTCACCTTCAGCGATGGTCAGTAAGGAACACCCCAGAGGCTGACTCACTCACAGGGGTGTCATTCCCACGGTTGCATGTCACCTGCAGCGGTGCTCAGTAAGGATCACCCCATAGGCTGACTCACTCACAAGGGTGTCATCCCCATGGGTGCATGTCACATGCAGAAGTGCTCAGTAAGGATCACCTCAGAGGCTGACTCACTCACAGAGGTGTCATCCCCACGCATGCATGTCACCTGCAGTGGTGCTCAGTAAGGATCACCCCAGAGGCTGACTCACCCACAGAGGTGTCATCCCCATGGGTGCATGTCACCTGCAGCGGCGCTCAGTAAGGATCACCCCAGAGGCTGACTCACCCACTGAGGTTTCATTCCCACGGTTGCATATCAACTGCAGCGGTGCTCAGTAAGGATCACCCCAGAGGCTGACTCACCCACAGAGGTGTCATCCCCATGGGTGCATGTCACCTGCAGCGGTGCTCAGTAAGGATCACCCCAGAAACTAACTGACTCACAGAGTTGTCATCCCCATGGGTGCTTGTCACCTGCAATGGTGCTCAGTAAGGATCACAGAAGAGGCTGACTCACCCACAGGGGTGTCATTCCCACAGGTGCTTGTCGCCTGCAGCGGTGCTGAGTAAGGATCACCCCAGAGGCTGACTCACCCACAGAGGTGTCATCCCCATGGGTGCATGTCACCTGCAGCGGTGCTTAGTAAGGATCACTTCAGAGGCTGACTCACTCACATGGGTTTCATCGACTGGGTGCTTGTCACCTGCAGCGATGCTCAGTAAGGATCACCCCAGAAACTAACTCACCCACAAGGGTGTCATCCCCATGGGTGCATGTCACCTGCAGCGGTGCTCTATAAGGATCAACCCAGAAGCTGTCTCACCCACAGGGGTGTCATCCCCATGGGTGCATGTCACCTGCAGCGGTGCTCAGTAAGGATCACCCCAGAGGCGGACTCACTCACAGGGGTGTCATCCACATGGGTGCATGTCACCTGCAGCGGTGCTCAGCAAGGATCACCCCAGAGGCTGACTCACTGATAGGGCTGTGATCCCCATGGGTGCATGTCACCTGCAGCGGTGCTCAGTAAGGAACACCCCAGAGGCTGACTCACTCACAGGGGAGTCATCCCCACGGGTGCATGTCACCTGCAGTGGTGCTCAGTAAGGATCACACCAGAGGCTGACTCACTCACAGAGGTGTCATCCCCATGGGTGCATGTCACCTGCAGCTGTGCTCAGTAAGGATCACACCAGAGGCTGACTCACCCACAGGGGTGTCATCTCCATGGGTCCATGTCACCTGCAGCTTTGCTCAGTAAGGATCACCCCAGAGGCTGATTCACTCACAAGGGTGTCATCCCTATGGGTGCATGTCACCTGCAGCAGTGCTCAGTAAGGATCACCTCAGAGGCTGACTCACTCACAGAGGTGTCATCCCCATGGGTGCATGTCACCTGCAGCGGTGCTCAGTAAGGATCACACCAGAGGCTGACTCACCCACAGGGGTGTCATCTCCATGGGTGCATGTCACCTGCAGCTTTGCTCAGTAAGGATCACCCCAGAGGCTGACTCACCCACAGAGGTGTCATCCCCATGGGTGCATGTCACCTGCAGCGGTGCTCAGTAAGGATCACCCCAGAATCTAACTCACTCACAGAGTTGTCATCCCCATGGGTGCTTGTCACCTGCAATGGTGCTCAGTAAGGATCACAGAAGAGGCTGACTCACCCACAGGGGTGTCACTCCCACAGGTGCTTGTCGCCTGCAGCGGTGCTGAGTAAGGATCACCCCAGAGGATGACTCACCCACAGAGGTGTCATCCCCATGGGTGCATGTCACCTGCAGCGGTGCTTAGTAAGGATCACTTCAGAGGCTGACTCACTCACATGGGTTTCATCGACTGGGTGCTTGTCACGTGCAGCGATGCTCAGTAAGGATCACCCCAGAAACTAACTCACCCACAAGGGTGTCATCCCCATGGGTGCATGTCACCTGCAGCGGTGCTCTATAAGGATCAACCCAGAAGCTGTCTCACCCACAGGGGTGTCATCCCCATGGGTGCATGTCACCTGCAGCGGTGCTCAGTAAGGATCACCCCAGAGGCGGACTCACTCACAGGGGTGTCATCCACATGGGTGCATGTCACCTGCAGCGGTGCTCAGCAAGGATCACCCCAGAGGCTGACTCACTCACAGGGGTGTCATCCACATGGGTGCATGTCACCTGCAGCGGTGCTCAGCAAGGATCACCCCAGAGGCTGACTCACTCACAGGGGAGTCATCCCCACGGGTGCATGTCACCTGCAGTGGTGCTCAGTAAGGATCAACCAGAGGCTGACTCACTCACAGAGGTGTCATCCCCATGGGTGCATGTCACCTGCAGCGGTGCTCAGTAAGGATCACACCAGAGGCTGACTCACCCACAGGGGTGTCATCTCCATGGGTGCATGTCACCTGCAGCTTTGCTCAGTAAGGATCACCCCAGAGGCTGATTCACTCACAAGGGTGTCATCCCCATGGGTGCATGTCACCTGCAGCAGTGCTCAGTAAGGATCACCTCAGAGGCTGACTCACTCACAGAGGTGTCATCCCCACGCATGCATGTCACCTGCAGTGGTGCTCAGTAAGGATCAGCCCAGAGGCTGACTCACCCACAGAGGTGTCATCCCCATGGGTGCATGTCACCTACAGCGGCGCTCAGTAAGGATCACCCCAGAGGCTGACTCACCCATAGAGGTTTCATTCCCACGGTTGCATATCAACTGCAGCGGTGCGCAGTAAGGATCACCCCAGAGGCTGACTCACCCACAGAGGTGTCATCCCCATGGGTGCATGTCACCTGCAGCGGTGCTCAGTAAGGATCACCCCTGAAACTAACTCACTCACAGAGTTGTCATCCCCATGGATGCTTGTCACCTGCAATGGTGCTCAGTAAGGATCACAGAAGAGGCTGACTAACCCACAGAGGTGTCATCCCCACGGGTTCATGTCAGCTGCAGCGGTGCTGAGTAAGGATCACCCCAGAGGCTGACTCACCCAAAGAGGTGTCATCCCCATGGGTGCTTGTCACCTGCAGCGGTGCTCAGTAAGAATCACCCCAGAGGCTGACTCACCCACAGGGGTGTCATTCCCATGGTTGCATGTCACTTGCAGCGGTGCTCAGTAAGGATCACCCCAGAAACTAACTCACCCACAGGGGTGTCATCCCCATGGGTGCATGTCACCTGCAATGGTGCTCAGTAAGGATCACCCCAGAGGCTGACTCACTCACAGGGGTGTCATCCCCATGGGTGCTTGTTATCTGCAGCGGTGCTCAGTAAGAATCACCCCAGAGGCTGACTCACCCACAGAGGTGTCATTCCCATGGTTGCATGTCACCTGCAGCGGTGCTCAGTAAGGATCACCCCAGAGGCTGACTCACTCACAGGGGTGTCATCCCCATGGGTGCATGTCACCTGCAGCGATGCTCAGTAAGGATCACAGAAGAGGCTGACTCACCCACAGGGGTGTCATTCCCACAGGTGCTTGTCGCCTGCAGCAGTGCTCAGTAAGGATCACCCCAGAGGCTGACTCACCCACAGAGGTGTCATCCCCATGGGTGCATGTCACCTGCAGCGGTGTTCAGTAAGGATCACCCCAGAAACTAACTCACTCACAGAGTTGTCATCCCCATGGGTGCTTGTCACCTGCAATGGTGCTCAGTAAGGATCACAAAAGAGGCTGACTCACCCACAGGGGTGTCATTCCCACAGGTGCTTGTCGCCTGCAGCGGTGCTCAGTAAGGATCACCCCAGAGGCTGACTCACCCACAGAGGTGTCATCCCCATGGGTGCATGTCACCTGCAGCGGTGCTCAATAAGGATCACCCCAGAGGCTGACTCACCCACAGAGGTGTCATCCCCATGGGTGCATGTCACCTGCAGCAGTGCTCAGTAAGGATCACCCCAGAGGCTGACTCACCCACATGGGTGTTATCCCCACGGATGTATGTCACCTGCGGCGGTGCTCAGTAAGGATCACACCAGAGGCTGACTCACCCACATGGGTGTCATACCCACGGGTGCATGTCTCCTGCAGCGGTACTCAGTAAGCATCACCCCAGAGGCTGACTCACTCACAGAGGTGTCATTCCCACAGGTGCTTGTCACCTGCAGCGTTACTCAGTAAGGATCACCCCAGAGGCTGACTCACTCACAGGGGTGTCATTCCCACAGGTGCTTGTCACCTGCAGCGGTGCTCAGTAAGGATCACCCCAGAGGCTGACTCACTCACAGTGGTGTCATCCCCATGGGTGCATGTCACCTGCAGCAGTGCTCAGTAAGGATCACCCCAGAGGCTGACTCACTCACAGAGGTGTAATCCCATGGGTGCATGTCACCTGCAGCGGTGCTCAGTAAGGATCACCCCAGAGGCTGACTCACTCAGAGAGGTGTCATCCCCAAGGGAGTATGTCACCTGCAGCGGCGCTCAGGAAGGATCACCCCAGAGGCTGACTCACTCACAGGGGTGTCATCCTCATGGGTGCATGTCACCTGCAGCGGTGCTCAGTAAGGATCACCCCAGAAACTAACTCACCCACAGGGGTGTCATCCCCACGGTTGCATGTCACATGCAGCAGTGCTCAGTAAGGATCACCCCAGAGGCTGACTCACCCACAGGGGTGTCATCCCCACGGGTGCATGTCACATGCAGCGGTGCTCTATAAGGATCAACCCAGAAGCTGTCTCACCCACAGGGGTGTCATCCCCATGGGTGCATGTCACCTGCAGCCGTGCTCAGTAAGGATCACCCCAGAGGCTGACTCACTCACAGAGGTGTCATCCCCATGGGTGCATGTCACCTGCAAAGGTGCTCAGTAAGGATCACACCAGAGTCTGACTCACCCACAGGGGTGTCATTCCCACGGTTGCATGTCACATGCAGCGTTGATCAATAAGGATCACCCAGGGGCTGACTCACTCACAGAGGTGTCAACCCCATGGGTGCATGTCACCTGCAGCGGTGCTCAGTAAGGATCACCCCAGAGGCTGACTCACTCACAGAGGTGTCAACCCCATGGGTGCATGTCACCTGCAGCTGTGCTCAGTAAGGATCACCCCAGAGGCTGACTCAATCACAGGGGTGTCATCCCCACGGGTGCATGTCACCTGCAGCGGTGTTCAGTAAGGATCACCCCAGAGGCTGTCTCACCCACAGGGGTGTCATTCCCACGGTTGCATGTCACCTGCAGCTGTGCTCAGTAAGGTTCACCCAAGAAGCTGACTCACCCACAGAGGTGTCAACCCCATGGGTGCATGTCACCTGCAGCTGTGCTCAGTAAGGATCACCCCAGAGGCTGACTCACCCACAGAGGTGTCAACCCCATGGGTGCATGTCACCTGCAGCTGTGCTCAGTAAGGATCACCCAGAGGCTGACTCACCCACAGAGGTGTCATTCCCATGGTTGCATGTCACCTGCAGCGGTGCTCAGTAAGGATCACCCCAGAAACTATCTCACCCACAGGGGTGTCATCCCCATGGGTGCATGTCACCTGCAATGGTGCTCAGTAAGGATCACCCCAGAGGCTGACACACCCAGAGGGGTGTCATCCCCATGGGTGCATGTCACCTTCAGCAGTGCTCAGTAAGAATCACCCCAGAAACTAACTCACCCACAGGGGTGTCATCCCCATGGGTGCATGTCACCTGCAATGGTGCTCAGTAAGGATCACCCCAGAGGCTGACACACCCACAGGGGTGTCATTCCCATGGGTGCTTGTCATCTGCAGCGGTGCTCAGAAAGGATCACCCCAGAGGCTGACTCACTCACAGAGTTGTCATCCACATGGGTGCATGTCACCTGCAGCGATGCTCAGTAAGGATCACAGAAGAGGCTGACTCACCCACAGGGGTGTCATTCCCACAGGTGCTTGTCGCCTGCAGCGGTGCTCAGTAAGGATCACCCCAGAGGCTGACTCACCCACAGAGGTGTCATCCCCAGAGGTGCATGTCACCTGCAGCGGTGCTTAGTAAGGATCACTCCAGAGGCTGACTCACTCACATGGGTTTCATCGACTGGGTGCATGTCACCTGCAGCGATGCTCAGTAAGGATCACCCCAGAAACAAACTCACCCACAAGGGTGTCATCCCCATGGGTGCATGTCACCTGCAGTCGTGCTCAGTAAGGATCACCCCAGAGACCCCAGAGGCTGACTCACCCACAGAGGTGTCATCCCCACGGGTGCATGTCACCTGCAGCGGTGCTCAGTAAGGTTCACCCCAGAGGCTGACTCACTCACAGGGGTGTCATATCCCCATGGGTGCATATCAACTGCAGCGGTGCTCAGTAAGGATCACACCAGAGGCTGACTCACTCACAGGGGTGTGATCCCAATGGGTGCATGTCTCCTGCAGCGATGCTCTGTAAGGATCACCCCAGAGTCTGACTAACTCGCAGGGGTGTCATCCCCATGGATGCATGTCACCTGCAGCAGTGCTCAGTAAGGATCTCCCCAGAGGATGACTCACGCACAGGGTTGTCATCCCTATGAATGCATGTCACCTGCAGCGGTGCACAGTAAGGATCACCCCAAGGCTGACTTACCCATAGGGGTGTCATGTCTCCTGCAGCGGTACTCAGTAAGCATCACCCCAGAGGCTGACTCACTCACAGGGGTGTCATTCCCATGGGTGCATGTCACCTGCAGCGGTGCTCAGTAAGGATCACCCCAGAGGCTGACTCACTCACAGGGGTGTCATCCCCATGGGTGCATGTCACCTGCAGCGGTGCTCAGTAAGGATCACCCCAGAGGCTGACTCACTCACAGAGGTGTCAACCCCATGGGTGCATGTCACCTGCAATGGTGCTCAGTAAGGATCACAGAAGAGGCTGACTCACCCACAGGGGTGTCATTCCCACAGGTGCTTGTCGCCTGCAGCGGTGCTGAGTAAGGATCACCCCAGAGGCTGACTCACCCACAGAGGTGTCATTCCCCATGGGTGCATGTCACCTGCAGCGGTGCTGAGTAAGGATCACCCCAGAGGCTGACTCACTCACAGGGGTGTCATCCCCATGGGTGCCTGTCACCGGCAGCGATGCTCAGTAAGGATCACCCCAGAGGCAAACTTTCTCACAGGGGTGCCACCTTCATGGGTGCATGTTACCTGCAGCGGTGCTCAGTAAGGATCACCTCAGAGGCTGACTCACTCACAGGGGTGTCATCCTCATGGGTGCAAGTCACCTGCAGCGGTGCTCAGTAAGGATCACCACAGAGGCTGACTCAACCACAGGGGTGTCATCCCCACGGGTGCATGTCACCTGCAGCAGTGCTCAGTAAGGATCACCTAAGAGACTGACTCACTTACAGAGGTGTCATCCCCATGGGTGCATGTCACCTGCAGCAGTGCTCAGTAAGGATCACCCCAGAGGCTGACTCACCCACAGGGGTGTCATCCCCATGGTTGCATGCGACCTGCAGCGGTGCTCAGTAAGGATCACCCCAGAGGGTGACTCACTCACAGATTTGTCATCTCCATGGGTGCATGTCACCTGCAGCAGTGCTCAGTAAGGATCAACCCAGAGGCGGACTCACTCACAGGGGTGTCATCCCCATGGGTACATGTCACCTGCAGCGGTGCTCAGTAAGGATCACCCCAGAGGCTGACTCACTCACAGAGGTGTCATCCCATGGGTGCATGTCACCTGCAGTGATGCTCATTAAGGATCACCCCAGAAGCTGACTCACTCACAGGGGTGTCATCCCCATGGGTGCTTGTCATCTGCAGCGGTGCTCAGTAAGGATCACACCAGAGGCTGACTCACTCACAGGGGTGTCATCCCCACGGGTGCATGTCACCTGCAGCGGTGCTCAGTAAGGATCACCCCAGAGGCTGACTCACTCACAGGGGTGTCATATCCCCATGGGTGCATATCAACTGCAGCGGTGCTCAGTAAGGATCACACCAGAGGCTGACTCACTCACAGGGGTGTGATCCCAATGGGTGCATGTCACCTGCAGCTTTGCTCAGTAAGGATCACCCCAGAGGCTGACTCATCCACAGGCATGTCATCCCCACGGGTGCATGTCACCTGCAGCGGTGCTCAGTAAAGATCACCCAGAGGCTGACTTACTCACAGAGGTGTCATCCCCATGGGTGCATGTCACCTGCAGCGGTGCTCAGTAAGGATCACACCAGAGGCTGACTCACCCACAGGGGTGTCATCTCCATGGGTGCATGTCACCTGCAGCTTTGCTCAGTAAGGATCACCCCAGAGGATGACTCACTCACAGGGGTGTCATCCCCATGGGTGCATGTCACCTGCAGCAGTGCTCAGTAAGGATCACCTCAGAGGCTGACTCACCCACAGAGGTGTCATCCCCATGGGTGCATGTCACCTGCAGCGGCGCTCAGTAAGGATCACCCCAGAGGCTGACTCACCCACAGAGGTTTCATTCCCACGGTTGCATATCAACTGCAGCGGTGCTCAGTAAGGATCACCCCAGAGGCTGACTCACCCACAGAGGTGTCATCCCCATGGGTGCATGTCACCTGCAGCGGTGCTGAGTAAGGATCACCCCAGAGGCTGACTCACCCACAGAGGTGTCATCCCCACGGGTTCATGTCAGCTGCAGCGGTGCTCAGTATGGATCACCACAGAGGCTGACTCACCCACAGGGGTGTCATTCCCATGGATGCATGTCACCTGCAGCGGTGCTCAGTAAGGATCACCCCAGAGGCTGACTCACTCACAGGGGTGTCATCCTCATGGATGCATGTCACCTGCAGCGGTGCTCAGTAAGGATCACCCCAGAGGCTGACTCACTCACAGAGGTGTCAACCCCATGGGTGCATGTCACCTGCAGCAGTGCTCAGTAAGGATCACCCCAGAGGCTGACTCACTCACAGGGGTGTCATTCCCATGGATGCATGTCACCTGCAGCGGTGCTCAGTAAGAATCACCCCAGAGGGTGACTCACCCACAGGGGTGTCATTCCCATGGTTGCATGTCACTTGCAGCGGTGCTCAGTAAGGATCACCCCAGAAACTAACTCACCCACAGGGATGTCATCCCCATGGGTGCATGTCACCTGCAATGGTGCTCAGTAAGGATCACCCCAGAGGCTGACTCACTCACAGGGGTGTCATCCCCATGGGTGCTTGTCATCTGCAGCGGTGCTCAGTAAGAATCACCCCAGAGGCTGACTCACCCACAGAGGTGTCATTCCCATGGTTGCATGTCACCTGCAGCGGTGCTCAGTAAGGATCACAGAAGAGGCTGACTCACCCACAGAGGTGTCATCCCCATGGGTGCTTGTCATCTGCAGCGATGCTCAGTAAAGATCACCCCAGAAACTAAATCACCCACAAGGGTGTCATCCCCATGGGTGCATGTCACCTGCAGTCGTGCTCAGTAAGGATCACCCCAGAGGCTGACTCACTCACAGGGGTGCAATCCTCATGGGTGCATGTCACCTGCAGCGGTGCTCAGTAAGGATCACCCCAGAGGCTGACTCACTCACAGGGGTGTCATCCTCATTGGTGCATGTCACCTGCAGCGGTGCTCAGTAAAGATCACCCCAGAAACTAAATCACCCACAAGGGTGTCATCCCCATGGGTGCATGTCACCTGCAGTCGTGCTCAGTAAGGATCACCCCAGAGGCTGACTCACTCACAGGGGTTTCATCCCCATGGGTGTATATCATCTGCAGCGGTGCTCAGTAAGGATCACCCCAGAGGCTAACTCACTCACAGGGGTGTCATCCCCATCGGCGCCTGTCACCTGCAGCTGTGCTCAGTAAGGATCAATCCAGAGGCTGACTCATCCACAGAGGTGTCATCCCCATGGGTGCATGTCTCTTGCAGCCATGCTCAGTAAGGATCACCCCAGAGGCTGACTCACCCACATGGGTGTCATCCCCACGGGTGCATGTCACCTGCAGCAGTGCTCAGTAAGGATCACTCCAGAGGCTGACTCACTCACAGAGGTGTCATCCCCATAGGTGCATGTCACCTGCAGCGGTGCTCAGTAAGGATCACCCCAGATACTGACTCACTCACAGAGGTGTCATCCCCATGGGTGCATGTCACCTGCAGCGGTGCTCAGTAAGGATCACCCCAGAAGCTGACTCACTCACAGGGGTGTCATCCCCACGGGTGCATGTCACCTGCAGCGCTGCTCAATAAGGGTCACCCCAGAGGCTGACTCACCCACAGGGGTGTCATCCCAACGGGTGCATGTCATCTGCAGCGGTGCTCAGAAAGGATCACCCCAGAGGCAGACTCACTCAGAGAAGTGTCATCCCCAAGGGTGCATGTCACCTGCAGCAGTGCTCAGTAAGGATCACCCCAGAGGCTGACTCACTCACAGGGGTGTCATCCCCACGGGTGCATGTCACCTGCAGCGGTGCTCAGTAAGGATCACCCCAGAGGCTGACTCACTCACAGGGGTGTCATCCCCATGGGTGCATGTCACCTGCAGCGGTGCTCAGTAAGGATCACCCCAGAGGCTGACTCACTCACAGGGGTCTCATCCGCATGGGCGCCTGTCACCTGCAGCGGTGCTCAGTAAGGATCACCCCAGAGGCTGACTCACTCACAGGGGTGTCATCCTCATTGGTGCATGTCACCTGCAGCGGTGCTCAGTAAAGATCACCCCAGAAACTAAATCACCCACAAGGGTGTCATCCCCATGGGTGCATGTCACCTGCAGTCGTGCTCAGTAAGGATCACCCCAGAGGCTGACTCACTCACAGGGGTTTCATCCCCATGGGTGTATATCATCTGCAGCGGTGCTCAGTAAGGATCACCCCAGAGGCTAACTCACTCACAGGGGTGTCATCCCCATCGGCGCCTGTCACCTGCAGCTGTGCTCAGTAAGGATCAATCCAGAGGCTGACTCATCCACAGAGGTGTCATCCCCATGGGTGCATGTCTCTTGCAGCCATGCTCAGTAAGGATCACCCCAGAGGCTGACTCACCCACATGGGTGTCATCCCCACGGGTGCATGTCACCTGCAGCAGTGCTCAGTAAGGATCACCCCAGAGGCTGACTCACTCACAGAGGTGTCATCCCCATAGGTGCATGTCACCTGCAGCGGTGCTCAGTAAGGATCACCCCAGATACTGACTCACTCACAGAGGTGTCATCCCCATGGGTGCATGTCACCTGCAGCGGTGCTCAGTAAGGATCACCCCAGAAGCTGACTCACTCACAGGGGTGTCATCCCCACGGGTGCATGTCACCTGCAGCGCTGCTCAATAAGGGTCACCCCAGAGGCTGACTCACCCACAGGGGTGTCATCCCAACGGGTGCATGTCATCTGCAGCGGTGCTCAGAAAGGATCACCCCAGAGGCAGACTCACTCAGAGAAGTGTCATCCCCAAGGGTGCATGTCACCTGCAGCAGTGCTCAGTAAGGATCACCCCAGAGGCTGACTCACTCACAGGGGTGTCATCCCCACGGGTGCATGTCACCTGCAGCGGTGCTCAGTAAGGATCACCCCAGAGGCTGACTCACTCACAGGGGTGTCATCCCCATGGGTGCATGTCACCTGCAGCGGTGCTCAGTAAGGATCACCCCAGAGGCTGACTCACTCACAGGGGTCTCATCCGCATGGGCGCCTGTCACCTGCAGCGGTGCTCAGTAAGGATCACCCCAGAGGCTGACTCACTCACAGGGGTGTCATCCCCATGGGTGCATGTCACCTGCAGCGGTGCTCAGTAAGGATCACCCCAGAAGCTGACTCACGCACAGGGGTGTCATCCACACGGGTGCATGTCACCTGCAGCGCTGCTCAATAAGGGTCACCCCAGAGGCTGACTCACCCACAGGGGTGTCATCCCAACGGGTGCATGTCATCTGCAGCGGTGCTCAGAAAGGATCACCCCAGAGGCTGACTCACTCAGAGAAGTGTCATCCCCAAGGGTGCATGTCACCTGCAGCAGTGCTCAGTAAGGATCACCCCAGAGGCTGACTCACTCACACGGGTGTCATTCCCACGGTTGGATGTCACCTGCAGTGGTGGTCAGTAAGGATCACCCCAGAGGCTGACTCACCCACAGAGGTGTCATCCCCATGGGTGCATGTCACCTGCAGTGGTGCTCAGTAAGGATCACCCCAGAGGCTGACTCACCCACAAAGGTGTCATTCCCACGCTTGCATGTCACCTGCAGTGGTGCTCAGTAAGGATCACCCCAGAGGCTAACTCACCCACAGAGGTGTCATCCCCATGGGTGCATGTCACCTGCAGCGATGCTCAGTAAGGATCACACCAGAGGCTGACTAACTCACAGGGGTGTCATTCCCATGGGTGCATGTCACCTGCAGCGGTGCTCAGTAAGGATCACCCCAGAGGCTAAGTCACTCACAGGGGTATCATCCCCACGGGTGCATGTCACCTGCAACGGTGCACAGTAAGGATCACCCCCAAGGCTGACTAACCCATAGGGGTGTAATGTCTCCTGCAGCGGTACTCAGTAAGCATCACCCCAGAGGCTGACTCACTCACAGGGGTGTCATTCCCATGGTTGCATGTCACTTGCAGCGGTGCTCAGTAAGGATCACCCCAGAAACTAACTCACCCACAGGGTTGTCATTCCAATGGTTGCTTGTCACCTGCAGTGGTGCTCAGAAAGGATCACACCAGAGTTGACTCACTCACAGAGGTGTCATCCCCATGAGTGCATGTCACCTGCAGCGGTGCTCAGTAAGGATCACACCAGAGTTGACTCACTCACAGGGGTGTCATCCCCATGGGTGCATGTCACCTGCAGCGGTGCTCAGTAAGGATCACACCAGAGTTGACTCACTCACAGAGGTGTCAACCCCATGGGTGCATGTCACCTGCAGCAGTGCTCAGTAAGAATCACCCCAGAGGCTGACTCACCCACAGGGGTGTCATTCCCATGGTTGCATGTCACCTGCAGCAGTGCTCAGTAAGGATCACCCCAGAGGCTGACACACCCACAGGGGTGTCATCCCCATGGGTGCATGTCACCTGCAGCGATGCTCAGTAAGGATCACCCCAGAGGCTGACTCACCCACAGGGGTGTCATCCTCATGGGTGCATGTCACCTGCAGCGGTGCTTAGTAAGGATCACTCCAGAGGCTGACTCACCCACAGAGGTGTCATCCCCATGGGTGCTTGTCACCTGCAGCGGTGCTCAGTAAGGCTCACCCCAGAGGCTGACGCACCCACATGGGTGTCATCCCCACGGGTGCATGTCACATGCAGCGGTGCTCTATAAGGATTAACCCAGAAGCTGTGTCACCCGCATGGGTGTCATCCCCACGGGTGCATGTCACATGCAGCGGTGCTCTATAAGGATCAACCCAGAAGCTGTCTCACCCACAGGGGTGTCATCCCCATGGGTGCATGTCACCTGCAGCGGTGCTCAGCAAGGATCACCCCAGAGGCTGACTCACACACAGGGGTGTCATCCACATGGGTGCATGTCACCTGCAGCGGTGCTCAGCAAGGATCACCCCAGAGGCTGACTCACTCACAGAGGTGTCATCCCCATGGGTGCATGTCACCTGCAGCGGTGCTCAGTAAGGATCACCCTAGAGACTGACTCACCCACAGGGGTGTCATTCCCAGAGGTGCTTGTCACCTTCAGCGATGGTCAGTAAGGATCACCCCAGAGGCTGACTCACTCACAGGGGAGTCATCCCCACGGGTGCATGTCACCTTCAGCGATGGTCAGTAAGGATCACCCCAGAGGCTGACTCACTCACAGGGGAGTCATCCCCACGGGTGCATGTCACCTGCAGCGGTGCTCAGTAAGGATCACCCAGAGGCTGACTCACTCACAGAGGTGTCATATCCCCATGGATGCATGTCACCTGCAGCGGTGCTCAGTAAGGATCACACCAGAGGCTGACTCACCCACAGGGGTGTCATCTCCATGGGTGCATGTCACCTGCAGCTTTGCTCAGTAAGGATCACCCCAGAGGATGACTCACTCACAGGGGTGTCATTCCCACTGCAGCGGTGCTCAGTAAGGATCACCCCATAGGCTGACTCACTCACAAGGGTGTCATCCCCATGGGTGCTTGTCACCTGCAATGGTGCTCAGTAAGGATCACAGAAGAGGCTGACTCACCCACAGGGGTGTCATTCCCACAGGTGCTTGTCGCCTGCAGCGGTGCTGAGTAAGGATCACCCCAGAGGCTGACTCACCCACAGAGGTGTTATCCCCATGGGTGCCTGTCACCTGCAGCGGTGCTTAGTAAGGATCACTTCAGAGGCTGACTCACTCACATGGGTTTCATCGACTGGGTGCTTGTCACCTGCAGCGATGCTCAGTAAGGATCACCCCAGAAACAAACTCACCCACAAGGGTGTCATCCCCATGGGTGCATGTAAGCTGCAGCGGTGCTCTATAAGGATCAACCCAGAAGCTGTCTCACCCACAGGGGTGTCATCCCCACGGGTGCATGTCACATGCAGCGGTGCTCTATAAGGATCAACCCAGAAGCTGTCTCACCCACAGGGGTGTCATCTCCATGGGTGCATGTCACCTGCAGCTTTGCTCAGTAAGGATCACCCCAGAGGATGACTCACTCACAGGGGTGTCATTCCCACGGTTGCATGTCACCTGCAGCGGTGCTCAGTAAGGATCACCCCATAGGCTGACTCACTCACAAGGGTGTCATCCCCATGGGTGCATGTCACATGCAGCAGTGCTCAGTAAGGATCACCTCAGAGGCTGACTCACTCACAGAGGTGTCATCCCCACGCATGCATGTCACCTTCAGTGGTGCTCAGTAAGGATCACCCCAGAGGCTGACTCACCCACAGAGGTGTCATCCCCATGGGTGCATGTCACCTGCAGCGGCGCTCAGTAAGGATCACCCCAGAGGCTGACTCACCCACTGAGGTTTCATTCCCACGGTTGCATATCAACTGCAGCGGTGCTCAGTAAGGATCACCCCAGAGGCTGACTCACCCACAGAGGAGTCATCCCCATGGGTGCATGTCACCTGCAGAGGTGCTCAGTAAGGATCACCCCAGAAACTAACTCACTCACAGAGTTGTCATCCCCATGGGTGCTTGTCACCTGCAATGGTGCTCAGTAAGGATCACAGAAGAGGCTGACTCACCCACAGGGGTGTCATTCCCACAGGTGCTTGTCGCCTGCAGCGGTGCTGAGTAAGGATCACCCCAGAGGCTGACTCACCACAGAGGTGTCATCCCCATGGGTGCATGTCACCTGCAGCGGTGCTTAGTAAGGATCACCCCAGAAACTAACTCACCCACAAGGGTGTCATCCCCATGGGTGCATGTCACCTGCAGCGGTGCTCTATAAGGATCAACCCAGAAGCTGTCTCACCCACAGGGGTGTCATCCCCATGGGTGCATGTCACCTGCAGCGGTGCTCAGTAAGGATCACCCCAGAGGCGGACTCACAGGGGTGTCATCCACATGGGTGCATGTCACCTGCAGCGGTGCTCAGCAAGGATCACCCCAGAGGCTGACTCACTCACAGGGGTGTCATCCACATGGGTGCATGTCACCTGCAGCGGTGCTCAGCAAGGATCACCCCAGAGGCTGACTCATTGACAGGGCTGTGATCCCCATGGGTGCATGTCACCTGCAGCGGTGCTCAGTAAGGAACACCCCAGAGGCTGACTCACTCACAGGGGAGTCATCCCCACGGGTGCATGTCACCTGCAGCGGTGCTCAGTAAGGATCACTCCAGAGGCTGACTCACTCTGAGAAGTGTCATCCCCAAGGGTGCATGTCACCTGCAGCTTTGCTCAGTAAGGATCACCCCAGAGGCTGACTCACTCACAGGGGTGTCATTCCCACGGTTGCATGTCACCTGCAGCGGTGCTCAGTAAGGATCACCCCAGAGGCTGACTCACTCACAAGGGTGTCATCCCCATGGGTGCATGTCACCTGCAGCAGTGCTCAATAAGGATCACCTCAGAGGCTGACTCACTCACAGAGGTGTCATCCCCACGCATGCATGTCACCTGCAGTGGTGCTCAGTAAGGATCACCCCAGAGGCTGACTCACCCACAGAGGTGTCATTCCCACGCTTTCATGTCACCTGCAGTGGTGCTCAGTAAGGATCACCCCAGAGGCTGACTCACCCACAGAGGTGTCATCCCCATGGGTGCATGTCACCTACAGCGGCGCTCAGTAAGGATCACCCCAGAGGCTGACTCACCCACAGAGGTTTCATTCCCACGGTTGCATATCAACTGCAGCGGTGCTCAGTAAGGATCACCCCAGAGGCTGACTCACCCACAGAGGTGTCATCCCCATGGGTGCATGTCACCTGCAGCGGTGCTCAGTAAGGATCACCCCAGAAACTAACTCACTCACAGAGTTGTCATCCCCATGGGTGTTTGTCACCTGCAATGGTGTTCAGTAAGGATCACAGAAGAGGCTGACTCACCCACAGAGGTGTCATCCCCATGGGTGCATGTCACCTGCAGCGGTGCTCAGTAAGGATCACCCCAGAAACTAACTCACTCACAGAGTTGTCATCCCCATGGGTGTTTGTCACCTGCAATGGTGCTCAGTAAGGATCACAGAAGAGGCTGACTCACTCACAGGGGTGTCATCTCCATGGGTGCATGTCACCTGCAGCGGTGCTCAGTAAGGATCACCCTAGAGACTGACTCACCCACAGGGGTGTCATTCCCACAGGTGCTTGTCACCTTCAGCGATGGTCAGTAAGGATCACCCCAGAGGCTGACTCACTCACAGGGGAGTCATCCCCACGAGTGCATGTCACCTTCAGCGATGGTCAGTAAGGATCACCCCAGAGGCTGACTCACTCACAGGGGAGTCATCCCCACGGGTGCATGTCACCTGCAGCGGTGCTCAGCAAGGATCACCCAGAGGCTGACTCACTCACAGAGGTGTCATATCACCATGGGTGCATGTCACCTGCAGCGGTGCTCAGTAAGGATCACCCCAGAGGCTGACTCACCCACAGAGGTGTCATATCCCCATGGGTGCATGTCACCTGCAGCGGTGCTCAGTAAGGATCACACCAGAGGCTGACTCACCCACAGGGGTGTCATCTCCATGGGTGCATGTCACCTGCAGCTTTGCTCAGTAAGGATCACCCCAGAGGATGACTCACTCACAGGGGTGTCATTCCCACGGTTGCATGTCACCTGCAGCGGTGCTCAGTAAGGATCACCCCATAGGCTGACTCACTCACAAGGGTGTCATCCCCATGGGTGCATGTCACATGCAGCAGTGCTCAGTAAGGATCACCTCAGAGGCTGACTCACTCACAGAGGTGTCATCCCCACGCATGCATGTCACCTGTAGTGGTGCTCAGTAAGGATCACCCCAGAGGCTGACTCACCCACAGAGGTGTCATCCCCATGGGTGCATGTCACCTGCAGCGGCGCTCAGTAAGGATCACCCCAGAGGCTGACTCACCCACAGAGGTGTCATCCCAATGGGTGCATGTCACCTGCAGCGGTGCTCAGTAAGGATCACCCCAGAAACTAACTCACTCACAGAGTTGTCATCCCCATGGGTGCTTGTCACCTGCAATGGTGCTCAGTAAGGATCACAGAAGAGGCTGACTCACCCACAGGGGTGTCATTCCCACAGGTGCTTGTCGCCTGCAGCGGTGCTGAGTAAGGATCACCCCAGAGGCTGACTCACCCACAGAGGTGTCATCCCCATGGGTGCATGTCACCTGCAGCGGTGCTTAGTAAGGATCACTTCATAGGCTGACTCACTCACATGGGTTTCATCGACTGGGTGCTTGTCACCTGCAGCGATGCTCAGTAAGGATCACCCCAGAAATTAACTCACCCACAAGGGTGTCATCTCCATGGGTGCATGTCACCTGCAGCGGTGCTCTATAAGGATCAACCCAGAAGCTGTCTCACCCACAGGGGTGTCATCCCCATGGGTGCATGTCACCTGCAGCGGTGCTCAGTAAGGATCACCCCAGAGGCGGACTCACAGGGGTGTCATCCACATGGGTGCATGTCACCTGCAGCGGTGCTCAGCAAGGATCACCCCAGAGGCTGACTCACTCACAGGGGTGTCATCCACATGGGTGCATGTCACCTGCAGCGGTGCTCAGCAAGGATCACCCCAGAGGCTGACTCACTGACAGGGCTGTGATCCCCATGGGTGCATGTCACCTGCAGCGGTGCTCAGTAAGGAACACCCCAGAGGCTGACTCACTCACAGGGGAGTCATCCCCACGGGTACATGCCACCTGCAGTGGTGCTCAGTAAGGATCACCCAGAGGCTGACTCACCCACAGGGGTGTCATCTCCATGGGTGCATGTCACCTGCAGCTTTGCTCAGTAAGGGTCACCCCAGAGGCTAACTCACTCACAGGGGTGTCATTCCCACGGTTGCATGTCACCTGCAGCGGTGCTTAGTAAGGATCACCCCAGAGGCTGACTCACTCACAAGGGTGTCATCCCCATGGGTGCATGTCACCTGCAGCAGTGCTCAGTAAGGATCACCCCAGAGGCTGACTCACTCACAAGGGTGTCATCCCCATGGGTGCATGTCACCTGCAGTGGTGCTCAGTAAGGATCACTCCAGAGGCTGACTCACCCACAGAGGTGTCATCCCCATGGGTGCATGTCACATACGGCGGCGCTCAGTAAGGATCACCCCAGAGGCTGACTCACCCACAGAGGTTTCATTCCCACGGTTGCATATCAACTACAGCGGTGCTCAGTAAGGATCACCCCAGAGGCTGACTCACCCACAGAGGTGTCATCCCCATGGGTGCATGTCACCTGCAGCGGTGCTCAGTAATGATCACCCCAGAAACTAACTCACTCACAGAGTTGTCATCCCCATGGGTGCTTGTCACCTGCAATGGTGCTCAGTAAGGATCACAGAAGAGGCTGACTCACCCACAGAGGTGTCATCCCCACGGGTTCATGTCAGCTGCAGCGGTGCTCAGTATGGATCACCACAGAGGCTGACTCAACCACAGAGGTGTCATTCCCACGCTTGCATGTCACCTGCAGTGGTGCTCAGTAAGGATCACCCCAGAGGCTGACTCACCCACAGAGGTGTCATCCCCATGGGTGCATGTCACCTGCAGCGGCGCTCAGTAAGGATCACCCCAGAGGCTGACTCACCCACAGAGGTTTCATTCCCACGGTTGCATATCAACTGCAGCGGTGCTCAGTAAGGATCACCCCAGAGGCTGACTCACCCACAGAGGTGTCATTCCCACAGGTGCTTGTCGCCTGCAGCGGTGCTGAGTATGGATCACCCCAGAGGCTGACTCACCCACAGAGGTGTCATCCCCATGGGTGCATGTCACCTGCAGCGGTGCTGAGTAAGGATCACCCCAGAGGCTGACTCACCCACAGAGGTGTCATCCCCACGGGTTCATGTCAGCTGCAGCGGTGCTCAGTAAGAATCACCCCAGAGGCTGACTCACCCACAGGGGTGTCATTCCCATGGTTGCATGTCACTTGCAGCGGTGCTCAGTAAGGATCACCCCAGAAACTAACTCACCCACAGGGGTGTCATCCCCATGGGTGCATGTCACCTGCAATGGTGCTCAGTAAGGATCACCCCAGAGGCTGACTCACTCACAGGGGTGTCATCCCCATGGGTGCTTGTCATCTGCAGCGGTGCTCAGTAAGAATCACCCCAGAGGCTGACTCACCCACAGAGGTGTCATTCCCATGGTTGCATGTCACCTGCAGCGGTGCTCAGTAAGGATCACCCCAGAGGCTGACTCACTCACAGGGGTGTCATCCCCATGGGTGCATGTCACCTGCAGCGATGCTCAGTAAGGATCACAGAAGAGGCTGACTCACCCACAGGGGTGTCATTCCCACAGGTGCTTGTCGCCTGCAGCAGTGCTCAGTAAGGATCACCCCAGAGGCTGACTCACCCTCAGGGGTTTCATCCTCATGGGTGCATATCATCTGCAGCGGTGCTCAGTAAGGATCACCCCAGAGGCTGACTCACCCACAGAGGTGTCATCCCCATGGCTGCATGTCACCTGCAGCGGTGCTCAGTAAGGATCAATCCAGAGGCTGACTCTTCCACAGAGGTGTCATTCCCATGGGTGCATGTCTCCTGCAGCCGTGCTCAGTAAGTATCACCCCAGAGGCTGACTCACCCACATGGGTGTTATCCCCACGGTTGTATGTCACCTACAGCAGTGCTCAGTAAGGATCACCCCAGAGGCTGACTCACTCACAGGGGTGTCATTCCCACAGGTGCTTGTCACCTGCAGTGGTGTTCAGTAAGGATCACCGCAGAGGCTGACTCACCCACAGAGGTGTCATCCCCAAGGGTGTATGTCACCTGCAGCGATGCTCAGTAAGGATCACCCCAGAGGCTGACTCACTCACAGGGGTGTTATCCTCATGGGTGCATTTCACCTGCAGCGATGCTCAGTAAGGATCACCCCAGAGGCAAACTTTCTCACAGGGGTGCCATCTTCATGGATGCATGTTACCTGCAGCGGAGCTCAGTAAGGATCACCTCAGAGGCTGACTCACTCACAGGGGTGTCATCCTCATGGGTGCATGTCACCTGCAGCAGTGCTCAGTAAGGATCACCCCAGAGGTTGACTCACCCACAGGGGTGAAATCCCCATGGGTGCATGTCACCTGCAGCGGTGCTCAGTAAGGATCACCCCAGAGGCTGACTCACTCACAGGGGTGTCATCCCCACGGGTGCATGTCACCTGCAGCGGTGCTCAGTAAGGATCACCACAGAGGCTGACTCACCCACAGGGGTGTCATCCCCACGGGTGCATGTCACCTGCAGCGGTGCTCAGTAAGGATCACCCCAGAGGCTGACTCACTCACAGGGGTGTCATCCCCACGGGTGCATGTCACCTGCAGCAGTGCTCAGTAAGGATCACCCCAGAGGGTGACTCACTCACAGATTTGTCATCTCCATGGGTGCATGTCACCTGCAGTGATGCTCATTAAGGATCACCCCAGAAGCTGACTCACTCACAGGGGTGTCATCCCCAAGGGTGCATGTCACCTGCAGCGGTTCTCAGTAAGGATCACCCCAGAGGCAGACTCACCCACAGGGGTGTCATCCCCATGGGTGCATGTCACCTGCAGCGGTTCTCAGTAAGGATCACCCCAGAGGCTGACTCACTCACAGTGGTGTCATCCCCATGGGTGCATGTCACCTGCAGCAGTGCTCAGTAAGGATCACCCCAGAGGCTGACTCACTCACAGAGGTGTAATCCCATGGGTGCATGTCACCTGCAGCGGTGATCAGTAAGGATCACCCCAGAGGCTGACTCACTCAGAGAGGTGTCATCCCCAAGGGAGCATGTCACCTGCAGCGGCGCTCAGGAAGGATCACCCCAGAGGCTGACTCACTCACAGGGGTGTCATCCTCATGGGTGCATGTCACCTGCAGCGGTGCTCAGTAAGGATCACCCCAGAAACTAACTCACCCACAGGGGTGTCATCCCCATGGGTGATTGTCATCTGCAGCGGTGCTCAGAAAGGATCACCCCAGAGGCTGTCTCACTCACAAGGGTGTCATTCCCATGGGTGCATGTCACCTGCAGCTTTGCTCAGTAAGGATCACCCCAGAGGCTGACTCACCCACAGGGGTGTCATTCCCACGGTTGCATGTCACCTGCAGCGGTGCTCAGTAAGGATCACCCCAGAGGCTGACTCACTCACAGGGGTGTCATCCCCATGGGTGCATGTCACCTGCAGCGGTGCTCAGTAAGGATCACACCAGAGGCTGACTCACCCACAGGGGTGTCATTCCCACGGTTGCATGTCACATGCAGCGTTGATCAATAAGGATCACCCAGAGGCTGACTCACTCACAGGGGTGTCATTCCCACGGTTGGATGTCACCTGCAGCGGTGCTCAGTAAGGATCACCCCAGAGGCTGACTCACCCACAGAGGTGTCATCCCCATGGGTGCATGTCACCTGCAGCGGCGCTCAGTAAGGATCACCCTAGAGGCTGACTCACTCACAGGGGTGTCATTCCCATGGATGCATGTCACCTGCAGCGGTGCTCAGTAAGGATCACCCTAGAGGCTGACTCACTCACAGAGGTGTCATCCCCACGCATGCATGTCACCTGCAGTGGTGCTCAGTAAGGATCACCCCAGAGGCTGACTCACCCACAGAGGTGTCATCCCCATGGGTGCATGTCACCTGCAGCGGCGCTCAGTAAGGATCACCCCAGAGGCTGATTCACCCACAGGGGTGTCATCCCCACGGTTGCATATCAACTGCAGCAGTGCTCAGTAAGGATCACACCAGAGGCTGAATCACTTACAGGGGTGTCATCCCCATGGGTGCATGTCACCTGCAGCGATGCTCAGTAAGGATCACAGCAGAGGCTGACTAACTCACAGGGGTGTCATCCCCATGGGTGCATGTCACCTGCAGCGATGCTCAGTAAGGATCACACCAGAGGCTGACTAACTCACAGGGGTGTCATCCCCACGCATGCATGTCACCTGCAGTGGTGCTCAGTAAGGATCAACCCAGAGGCTGACTCACCCACAGAGGTTTCATCCCCATGGGTGCATGTCACCTGCAGCGGCGCTCAGTAAGGATCACCCCAGAGGCTGACTCACCCACTGAGGTTTCATTCCCACGGTTGCATATCAACTGCAGCGGTGCTCAGTAAGGATCACCCCAGAGGCTGACTCACCCACAGAGGTGTCATCCCCATGGGTGCATGTCACCTGCAGCGGTGCTCAGTAAGGATCACCCCAGAAACTAACTCACTCACAGAGTTGTCATCCCCATGGGTGCTTGTCACCTGCACTGGTGCTCAGTAAGGATCACAGAAGAGGCTGACTCACCCACAGGGGTGTCATTCCCACAGGTGCTTGTCGCCTGCAGCGGTGCTGAGTAAGGATCACCCCAGAGGCTGACTCACCCACAGAGGTGTCATCCCCATGGGTGCATGTCACCTGCAGCCGTGCTTAGTAAGGATCACTTCAGAGGCTGACTCACTCACATGGGTTTCATCGACTGGGTGCTTGTCAGCTGCAGCGATGCTCAGTAAGGATCACCCCAGAAACTAACTCACCCACAAGGGTGTCATCCCCATGGGTGCATGTCACCTGCAGCGGTGCTCTATAAGGATCAACCCAGAAGCTGTCTCACCCACAGGGGTGTCATCCCCATGGGTGCATGTCACCTGCAGCGGTGCTCAGTAAGGATCACCACAGAGGCGGACTCACTCACAGGGGTGTCATCCACATGGGTGCATGTCACCTGCAGCGGTGCTCAGCAAGGATCACCCCAGAGGCTGACTCACCCTCAGGGGTTTCATCCTTATGGGTGCATATCATCTGCAGCGGTGCTCAGTAAGGATCACCCCAGAGGCTGACTCACCCACAGAGGTGTCATCCCCATGGGTGCATGTCACCTGCAGCGGTGCTCAGTAAGGATCAATCCAGAGGCTGACTCTTCCACAGAGGTGTCATCCCCATGGGTGCATGTCTCCTGCAGCCGTGCTCAGTAAGTATCACCCCAGAGGCTGACTCACCCACATGGGTGTTATCCCCACGGTTGTATGTCACCTGCGGCGGTGCTCAGTAAGGATCACCCCAGAGGCTGACTCACCCACATGGGTGTCATCCCCACGGGTGCATGTCACCTGCAGCAGTGCTCAGTAAGGATCACCCCAGAAGCTGTCTCACCCACAGGGGTGTCATCCCATCTGTGCATGTCACCTGCAGCGGTAATCAGTAAGCATCACCCCAGAGGCTAACTCACTCACAGAGGTGTCATTCCCACAGGTGCTTGTCACCTGCAGCGTTACTCAGTAAGGATCACCCCAGAGGCTGACTCACTCACAGGGGTGTCATTCCCACAGGTGCTTGTCACCTGCAGTGGTGTTCAGAAAGGATCACACCAGAGTTGACTCACTCACAGAGGTGTCATCCCCATGGGTGCATGTCACCTGCAGCGGTGCTCAGTAAGGATCACACCAGAGTTGACTCACTCACAGAGGTGTCATCCCCATGGGTGCATGTCACCTGCAGCCGTGCTCAGTAAGGATCACCCCAGAGGCTGACTCAATCACAGGGGTGTCATCCCCATGGATGCATGTCACCTGCAGCCATGCTCAGTAAGGATCACCCCAGAGGCTGACTCAATCACAGGGGTGTCATCCCCATGGGTTCATGTCACCTGCAGCTTTGCTCAGTAAGGATCACCCAAGAAGCGATCTCACCCACAGGGGTGTCATCCCCATGGGTGCATGTCACCTGCAGCGGTGCTCAATAAGGATCACCCCAGAGTTTGACTCACCCACTGGGGTGAAATCCGCATGGGTGCATGTCACCTGCAGCGGTGATCAGTAAGGATCACCCCAGAGGCTGACTCACTCAGAGAGGTGTCATCCCCAAGGGAGCATGTCACCTGCAGCGGCGCTCAGGAAGGATCACCCCAGAGGCTGACTCACTCACAGGGGTGTCATCCTCATGGGTGCATGTCACCTGCAGCGGTGCTCAGTAAGGATCACCCCAGAAACTAACTCACCCACAGGGGTGTCATCCCCATGGGTGATTGTCATCTGCAGCGGTGCTCAGAAAGGATCACCCCAGAGGCTGTCTCACTCACAAGGGTGTCATTCCCATGGGTGCATGTCACCTGCAGCTTTGCTCAGTAAGGATCACCCCAGAGGCTGACTCACCCACAGGGGTGTCATTCCCACGGTTGCATGTCACCTGCAGCGGTGCTCAGTAAGGATCACCCCAGAGGCTGACTCACTCACAGGGGTGTCATCCCCATGGGTGCATGTCACCTGCAGCGGTGCTCAGTAAGGATCACACCAGAGGCTGACTCACCCACAGGGGTGTCATTCCCACGGTTGCATGTCACATGCAGCGTTGATCAATAAGGATCACCCAGAGGCTGACTCACTCACAGGGGTGTCATTCCCACGGTTGGATGTCACCTGCAGCGGTGCTCAGTAAGGATCACCCCAGAGGCTGACTCACCCACAGAGGTGTCATCCCCATGGGTGCATGTCACCTGCAGCGGCGCTCAGTAAGGATCACCCTAGAGGCTGACTCACTCACAGGGGTGTCATTCCCATGGATGCATGTCACCTGCAGCGGTGCTCAGTAAGGATCACCCTAGAGGCTGACTCACTCACAGAGGTGTCATCCCCACGCATGCATGTCACCTGCAGTGGTGCTCAGTAAGGATCACCCCAGAGGCTGACTCACCCACAGAGGTGTCATCCCCATGGGTGCATGTCACCTGCAGCGGCGCTCAGTAAGGATCACCCCAGAGGCTGATTCACCCACAGGGGTGTCATCCCCACGGTTGCATATCAACTGCAGCAGTGCTCAGTAAGGATCACACCAGAGGCTGAATCACTTACAGGGGTGTCATCCCCATGGGTGCATGTCACCTGCAGCGATGCTCAGTAAGGATCACAGCAGAGGCTGACTAACTCACAGGGGTGTCATCCCCATGGGTGCATGTCACCTGCAGCGATGCTCAGTAAGGATCACACCAGAGGCTGACTAACTCACAGGGGTGTCATCCCCACGCATGCATGTCACCTGCAGTGGTGCTCAGTAAGGATCAACCCAGAGGCTGACTCACCCACAGAGGTTTCATCCCCATGGGTGCATGTCACCTGCAGCGGCGCTCAGTAAGGATCACCCCAGAGGCTGACTCACCCACTGAGGTTTCATTCCCACGGTTGCATATCAACTGCAGCGGTGCTCAGTAAGGATCACCCCAGAGGCTGACTCACCCACAGAGGTGTCATCCCCATGGGTGCATGTCACCTGCAGCGGTGCTCAGTAAGGATCACCCCAGAAACTAACTCACTCACAGAGTTGTCATCCCCATGGGTGCTTGTCACCTGCACTGGTGCTCAGTAAGGATCACAGAAGAGGCTGACTCACCCACAGGGGTGTCATTCCCACAGGTGCTTGTCGCCTGCAGCGGTGCTGAGTAAGGATCACCCCAGAGGCTGACTCACCCACAGAGGTGTCATCCCCATGGGTGCATGTCACCTGCAGCCGTGCTTAGTAAGGATCACTTCAGAGGCTGACTCACTCACATGGGTTTCATCGACTGGGTGCTTGTCAGCTGCAGCGATGCTCAGTAAGGATCACCCCAGAAACTAACTCACCCACAAGGGTGTCATCCCCATGGGTGCATGTCACCTGCAGCGGTGCTCTATAAGGATCAACCCAGAAGCTGTCTCACCCACAGGGGTGTCATCCCCATGGGTGCATGTCACCTGCAGCGGTGCTCAGTAAGGATCACCACAGAGGCGGACTCACTCACAGGGGTGTCATCCACATGGGTGCATGTCACCTGCAGCGGTGCTCAGCAAGGATCACCCCAGAGGCTGACTCACCCTCAGGGGTTTCATCCTTATGGGTGCATATCATCTGCAGCGGTGCTCAGTAAGGATCACCCCAGAGGCTGACTCACCCACAGAGGTGTCATCCCCATGGGTGCATGTCACCTGCAGCGGTGCTCAGTAAGGATCAATCCAGAGGCTGACTCTTCCACAGAGGTGTCATCCCCATGGGTGCATGTCTCCTGCAGCCGTGCTCAGTAAGTATCACCCCAGAGGCTGACTCACCCACATGGGTGTTATCCCCACGGTTGTATGTCACCTGCGGCGGTGCTCAGTAAGGATCACCCCAGAGGCTGACTCACCCACATGGGTGTCATCCCCACGGGTGCATGTCACCTGCAGCAGTGCTCAGTAAGGATCACCCCAGAAGCTGTCTCACCCACAGGGGTGTCATCCCATCTGTGCATGTCACCTGCAGCGGTAATCAGTAAGCATCACCCCAGAGGCTAACTCACTCACAGAGGTGTCATTCCCACAGGTGCTTGTCACCTGCAGCGTTACTCAGTAAGGATCACCCCAGAGGCTGACTCACTCACAGGGGTGTCATTCCCACAGGTGCTTGTCACCTGCAGTGGTGTTCAGAAAGGATCACACCAGAGTTGACTCACTCACAGAGGTGTCATCCCCATGGGTGCATGTCACCTGCAGCGGTGCTCAGTAAGGATCACACCAGAGTTGACTCACTCACAGAGGTGTCATCCCCATGGGTGCATGTCACCTGCAGCCGTGCTCAGTAAGGATCACCCCAGAGGCTGACTCAATCACAGGGGTGTCATCCCCATGGATGCATGTCACCTGCAGCCATGCTCAGTAAGGATCACCCCAGAGGCTGACTCAATCACAGGGGTGTCATCCCCATGGGTTCATGTCACCTGCAGCTTTGCTCAGTAAGGATCACCCAAGAAGCTATCTCACCCACAGGGGTGTCATCCCCATGGGTGCATGTCACCTGCAGCGGTGCTCAATAAGGATCACCCCAGAGTTTGACTCACCCACTGGGGTGAAATCCGCATGGGTGCATGTCACCTGCAGCGGTGCTCAGTAAGGATCACCCCAGAGGCTGACTCACTCACAGGGGTGTCATACGCACAGGTGCTTGTCACCTGCAGCGGTGCTCAGTAAGAATCACCCCAGAGGCTGACTCACCCACAGAGGTGTCATCCCCATGGGTGCATGTCACCTGCAGCTGTGCTCAGTAAGGATCACCCAAGAAGCTATCTCACCCACAGGGGTGTCATCCCCATGGGTGCCTGTCACCTGCAGCGATGCTCAGTAAGGATCAACCCAGAGGCAAACTTTCTCACAGGGGTGCCATCTCCATGGATGCATGTTACCTGCAGCGGTGCTTAGTAAGGATCACCCCAGAGGCTGACTCACTCACAGGGGTGAAAACCCCAAGGGTGCTTGTAGCCTGCAGCGGTGCTGAGTAAGGATCACCCCAGAGGCTGACTCACCCACAGAGGTGTCATCCCCATGGGTGCATGTCACCTGCAGCGGTGCTGAGTAAGGATCACCCCAGAGGCTGACTCACCCACAGAGGTGTCATCCCCACGGGTTCATGTCAGCTGCAGCGGTGCTCAGTATGGATCACCACAGAGGCTGTCTTACCCACAGGGGTGTCATTCCCATGGATGCATGTCACCTGCAGCGGTGCTCAGTAAGGATCACCCCAGAGGCAAACTTTCTCACAGGGGTGCCACCTTCATGGGTGCATGTTACCTGCAGCGGTGTTCAGTAAGGATCACCTCAGAGGCTGACTCACTCACAGGGGTGTCATCCCCACGGGTGCATGTCACCTGCAGCGGTGCTCAGTAAGGATCACCACAGAGGCTGACTCACCCACAGGGGTGTCATCCCCATGGGTGCATGTCACCTGCAGCAGTGCTCAGTAAGGATCACCCCAGAGACTGACTCACTCACAGAGGTGTCATCCCCATGGGTGCATGTCACCTGCAGCAGTGCTCAGTAAGGATCACCCCAGAGGCTGACTCACCCACAGGGGTGTCATCCCCATGGGTGCATGCGACCTGCAGCGGTGCTCAGTAAGGATCACCCCAGAGGGTGACTCACTCACAGATTTGTCATCCCCATGGATGCATGTCACCTGCAGCGGTGCACAGTAAGGATCACCCCAAGGCTGACTTACCCATAGGGGTGTCATGTCTCCTGCAGCGGTGCTCAGTAAGGATCATCTCAGAGGGTGACTCACTCACAGGGGTGTCATCACCATGGGTGCATGTCACCTGCAGCGGTGCGCTCAGTAAGGATCACGCCAGAGGATGACTCACTCACAGGGGTGTCATCCCCATGGGTGCATGTCACCTGCAGCGGTGCTCAGTAAGGAAAACCCCAGAGGCTGACTCAATCACAGGGGTGTCATACGCACAGGTGCTTGTCACCTGAAGCGGTGCTCAGTAAGAATCACCCCAGAGGCTGACTCACCCACAGGGGTGTCATCCCCACGGGTGCATGTCACCTGCAGTGGTGTTCAGAAAGGATCACCCCAGAGGCTGACTCACCCACAGGGGTGTCATTCCAACGGTTGCATGTCACCTGCAGCTGTGCTCAGTAAGGATCACCCAAGAAGCTATCTCACCCACAGGGGTGTCATCCCCATGGGTGCATGTCACCTGCAGCGGTGCTCAGTAAGGATCACCCCAGAGGCTGACTCACCCACAGAGGTGTCATTCCCACGGTTGCATGTCACCTGCAGCGGTGCTCAGTAAGGATCACCCCAGAGGCTGACACACCCACAGGGGTGTCATCCCCATGGGTGCATGTCACCTTCAGCAGTGCTCAGTAAGAATCACGCCAGAAACTAACTCACCCACAGGGGTGTCATCCCCATGGGTGCATGTCACCTGCAATGGTGCTCAGTAAGGATCACCCCAGAGGCTAAGTCACTCACAGGGGTATCATCCCCACGGGTGCATGTCAACTGCAGCGGTGCACAGTAAGGATCACCCCAAGGCTGACTTACCCATAGGGGTGTCATGTCTCCTGCAGCGGTACTCAGTAAGCATCACCCCAGAGGCTGACTCACTCACAGGGGTGTCATTCCCATGGTTGCATGTCACTTGCAGTGGTGCTCAGTAAGGATCACCCCAGAAACTAACTCACCCACAGGGGTGTCATTCCCATGGTTGCATGTCACCTGCAGCAGTGCTCAGTAAGGATCACCCCAGAAACTAACTCACTCACAGGGGTGTCATCCCCATGGGTGCATGTCACATGCAGCGGTGCTCTATAAGGATTAACCCAGAAGCTGTCTCACCCACATGGGTGTCATCCCCACGGGTGCATGTCACATGCAGCGGTGCTCTATAAGGATCAACCCAGAAGCTGTCTCACCCACAGGGGTGTCATCCCCATGGGTGCATGTCACCTGCAGCGGTGCTCAGTAAGGATCACCCCAGAGGCGGACTCACTCACAGGGGTGTCATCCACATGGGTGCATGTCACCTGCAGCGGTGCTCAGCAAGGATCACCCCAGAGGCAGACTCACTCACAGGGGAGTCATCACCACGGGTGCATGTCACCTGCAGCGGTGCTCAGTAAGGATTACCTCAGAGGCTGACTCACTCACAAGGGTGTCATCCCCATGGGTGCATGTCACCTGCAGCGGTGCTCAGTAAGGATCACACCAGAGTTGACTCACTCACAGAGGTGTCATCCCCATGGGTGCATGTCACCTGCAGCGGTGCTCAGTAAGGATCACACCAGAGTTGACTCACTCACAGAGGTGTCAACCCCATGGGTGCATGTCACCTGCAGCAGTGCTCAGTAAGAATCAACCCAGAGGCTGACTCACCCACAGGGGTGTCATTCCCATGGTTGCATGTCACTTGCAGCGGTGCTCAGTAAGGATCACTCCAGAAACTAACTCACCCACAGGGGTGTCATTCCCATGGTTGCATGTCACCTGCAGCAGTGCTCAGTAAGGATCACCTTAGAGGCTGACTAACTCACAGATTTGTCATCTCCATGGGTGCATGTCTCTTGCAGCCGTGCTCAGTAAGGATCACCCCAAGGCTGACTTACCAATAGGGGTGTCATGTCTCCTGCAGCGGTACTCAGTAAGCATCACCCCAGAGGCTGAATCACTCACAGGGGTGTCATCCCCATGGGTGCATGTCACCTGCAGCAGTGCTCAGTAAGGATCACCCCAGAAACTAACTCACTCACAGGGGTGTCATTCCCATGGTTGCTTGTCACCTGCAGTGGTGCTCAGAAAGGATCACACCAGAGTTGACTCACTCACAGAGGTGTCATCCCCATGGGTGCATGTCACCTGCAGCGGTGCTCAGTAAGGATCACACCAGAGTTGACTCACTCACAGAGGTGTCATCCCCATGGGTGCATGTCATCTGCAGCGGTGCTTAGTAAGGATCACTCCAGAGGCTGACTCACCCACAGAGGTGTCATCCCCACGGGTGCATGTCACCTGCAGCGGTGCTCAGTAAGGATCACCCAGAGGCTGACTCACTCACAGAGGTGTCATCCCCATGGGTGCATGTCACCTGCAGCGGTGCTCAGTAAGGCTCACCCCAGAGGCTGACGCACCCACATGGGTGTCATCCCCACGGGTGCATGTCACATGCAGCTGTGCTCTATAAGGATTAACCCAGAAGCTGTCTCACCCACATGGGTGTCATCCCCACGGGTGCATGTCACATGCAGCGGTGCTCTATAAGGATCAACCCAGAAGCTGTCTCACCCACAGGGGTGTCATCCCCATGGGTGCATGTCACCTGCAGCGGTGCTCAGTAAGGATCACCCCAGAGGCGGACTCACTCACAGGGGTATCATCCACATGGGTGCATGTCACCTGCAGCAGTGCTCAGCAAGGATCACCCCAGAGGCTGACTCACTCACAGGGGTGTGATCCACATGGGTGCATGTCACCTGCAGCGGTGCTCAGCAAGGATCACCCCAGAGGCTGACTCACCCACAGAGGTGTCATCCCCACGGGTGCATGTCACCTTCAGCGATGGTCAGTAAGGATCACCCCAGAGGCTGACTCACTCACAGGGGAGTCATCCCCACGGGTGCATGTCACCTGCAGCGGTGCTCAGTAAGGATCACCCAGAGGCTGACTCACTCACAGAGGTGTCATATCCCCATGGGTGCATGTCACCTGCAGCTTTGCTCAGTAAGGATCACCCCAGAGGATGACTCACTCACAGGGGTGTCATTCCCACGGTTGCATGTCACCTGCAGCGGTGCTCAGTAAGGATCTCCCCATAGGCTGACTCACTCACAAGGGTGTCATCCCCATGGGTGCATGTCACATGCAGCAGTGCTCAGTAAGGATCACCTCAGAGGCTGACTCACTCACAGAGGTGTCATCCCCACGCATGCATGTCACCTGCAGTGGTGCTCAGTAAGGATCACCCCAGAGGCTGACTCACCCACAGAGGTGTCATCCCCATGGGTGCATGTCACCTGCAGCGGCGCTCAGTAAGGATCACCCCAGAGGCTGACTCACCCACTGAGGTTTCATTCCCACGGTTGCATATCAACTGCAGTGGTGCTCAGTAAGGATCACCCCAGAGGCTGACTCACCCACAGAGGTGTCATCCCCATGGGTGCATGTCACCTGCAGAGGTGCTCAGTAAGGATCACCCCAGAAACTAACTCACTCACAGAGTTGTCATCCCCATGGGTGCTTGTCACCTGCAATGGTGCTCAGTAAGGATCACAGAAGAGGCTGACTCACCCACAGGGGTGTCATTCCCACAGGTGCTTGTCGCCTGCAGCGGGGCTGAGTAAGGATCACCCCAGAGGCTGACTCACCCACAAAGGTGTCATCCCCATGGGTGCATGTCACCTGCAGCGGTGCTTAGTAAGGATCACTTCAGAGGCTGACTCACTCACATGGATTTCATCGACTGGGTGCTTGTCACCTGCAGCGATGCTCAGTAAGGATCACCCCAGAAACTAACTCACCCACAAGGGTGTCATCCCCATGGGTGCATGTCACCTGCAGCGGTGCTCTATAAGGATCAACCCAGAAGCTGTCTCACCCACAGGGGTGTCATCCCCATGGGTGCATGTCACCTGCAGCGGTGCTCAGTAAGGATCACCCCAGAGGCGGACTCACTCACAGGGGTGTCATCCACATGGGTGCATGTCACCTGCAGCGGTGCTCAGCAAGGATCACCCCAGAGGCTGACTCACTCACAGGGGTGTCATCCACATGGGTGCATGTCACCTGCAGCGGTGCTCAGCAAGGATCACCCCAGAGGCTGACTCACTGATAGGGCTGTGATCCCCATGGGTGCATGTCACCTGCAGCGGTGCTCAGTAAGGAACACCCCAGAGGCTGACTCACTCACAGGGGAGTCATCCCCACGGGTGCATGTCACCTGCAGTGGTGCTCAGTAAGGATCAACCACAGGCTGACTCACTCACAGAGGTGTCATCCCCATGGGTGCATGTCACCTGCAGCGGTGCTCAGTAAGGATCACACCAGAGGCTGACTCACCCATAGGGGTGTCATCTCCATGGGTGCATGTCACCTGCAGCTTTGCTCAGTAAGGATCACCCCAGAGGCTGATTCACTCACAAGGGTGTCATCCCCATGGGTGCATGTCACCTGCAGCAGTGCTCAGTAAGGATCACCTCAGAGGCTGACTCACTCACAGAGGTGTCATCCCCACGCATGCATGTCACCTGCAGTGGTGCTCAGTAAGGATCAGCCCAGAGGCTGACTCATCCACAGAGGTGTCATCCCCATGGGTGCATGTCACCTGCAGCTGTGCTCAGTAAGGATCACCCCAGAGGCTGACTCAATCACAGGGGTGTCATCCCCACGGGTGCAAGTCACCTGCAGCGGTGTTCAGTAAGGATCACCCCAGAGGCTGACTCACCCACAGAGGTGTCATTCCCACGGTTGCATGTCACCTGCAGCGGTGCTCAGTAAGGATCACCCCAGAAACTAACTCACCCACAGGGGTGTCATTCCCATGGGTGCATGTCACCTGCAGTCGTGCTCAGTAAGGATCACCCCTGAGACCCCAGAGGCTGACTCACCCACAGAGGTGTCATCCCCACTGGTGCATGTCACCTGCAGCGATGCTCAGTAAGGATCACCCCAGAAACTAACTCACCCACAAGGGTGTCATCCCCATGGGTGCATGTCACCTCCAGTCGTGCTCAGTAAGGATCACCCCAGAGACCCCAGAGGCTGACTCACCCACAGAGGTGTCATCCCCACGGGTTCATGTCAGCTGCAGCGGTGCTCAGTATGGATCACCACAGAGGCTGACTCACTCACAGGGGTGTCATCCTCATGGGTGCATGTCACCTGCAGCAGTACTCAGAAAGGATCACCCCAGAGGCTGACTCACCCACAGGGGTGTCATCCCCACGGGTTCATGTCAGCTGCAGCGGTGCTCAGTATGGATCACCCCAGAGGCAGACTCACTCACAGGGGTGTCATCCTCATGGGTGCATGTCACCTGCAGCAGTACTCAGAAAGGATCACCCCAGAGGCTGACTCACCCACAGGGGTGTCATCCCCATAGGTGCATGTCACCTTCAGCAGTGCTCAGTAAGAATCACCCCAGAAACTAACTCACCCACAGGGGTGTCAACCCCATGGGTGCATGTCACCTACAATGGTGCTCAGCAAGGATCACCCCAGAGGCTGACACATCCACAGGGGTGTCATCCCCATGGGTGCTTGTCATCTGCAGCGGTACTCAGAAAGGATCACCCCAGAGGCTGACTCACTCACAGAGTTGTCATCCACATGGGTGCATGTCACCTGCAGCGATGCTCAGTAAGGATCACAGAAGAGGCTGACTCACCCACAGGGGTGTCATTCCCATGGGTGCTTGTCGCCTGCAGCGGTGCTCAGTAAGGATCACCCCAGAGGCTGACTCACCCACAGAGGTGTCATCCCCATGGGTGCATGTCACCTGCAGCGGTGCTTAGTAAGGATCACTCCAGAGGCTGACTCACTCACATGGGTTTCATCGACTGGGTGCATGTCACCTGCAGCGATGCTCAGTAAGGATCACCCCAGAAACTAACTCACCCACAGAGGTGTCATCCCCACGGGTTCATGTCAGCTGCAGCGGTGCTCAGTATGGATCACCACAGAGGCTGACTCACCCACAGAGGTGTCATCCCCATGGGTGCATATCATCTGCAGGGGTGCTCAGTAAGGATCACCCCAGAGGCTGACTCACTCACAGGGTTTCATCCCCATGGGTGCATATCATCTGCAGGGGTGCTCAGTAAGGATCACCCCAGAGGCTGACTCACTCACAGGGGTGTCATCCCCATGGGTGCATGTCACCTGCAGCGGTGCTCAGTAAGGATCACCCCGGAGGCTGACTCACTCACAGAGGTGTCATCTCCATGGGCGCATGTCACCTGCAGCAGTGCTCAGTAAGGATTACACCAGAGGCTGACTCACCCACAGAGGTGTCATCCCCATGGGTGCATGTCACCTGCAGCAGTGCTCAGTAAGGATTACACCAGAGGCTGACTCAGTCACAGGGGTGTCATCCTCATGGGTGCATGTCACCTGCAGCGTTGCTCAGTAAGGATCACCCCAGAGGCTGACTCACCCTCAGAGGTGTCATCCCCATGGGTGCATGTCACCTTTAGCGATGCTCAGTAAGGATCACCCCACAAACTGTCTCACCACAGGGGTGTCATCCCCACGGTTGCATGTCACCTGCAGCGGTGCTCAGTAAGGATCACCCCAGAGGCTGACTCACTCACAGGGGTGTCATCCACACGGAAGAATGTCACATGCAGCTGTGCTCTATAAGGATCAACCCAGAAGCTGTCTCACCCTCAGAGGTGTCATCCCCATGGGTGCATGTCACCTTTAGCGATGCTCAGTAAGGATCACCCCACAAACTGTCTCACCACATGGCTGTCATCCCCACGGTTGCATGTCACCTGCAGCGGTGCTCAGTAAGGATCACCCCAGAGGCTGACTCACTCACAGGGGTGTCATCCACATGGGTGCATGTCACCTGCAGCGGTGCTCAGTAAGGATCACCCCAGAGGCTAACTCACTGACAGGGCTGTCATCCCCATGGGTGCATGTCACCTGCAGCGGTGCTCAGTAAGGATCACCCCAGAGGCTGACTCACTCACAGGGGAGTCATCCCCACAGGTGCATGTCACCTGCAGCGGTGCTCAGTAAGGATCACCCAGAGGCTGACTCACTCACAGAGGTGTCATCCCCATGGGTGCATGTCACCTGCAGCGGTGCTCAGTAAGGCTCACCCCAGAGGCTGACTCACCCACATGGGTGTCATCCGCACGGGTGCATGTCACATGCAGCGGTGCTCTATAAGGATTAACCCAGAAGCTGTCTCACCCACATGGGTGTCATCCCCACGGGTGCATGTCACATGCAGCGGTGCTCTATAAGGATCAACCCAGAAGCTGTCTCACCCACAGGGGTGTCATCCCCATGGGTGCATGTCACCTGCAGCGGTGCTCAGTAAGGATCACCACAGAGGCTGACTCACTCACAGGGGTGTCATCCACATGGGTGCATGTCACCTGCAGCGGTGCTCAGCAAGGATCACCCCAGAGGCTGACTCACCCACAGGGGTGTCATTCCCACGGTTGCATGTCACATGCAGCGTTGATCAATAAGGATCACCCAGAGGCTGACTCACTCACAGAGGTGTCATCCCCATGGGTGCATGTCACCTGCAGCGGTGCTCAGTAAGGATCACACCAGAGGCTGACTCACCCACAGGGGTGTCATTCCCACGGTTGGATGTCACCTGCAGCGGTGCTCAGTAAGGATCACCCCAGAGGCTGACTCACCCACAGAGGTGTCATCCCCATGGGTGCATGTCACCTGCAGCGGCGCTCAGTAAGGATCACCCTAGAGGCTGACTCACTCACAGAGGTGTCATCCCCACGCTTGCATGTCACCTGCAGTGGTGCTCAGTAAGGATCACCCCAGAGACTGAATCACCCACAGAGGTGTCATTCCCACACTTGCATGTCACCTGCAGTGGTGCTCAGTAAGGATCACCCCAGAGGCTGACTCACTCACAGAGGTGTCATCCCCACGCATGCATGTCACCTGCAGTGGTGCTCAGTAAGGATCACCCCAGAGGCTGACTCACCCACAGAGGTGTCATTCCCACGCTTGCATGTCACCTGCAGTGGTGCTCAGTAAGGATCACCCCAGAGGCTGACTCACCCACAGAGGTGTCATCCCCATGGGTGCATGTCAACTGCAGCGGTGCTCAGTGAGGATCACACCAGAGGCTGACTAACTCACAGGGGTGTCATCCCCATGGGTGCATGTCACCTGCAGCGATGCTCAGTAAGGATCACACCAGAGGCTGACTAACTCACAGGGGTATCATCCCCACGGGTGCATGTCACCTGCAGCGGTGCACAGTATGGATCACCCCAAGGCTGACTTACCCATAGGGGTGTCATGTCTCCTGCAGCGGTACTCAGTAAGCATCACCCCAGAGGCTGACTCACTCACAGGGGTGTCATTCCCATGGTTGCATGTCACCTGTAGCGGTGCTCAGTAAGGATCACACCAGAGTTGACTCACTCACAGAGGTGTCATCCCCATGGTTGCATGTCACCTGCAGCAGTGCTCAGTAAGTATCACCCCAGAAACTAACTCACTCACAGGGGTGTCATTCCCATGGTTGCTTGTCACCTGCAGTGGTGCTCAGAAAGGATCACACCAGAGTTGACTCACTCACAGAGGTGTCATCCCCATGGGTGCATGTCACCTGCAGTGGTGCTCAGTAAGGATCACACCAGAGTTGACTCACTCACAGAGGTGTCAACCCCATGGGTGCATGTCACCTGCAGCAGTGCTCAGTAAGAATCACCCCAGAGGCTGACTCACCCACAGGGGTGTCATTCCCATGGTTGCATGTCACTTGCAGCGGTGCTCAGTAAGGATCACCCCAGAAACTAACTCACCCACAGGGGTGTCATTCCCATGGTTGCATGTCACCTGCAGCAGTGCTCAGTAAGGATCACCCCAGAGGCTGACTCCCCCACAGGGGTGTCATCCCCATGGGTGCATGTCACCTGCAGCGATGCTCAGTAAGGATCACCCCAGAGGCTGACTCCCCCACAGGGGTGTCATCCCCATGGGTGCATGTCACCTGCAGCGGTGCTTAGTAAGGATCACTCCAGAGGCTGACTCACCCACAGAGGTGTCATCCCCATGGGTGCTTGTCACCTGCAGCGGTGCTCAGTAAGGATCACCCAGAGGCTGACTCACCCACAGAGGTGTCATCCCCATGGGTGCATGTCATCTGCAGCGGTGCTCAGTAAGGCTCACCCCAGAGGCTGACGCACCCACATGGGTGTCATCCCCACGGGTGCATGTCACATGCAGCGGTGCTCTATAAGGATTAACCCAGAAGCTGTCTCACCCACATGGGTGTCATCCCCACGGGTGCATGTCACATGCAGCGGTGCTCTATAAGGATCAACCCAGAAGCTATCTCACCCACAGGGGTGTCATCCCCATGGGTGCATGTCACCTGCAGCGGTGCTCAGTAAGGATCACCCCAGAGGCGGACTCACTCACAGGGGTATCATCCACATGGGTGCATGTCACCTGCAGCGGTGCTCAGCAAGGATCACCCCAGAGGCTGACTCACTCACAGGGGTGTCATCCACATGGGTGCATGTCACCTGCAGCGGTGCTCAGCAAGGATCACTCCAGAGGCTGACTCACCCACAGAGGTGTCATCCCCACGGGTGCATGTCACCTGCAGCGGTGCTCAGTAAGGATCATCCAGAGGCTGACTCACTCACAGAGGTGTCATATCCCCATGGGTGCATGTCACCTGCAGCGGTGCTCAGTAAGGATCACACCAGAGGCTGACTCACCCACAGGGGTGTCATCTCCATGGGTGCATGTCACCTGCAGCTTTGCTCAGTAAGGATCACCCCAGAGGATGACTCACTCACAGGGGTGTCATTCCCACGGTTGCATGTCACCTGCAGCGGTGCTCAGTAAGGATCACCCCATAGGCTGACTCACTCACAAGGGTGTCATCCCCATGGGTGCATGTCACATGCAGCAGTGCTCAGTAAGGATCACCTCAGAGGCTGACTCACCCACAGAGGTGTCATCCCCATGGGTGCATGTCACCTGCAGTGGTGCTCAGTAAGGATCACCCCAGAGGCTGACTCACCCACAGAGGTGTCATCCCCACGCATGCATGTCACCTGCAGTGGTGCTCAGTAAGGATCACCCCAGAGGCTGACTCACCCACAGAGGTGTCATCCCCATGGGTGCATGTCACCTGCAGCGGCGCTCAGTAAGGATCACCCCAGAGGCTGACTCACCCACTGAGGTTTCATTCCCACGGTTGCATATCAACTGCAGCGGTGCTCAGTAAGGATCACCCCAGAGGCTGACTCACCCACAGAGGTGTCATCCCCATGGGTGCATGTCACCTGCAGCGGCGCTCAGTAAGGATCACCCCAGAGGCTGACTCACCCACTGAGGTTTCATTCCCACGGTTGCATATCAACTGCAGCGGTGCTCAGTAAGGATCACCCCAGAGGCTGACTCACCCACAGAGTTGTCATCCCCATGGGTGCTTGTCACCTGCAATGGTGCTCAGTAAGGATCACAGAAGAGGCTGACTCACCCACAGGGGTGTCATTCCCACAGGTGCTTGTCGCCTGCAGCGGTGCTGAGTAAGGATCACCCCAGAGGCTGACTCACCCACAGAGGTGTCATCCCCATGGGTGCATGTCACCTGCAGCGGTGCTTAGTAAGGATCACTTCAGAGGCTGACTCACTCACATGGGTTTCATCGACTGGGTGCTTGTCACCTGCAGCGATGCTCAGTAAGGATCACCCCAGAAACTAACTCACCCACAAGGGTGTCATCCCCATGGTTGCATGTCACCTGCAGCGGTGCTCTATAAGGATCAACCCAGAAGCTGTCTCACCCACAGGGGTGTCATCCCCATGGGTGCATGTCACCTGCAGCGGTGCTCAGTAAGGATCACCCCAGAGGCGGACTCACTCACAGGGGTGTCATCCACATGGGTGCATGTCACCTGCAGCGGTGCTCAGCAAGGATCACCCCAGAGGCTGACTCACTCACAGGGGTGTCATCCACATGGGTGCATGTCTCCTGCAGCGGTGCTCAGCAAGGATCACCCCAGAGGCTGACTCACTGACAGGGCTGTGATCCCCATGGGTGCATGTCACCTGCAGCGGTGCTCAGTAAGGAACACCCCAGAGGCTGACTCACTCACAGGGGAGTCATCCCCACGGGTGCATGTCACCTGCAGCGGTGCTCAGTAAGGATCACCCCAGAGGCTGACTCACTCACAGGGTTGTCATCCCCATGGGTGCATGTCACCTGCAGCTTTGCTCAGTAAGGATCACCCCAGAGGCTGACTCACTCACAGGGGTGTCATTCCCACGGTTGCATGTCACTTGCAGTAGTGCTCAGTAAGGATCCCCTCAGAGGCTGACTCACTCACAGAGGTGTCATCCCCACGCATGCATGTCACCTGCAGTGGTGCTCAGTAAGGATCACCCCAGAGGCTGACTCACTCACAGAGGTGTCATTCCCACGCTTGCATGTCACCTGCAGTGGTGCTCAGTAAGGATCACCACAGAGGCTGACTCACCCACAGAGGTGTCATCCCCATGGGTGCATGTCACCTACAGCGGCGCTCAGTAAGGATCACCCCAGAGGCTGACTCACCCACAGAGGTTTCATTCCCACGGTTGCATATCAACTGCAGAGGTGCTCAGTAAGGATCACCCCAGAGGCTGACTCACCCACAGAGGTGTCATTCCCATGGGTGCATGTCACCTGCAGCGGTGCTCAGTAAGGATCACCCCAGAAACTATCTCACTCACAGAGTTGTCATCCCCATGGGTGTTTGTCACCTGCAATGGTGTTCAGTAAGGATCACAGAAGAGGCTGACTCACCCACAGAGGTGTCATCCCCATGGGTGCATGTCACCTGCAGCGGCGCTCAGTAAGGATCACCTCAGAAACTAACTCACTCACAGAGTTGTCATCCCCATGGGTGTTTGTCACCTGCAATGGTGCTCAGTAAGGATCACAGAAGAGGCTGACTCACTCACAGGGGTGTCATCCACATGGGTGCATGTCACCTGCAGCGGTGCTCAGCAAGGATCACCCCAGAGGCTGACTCACTCACAGAGGTGTCATCCCCATGGGTGCATGTCACCTGCAGCGGTGCTCAGTAAGGATCACCCTAGAGACTGACTCACCCACAGGGGTGTCATTCCCACAGGTGCTTGTCACCTTCAGCGATGGTCAGTAAGGATCACCCCAGAGGCTGACTCACTCACAGGGGAGTCATCCCCACGAGTGCATGTCACCTTCAGCGATGGTCAGTAAGGATCACCCCAGAGGCTGACTCACTCACAGGGGAGTCATCCCCACGGGTGCATGTCACCTGCAGCGGTGCTCAGTAAGGATCACCCAGAGGCTGACTCACTCACAGAGGTGTCATATTCCCATGGGTGCATGTCACCTGCAGCGGTGCTCAGTAAGGATCACCCCAGAGGCTGACTCACCCACAGAGGTGTCATATCCCCATGGGTGCATGTCACCTGCAGCGGTGCTCAGTAAGGATCACACCAGAGGCTGACTCACCCACAGGGGTGTCATCTCCATGGGTGCATGTCACCTGCAGCTTTGCTCAGTAAGGATCACCCCAGAGGATGACTCACTCACAGGAGTGTCATTCCCACGGTTGCATGTCACCTGCAGCGGTGCTCAGTAAGGATCACCCCATAGGCTGACTCACTCACAAGTGTGTCATCCCCATGGGTGCATGTCACATGCAGCAGTGCTCAGTAAGGATCACCTCAGAGGCTGACTCACTCACAGAGGTGTCATCCCCACGCATGCATGTCACCTGTAGTGGTGCTCAGTAAGGATCACCCCAGAGGCTGACTCACCCACAGAGGTGTCATCCCCATGGGTGCATGTCACCTGCAGCAGCGCTCAGTAAGGATCACCCCAGAGGCTGACTCACCCACTGAGGTTTCATTCCCACGGTTGCATATCAACTGCAGCGGTGCTCAATAAGGATCACCCCAGAGGCTGACTCACCCACAGAGGTGTCATCCCCATGGGTGCATGTCACCTGCAGCGGTGCTCAGTAAGGATCACCCCAGAAACTAACTCACTCACAGAGTTGTCATCCCCATGGGTGCTTGTCACCTGCAATGGTGCTCAGTAAGGATCACAGAAGAGGCTGACTCACCCACAGGGGTGTCATTCCCACAGATGCTTGTCGCCTGCAGCGTTGCTGAGTAAGGATCACCCCAGAGGCTGACTCACCCACAGAGGTGTCATCCCCATGGGTGCATGTCACCTGCAGCGGTGCTCAGTAAGGATCACCCCAGAGGACGACTCACTCACATGGGTTTCATCGACTGGGTGCTTGTCACCTGCAGCGATGCTCAGTAAGGATCACCCCAGAAATTAACTCACCCACAAGGGTGTCATCCCCATGGGTGCATGTCACCTGCAGCGGTGCTCTATAAGGATCAACCCAGAAGCTGTCTCACCCACAGGGTTGTCATCCCCATGGGTGCATGTCACCTGCAGCGGTGCTCAGTAAGGATCACCCCAGAGGCGGACTCACTCACAGGGGTGTCATCCCCATGGGTGCATGTCACCTGCAGCGGTGCTCAGCAAGGATCACCCCAGAGGCGGACTCACTCACAGGGGTGTCATCCACATGGGTGCATGTCACCTGCAGCGGTGCTCAGCAAGGATCACCCCAGAGGCTGACTCACTGACAGGGCTGTGATCCCCATGGGTGCATGTCACCTGCAGCGGTGCTCAGTAAGGAACACCCCAGAGGCTGACTCACTCACAGGGGAGTCATCCCCACGGGTGCATGTCACCTGCAGTGGTGCTCAGTAAGGATCACCCAGAGGCTGACTCACCCACAGGGGTGTCATCTCCATGGGTGCATGTCACCTGCAGCAGTGCTCAGTAAGGATCACCCCAGAGGCTGACTCACTCACAGGGGTGTCATTCCCACGGTTGCATGTCACCTGCAGCGGTGCTCAGTAAGGATCACCCCAGAGGCTGACTCACTCACAAGGGTGTCATCCCCATGGGTGCATGTCACCTGCAGCAGTGCTCAGTAAGGATCACCTCAGAGGCTGACTCACTCACAGAGGTGTCATCCCCACGCAGGAATGTCACCTGCAGTGGTGCTCAGTAAGGATCACCCCAGAGGCTGACTCACCCACAGAGGTGTCATCCCCACGCATGCATGTCACCTGGGTGCTCAGTAAGGATCACCCTAGAGGCTGACTCACCCACAGAGGTGTCATCCCCATGGGTGCATGTCACCTGCAGCGGCGCTCAGTAAGGATCACCCCAGAGGCTGACTCACCCACTGAGGTTTCATTCCCACGGTTGCATATCAACTGCAGCGGTGCTCAATAAGGATCACCCCAGAGGCTGACTCACCCACAGAGGTGTCATCCCCATGGGTGCATGTCACCTGCAGCGGTGCTCAGTAAGGATCACCCCAGAAACTAACTCACTCACAGAGTTGTCATCCCCATGGGTGCTTGTCACCTGCAATGGTGCTCAGTAAGGATCACAGAAGAGGCTGACTCACCCACAGGGGTGTCATTCCCACAGATGCTTGTCGCCTGCAGCGTTGCTGAGTAAGGATCACCCCAGAGGCTGACTCACCCACAGAGGTGTCATCCCCATGGGTGCATGTCACCTGCAGCGTTGCTGAGTAAGGATCACCCCAGAAACTAACTCACTCACAGAGTTGTCATCCCCATGGGTGCTTGTCACCTGCAATGGTGCTCAGTAAGGATCACAGAAGAGGCTGACTCACTCACAGAGGTGTCATCCCCACGCAGGCATGTCACCTGCAGTGGTGCTCAGTAAGGATCACCCCAGAGGCTGACTCACCCACAGAGGTGTCATCCCCATGGGTGCATGTCACCTACAGCGGCGCTCAGTAAGGATCACCCCAGAGGCTGACTCACCCACAGAGGTGTCATCCCCATGGGTGCATGTCACCTGCAGCGGTGCTCAGTAAGGATCACCCCAGAAACTAACTCACTCACAGAGTTGTCATCCCCATGGGTGCTTGTCACCTGCAATGGTGCTCAGTAAGGATCACAGAAGAGGCTGACTCACTCACAGAGGTGTCATTCCCACGCTTGCATGTCACCTGCAGTGGTGCTCAGTAAGGATCACCCCAGAGGCTGACTCACCCACAGAGGTTTCATTCCCACGGTTGCATATCAACTGCAGCGGTGCTCAGTAAGGATCACCCCAGAGGCTGACTCACCCACAGAGGTGTCATCCCCATGGGTGCATGTCACCTGCAGCGGTGCTGAGTAAGGATCACCCCAGAGGCTGACTCACCCACAGAGGTGTAATCCCCACGGGTTCATGTCAGCTGCAGCGGTGCTCAGTAAGAATCACCCCAGAGGCTGACTCACCCACAGGGGTGTCATTCCCATGGTTGCATGTCACTTGCAGCGGTGCTCAGTAAGGATCACCCCAGAAACTAACTCACCCACAGGGGTGTCATCCCCATGGGTGCATGTCACCTGCAATGGTGCTCAGTAAGGATCACCCCAGAGGCTGACTCACTCACAGGGGTGTCATCCCCATGGGTGCTTGTCATCTGCAGCGGTGCTCAGTAAGAATCACCCCAGAGGCTGACTCACCCACAGAGGTGTCATTCCCATGGTTGCATGTCACCTGCAGCGGTGCTCAGTAAGGATCACCCCAGAGGCTGACTCACTCACAGGGGTGTCATCCCCATGGGTGCATGTCACCTGCAGCGATGCTCAGTAAGGATCACAGAAGAGGCTGACTCACCCACAGGGGTGTCATTCCCACAGGTGCTTGTCGCCTGCAGCAGTGCTCAGTAAGGATCACCCCAGAGGCTGACTCACCCTCAGGGGTTTCATCCTCATGGGTGCATGTCACCTGCAGCGATGCTCAGTAAGGATCACCCCAGAGGCAAACTTTCTCACAGGGGTGTGATCCCCATGGGTGCATGTCACCTGCAGCGGTTCTCAGTAAGGATCACCCGGGAGGCAGACTCACCCACAGGGGTGTCATCCCCAAGGGTGCATGTCACCTGCAGCAGTGCTCAGTAAGGATCACCCCAGAGGCTGACTCACTCACAGGGGTGTCATCCTCATTGGTGCATGTCACCTGCAGCGGTGCTCAGTAAGGATCACACCAGAGTTGACTCACTCACAGAGGTGTCAACCCTATGGGTGCATGTCACCTGCAGCCGTGCTCAGTAAGGATCACCCCAAGGCTGACTCACTCACAGGGGTGTCATTCCCACAGGTGCTTGTCACCTGCAGTGGTGTTCAGAAAGGATCACCACAGAGGCTGACTCACCCACAGAGGTGTCAACCCCATGGGTGCATGTCACCTGCAGCGGTGCTCAGTAAGGATAACACCAGAGTTGACTCACTCACAGAGGTGTCAACCCTATGGGTGCATGTCACCTGCAGCCGTGCTCAGTAAGGATCACCCCAAGGCTGACTCACTCACAGGGGTGTCATTCCCATGGTTGCATGTCACTTGCAGCGGTGCTCAGTAAGGATCACCCTAGAAACTAACTCACCCACAGGGGTGTCATTCCCATGGTTGCATGTCACCTGCAGCAGTGCTCAGTAAGGATCACCCCAGAAACTAACTCACTCACAGGGGTGTCATTCCCATGGTTGCTTGTCACCTGCAGTGGTGCTCAGAAAGGATCACACCAGAGTTGACTCACTCACAGAGGTGTCATCCCCATGGGTGCATGTCACCTGCAGCGGTGCTCAGAAAGGATCACACCAGAGTTGACTCACTCACAGAGGTGTCATCCCCATGGGTGCATGTCACCTGCAGCGGTGCTCAGTAAGGATCACACCAGAGTTGACTCACTCACAGAGGTGTCATCCCCATGGGTGCATGTCACCTGCAGCGGTGCTCAGTAAGGATCACACCAGAGTTGACTCACTCACAGAGGTGTCAACCCTATGGGTGCATGTCACCTGCAGCCGTGCTCAGTAAGGATCACCCCAAGGCTGACTTACCCATAGGGGTGTCATGTCTCCTGCAGCGGTACTCAGTAAGGATCACCCCAGAGGCTGACTCACCCACAGGGGTGTCATCCCCATGGGTGCATGTCACCTGCAGCGGTGCTTAGTAAGGATCACTCCAGAGGCTGACTCACCCACAGAGGTGTCATCCCCATGGGTGCATGTCACTTGCAGCGGTGCTCAGTAAGGATCACCCCAGAAACTAACTCAATCACAGGGGTGTCATTCCCATGGTTGCATGTCACCTGCAGCAGTGCTCAGTAAGGATCACCCCAGAGGCTGACACACCCACAGGGGTGTCATCCCCATGGGTGCATGTCACCTGCAGCGATGCTCAGTAAGGATCACCCCAGAGGCTGACTCACCCACAGGGGTGTCATCCCCATGGGTGCATGTCACCTGCAGCGGTGCTTAGTAAGGATCACTCCAGAGGCTGACTCACCCACAGAGGTGTCATCCCCATGGGTGCTTGTCACCTGCAGCGGTGCTCAGTAAGGATCACCCCAGAGGCTGTCTCACCCACAGAGGTGCCATCCCCATGGGTGCATGTCACCTGCAGCGGTGCTTAGTAAGGATCACTCCAGAGGCTGACTCACCCACAGAGGTGTCATCAACACGGGTGCATGTCACCTGCAGCGGTGCTAAGTAAGGATCACCCAGAGGCTGACTCACTCACAGAGGTGTCATCCCCATGGGTGCATGTCACCTGCAGCGGTGCTCAGTAAGGCTCACCCCAGAGGCTGACGCACCCACATGGGTGTCATCCCCACGGGTGCATGTCACATGCAGCGGTGCTCTATAAGGATTAACCCAGAAGCTGTCTCACCCACATGGTTGTCATCCCCATGGGTGCATGTCACCTGCAGCGGTGCTCAGTAAGGATCACCCCAGAGGCGGACTCACTCACAGGGGTATCATCCACATGGGTGCATGTCACCTGCAGCGGTGCTCAGCAAGGATCACCCCAGAGGCTGACTCACTCACAGGGGTGTCATCCACATGGGTGCATGTCACCTGCAGCGGTGCTCAGCAAGGATCACCCCAGAGGCTGACTCACCCACAGGGGTGTCATTCCCATGGTTGCATGTCACTTGCAGCGCTGCTCAGTAAGGATCACCCCAGAAACTAACTCACCCACAGGGGTGTCATCCCCATGGGTGCATGTCACCTGCAATGGTGCTCAGTAAGGATCACCCCAGAGGCTGATTCACTCACAGGGGTGTCATCCCCATGGGTGCTTGTCATCTGCAGCGGTGCTCAGTAAGAATCACCCCAGAGGCTGACTCACCCACAGGGGTGTCATCCCCATGGGTGCATGTCACCTGCAATGGTGGTCAGTAAGGATCACCCAAGAGGCTGACTCACTCACAGGGGTGTCATCTCCATGGGCGCCTGTCACCTGCAGCGGTGCTCAGTAAGGATCACCCCAGAGGCTGACTCACACACAGGGGTGTCATTCCCACAGGTGCTTGTCGCCTGCAGCAGTGCTCAGTAAGGATCACCCCAGAGGCTGACTCACCCTCAGGGGTTTCATCCTCATGGGTGCATATTATCTGCAGCGGTGCTCAGTAAGGATCACCCCAGAGGCTAACTCACTCACAGAGGTGTTATCCCCATGGGCGCCTGTCACCTGCAGCGGTGCTCAGTAAGGATCACCCCAGAGGCTGACTCACCCACAGAGGTGTCATCCCCATGGGTGCATGTCACCTGCAGCGGTGCTCAGTAAGGCTCACCCCAGAGGCTGACGCACCCACATGGGTGTCATCCCCACGGGTGCATGTCACATGCAGCGGTTCTCTATAAGGATTAACCCAGAAGCTGTCTCACCCACATGGTTGTCATCCCCATGGGTGCATGTCACCTGCAGAGGTGCTCAGTAAGGATCACCCCAGAGGCGGACTCACTCACAGGGGTATCATCCACATGGGTGCATGTCACCTGCAGCGGTGCTCAGCAAGGATCACCCCAGAGGCTGACTCACTCACAGGGGTGTCATCCACATGGGTGCATGTCTCCTGCAGCCGTGCTCAGTAAGTATCACCCCAGAGGCTGACTCACCCACATGGGTGTTATCCCCACGGTTGTATGTCACCTGCGGCGGTGCTCAGTAAGGATCACCCCAGAGGCTGACTCACCCACATGGGTGTCATCCCCACGGGTGTATGTCACCTGCAGCAGTGCTCAGTAAGGATCACCCCAGAAGCTGTCTCACCCACAGGGGTGTCATCCCCATGGGTGCATGTCACCTGCAGCGGTACTCAGTAAGCATCACCCCAGAGGCTGACTCACTCACAGAGGTGTCATTCCCACAGGTGCTTGTCACCTGCAGCGTTACTCAGTAAGGATCACCCCAGAGGCTGACTCACTCACAGGGGTGTCATTCCCACAGGTGCTTGTCACCTGCAGCGGTGCTCAGTAAAGATCACCCCGGAGTTGACTCACTCACAGAGGTGTCAACCCTATGGGTGCATGTCACCTGCAGCCGTGCTCAGTAAGGATCACACCAGAGTTGACTCACTCACAGAGGTGTCAACCCTATGGGTGCATGTCACCTGCAGCCGTGCTCAGTAAGGATCACCCCAGAGGCTGACTCAATCAGAGGGGTGTCATCCCCATGGATGCATGTCACCTGCAGCGGTGCTCAGTAAGGCTCACCCCAGAGGCTGACGCACCCACATGGGTGTCATCCCCACGGGTGCATGTCACATGCAGCGGTGCTCTATAAGGATCAACCCAGAAGCTGTCTCACCCACAGGGGTGTCATCCCCATGGGTTCATGTCACCTGCAGCGGTGCTCAGTAAGAATCACCCCAGAGGCTGACTCACCCACAGGGGTGTCATTCCCATGGTTGCATGTCACTTGCAGCGGTGCTCAGTAAGGATCACCCCAGAAACTAACTCACCCACAGGGGTGTCATCCCCATGCGTGCATGTCACCTGCAATGGTGCTCAGTAAGGATAACCCCAGAGGCTGACTCACTCACAGGGGTGTCATCCCCATGGGTGCATGTCACCTGCAGCGATGCTCAGTAAGAATCACCCCAGAGGCTGACTCACCCACAGAGGTGTCATTCCCATGGTTGTATGTCACCTGCAGCGGTGCTCAATAAGGATCACCCCAGAGGCTGACTCACTCACAGGGGTGTCATCCCCATGGGTGCATGTCACCTGCAGCGATGCTCAGTAAGGATCACAGAAGAGGCTGACTCACCCACAGGGGTGTCATTCCCACAGGTGCTTGTCGCCTGCAGCAGTGCTCAGTAAGGATCACCCCAGAGGCTGACTCAAACACATGGGTGTTATCCCCACGGTTGTATGTCACCTGCGGCGGTGCTCAGTAAGGATCACCCCAGAGGCTGACTCACCCACATGGGTGTCATCCCCACGGGTGCATGTCACCTGCAGCAGTGCTCAGTAAGGATCACCCCAGAAGCTGTCTCACCCACAGGGGTGTCATCCCCATGGGTGCATGTCACCTGCAGCGGTACTCAGTAAGCATCACCCCAGAGGCTGACTCACTCACAGAGGTGTCACCCAGAGGCTGACTCACTCACAGAGGTGTCATTCCCACAGGTGCTTGTCACTTGCAGCGTTACTCATTAAGGATCACCCCAGAGGCTGACTCACTCACAGGGGTGTCATTCCCACAGGTGCTTGTCACCTGCAGTGGTGTTCAGAAAGGATCACACCAGAGTTGACTCACTCACAGAGGTGTCATCCCCATGGGTGCATGTCACCTGCAGCGGTGCTCAGTAAGGATCACACCAGAGTTGACTCAATCACAGGGGTGTCATCCCCATGGATGCATGTCACCTGCAGCCGTGCTCAGTAAGGATCACCCCAGAGGCTGACTCACTCACAGGGGTGTCATACGCACAGGTGCTTGTCACCTGCAGAGGTGCTCAGTAAGGATCACCCCAGAGGAAAATTTTCTCACAGGGGTGCCATCTCCATGGGTTCATGTCACCTGCAACTTTGCTCAGTAAGAATCACCACAGAGGCTGACTCACCCGCAGAGGTGTCATCCCCATGGGTGCATGTCAGCTGCAGCTGTGCTCAGTAAGGATCACCCAAGAAGCTATCTCACCCACAGGGGTGTCATCCCCATGGGTGCATGTCACCTGCAGCGGTGCTCAATAAGGATCACCCCAGAGGTTGACTCACCCACTGGGGTGAAATCCGCATGGGTGCATGTCACCTGCAGCGGTGCTCAGTAAGGATCACCCCAGAGGCTGACTCACTCACAGGGGTGTCATCCCCATGGGTGCCTGTCACCTGCAGCGATGCTCAGTAAGGATCAACCCAGAGGCAAACTTTCTCACAGGGGTGCCATCTCCATGGATGCATGTTACCTGCAGCGGTGCTTAGTAAGGATCACCCCAGAGGCTGACTCACTCACAGGGGTGAAATCCCCAAGGGTGCTTGTCGCCTGCAGCGGTGCTGAGTAAGGGACACCCCAGAGGCTGACTCACCCACAGAGGTGTCATCCCCATGGGTGCATGTCACCTGCAGCGGTGCTGAGTAAGGATCACCCCAGAGGCTGACTCACCCACAGAGGTGTCATCCCCACGGGTTCATGTCAGCTGCAGCGGTGCTCAGTATGGATCACCACAGAGGCTGACTCACCCACAGAGGTGTCATCCCCATGGGTGCATGTCACCTGCAGCGGTGCTGAGTAAGGATCAACCCAGAAGCTGTCTCACCCACAGGGGTGTCATTCCCATGGATGCATGTCACCTGCAGCGGTGCTCAGTAAGGATCACCCCAGAGGCTGACTCACTCACAGGTGTGTCATCCCCATGGGTGCATGTCACCGGCAGCGATGCTCAGTAAGGATCACCCCAGAGGCAAACTTTCTCACAGGGGTGCCACCTTCATGGGTGCATGTTACCTGCAGCAATGCTCAGTAAGGATCACCTCAGAGGTTGACTCACCCACAGGGGTGTCATCCTCATGGGTGCAAGTCACCTGCAGCGGTGCTTAGTAAGGATCACCCCAGAGGTTGACTCACCCACAGGGGTGAAATCCCCATGGGTGCATGTCACCTGCAGCGAAGCTCAGTAAGGATCACCCCAGAGGCTGACTCACTCACAGGGGTGTCATCCCCACGGGTGCATGTCACCTGCAGCGGTGCTCAGTAAGGATCACCACAGAGGCTGACTCACCCACAGGGGTGTCATCCCCATGGGTGCATGTCACCTGCAGCAGTGCTCAGTAAGGATCACCCCAGAGACTGACTCACTCACAGAGGTGTCATCCCCATGGGTGCATGTCACCTGCAGCAGTGCTCAGTAAGGATCACCCCAGAGGCTGACTCACCCACAGGGGTGTCATCCCCATGAGTGCATGCGACCTGCAGCGGTGCTCAGTAAGGATCACCCCAGAGGGTGACTCACTCACAGATTTGTCATCCCCATGGATGCATGTCACCTGCAGCGGTGCACAGTAAGGATCACCCCAAGGCTGACTTACCCATAGGGGTGTCATGTCTCCTGCAGCGGTGCTCAGTAAGGATCATCTCAGAGGCTGACTCACTCACAGGGGTATTATCCCCATGGGTGCATGTCACCTGCAGCGGTGCTCAGTAAGGATCACCCCAGAGGCTGACTCACTCACAGGGGTGTCATCACCATGGGTGCATGTCACCTGCAGCGGTGCTCAGCAAGGATCACCCCAGAGGCTGACTCACCCACAGGGGTGTCATCCCCACGGGTGCATGTCACCTGCAGCGGTGCACAGTAAGGATCACCAAAAGGCTGACTTACCCATAGGGGTGTCATGTCTCCTGCAGCGGTACTCAGTAAGCATCACCCCAGAGGCTGACTCACTCACAGGGGTGTCATTCCCATGGTTGCATGTCACCTGCAGCAGTGCTCAGTAAGGATCACCCCAGAAACTAACTCACTCACAGGGGTGTCATTCCCATGGTTGCTTGTGGTGCTCAGAAAGGATCACACCAGAGTTGACTCACTCACAGAGGTGTCATCTCCATGGGTGCATGTCACCTGCAGCGGTGCTCAGTAAGGATCACACCAGAGTTGACTCACTCACAGAGGTGTCAACCCCATGGGTGCATGTCACCTGCAGCGGTGCTCAGTAAGAATCACCCCAGAGGCTGACTCACCCACTGAGGTTTCATTCCCACGGTTGCATATCAACTGCAGCGGTGCTCAGTAAGGATCACCCCAGAGGCTGACTCACTCACAGGGGTGTCATCCCCATGGGTGCATGACACCTGCAGCGATGCTCAGTAAGGATCACAGAAGAGGCTGACTCACCCTCAGGGGTTTCATCCTCATGGGTGCATATCATCTGCAGCGGTGCTCAGTAAGGATCACCCCAGAGGCTAACTCACTCACAGAGGTGTTATCCCCATGGGCGCCTGTCACCTGCAGCGGTGCTCAGTAAGGATCACCCCAGAGGCTGACTCACCCACAGAGGTGTCATCCCCATGGGTGCATGTCACCTGCAGCGGTGCTCAGTAAGGATCAATCCAGAGGCTGACTCTTCCACAGAGGTGTCATCCCCATGGGTGCATGTCTCCTGCAGCCGTGCTCAGTAAGTATCACCCCAGAGGCTGACTCACCCACATGGGTGTTATCCCCACGGTTGTATGTCACCTGCGGCGGTGCTCAGTAAGGATCACCCCAGAGGCTGACTCACCCACATGGGTGTCATCCCCACGGGTGCATGTCACCTGCAGCAGTGCTCAGTAAGGATCACCCCAGAAGCTGTCTCACCCACAGGGGTGTCATCCCCATGGGTGCATGTCACCTGCAGCGGTACTCAGTAAGCATCACCCCAGAGGCTGACTCACTCACAGAGGTGTCATTCCCACAGGTGCTTGTCACCTGCAGCGTTACTCAGTAAGGATCACCCCAGAGGCTGACTCACTCACAGGGGTGTCATTCCCACAGGTGCTTGTCACCTGCAGCGGTGCTCAGTAAGGATCACCCCGGAGTTGACTCACTCACAGAGGTGTCAACCCTATGGGTGCATGTCACCTGCAGCCGTGCTCAGTAAGGATCACACCAGAGTTGACTCACTCACAGAGGTGTCAACCCTATGGGTGCATGTCACCTGCAGCCGTGCTCAGTAAGGATCACCCCAGAGGCTGACTCAATCAGAGGGTTGTCATCCCCATGGATGCATGTCACCTGCAGCGGTGCTCAGTAAGGCTCACCCCAGAGGCTGACGCACCCACATGGGTGTCATCCCCACGGGTGCATGTCACATGCAGAGGTGCTCTATAAGGATCAACCCAGAAGCTGTCTCACCCACAGGGGTGTCATCCCCATGGGTTCATGTCACCTGCAGCGGTGCTCAGTAAGAATCACCCCAGAGGCTGACTCACCCACAGGGGTGTCATTCCCATGGTTGCATGTCACTTGCAGCGGTGCTCAGTAAGGATCACCCCAGAAACTAACTCACCCACAGGGGTGTCATACCCATGCGTGCATGTCACCTGCAATGGTGCTCAGTAAGGATCACCCCAGAGGCTGACTCACTCACAGGGGTGTCATCCCCATGGGTGCATGTCACCTGCAGCGATGCTCAGTAAGAATCACCCCAGAGGCTGACTCACCCACAGAGGTGTCATTCCCATGGTTGCATGACACCTGCAGCGGTGCTCAGTAAGGATCACCCCAGAGGCTGACTCAAGCACAGGGGTGTCATCCCCATGGGTGCATGTCACCTGCAGCGATGCTCAGTAAGGATCACAGAAGAGGCTGACTCACCCACAGGGGTGTCATTCCCACAGGTGCTTGTCGCCTGCAGCAGTGCTCAGTAAGGATCACCCCAGAGGCTGACTCAAACACATGGGTGTTATCCCCACGGTTGTATGTCACCTGCGGCGGTGCTCAGTAAGGATCACCCCAGAGGCTGACTCACCCACATGGGTGTCATCCCCACGGGTGCATGTCACCTGCAGCAGTGCTCAGTAAGGATCACCCCAGAAGCTGTCTCACCCACAGGGGTGTCATCCCCATGGGTGCATGTCACCTGCAGCGGTACTCAGTAAGCATCACCCCAGAGGCTGACTCACTCACAGAGGTGTCACCCAGAGGCTGACTCACTCACAGAGGTGTCATTCCCACAGGTGCTTGTCACTTGCAGCGTTACTCAGTAAGGATCACCCCAGAGGCTGACTCACTCACAGGGGTGTCATTCCCACAGGTGCTTGTCACCTGCAGTGGTGTTCAGAAAGGATCACACCAGAGTTGACTCACTCACAGAGGTGTCATCCCCATGGGTGCATGTCACCTGCAGCGGTGCTCAGTAAGGATCACCCCAGAAGCTGTCTCACCCACAGGGGTGTCATCCCCATGGGTGCATGTCACCTGCAGCGGTACTCAGTAAGCATCACCCCAGAGGCTGACTCACTCACAGAGGTGTCACCCAGAGGCTGACTCACTCACAGAGGTGTCATTCCCACAGGTGCTTGTCACTTGCAGCGTTACTCAGTAAGGATCACCCCAGAGGCTGACTCACTCACAGGGGTGTCATACGCACAGGTGCTTGTCACCTGCAGCGGTGCTCAGTAAGGATCACCCCAGAGGAAAACTTTCTCACAGGGGTGCCATCTCCATGGGTTCATGTCACCTGCAGCTTTGCTCAGTAAGAATCACCACAGAGGCTGACTCACCCACAGAGGTGTCATCCCCATGGGTGCATGTCAGCTGCAGCTGTGCTCAGTAAGGATCACCCAAGAAGCTATCTCACCCACAGGGGTGTCATCCCCATGGGTGCATGTCATCTGCAGCGGTACTCAGTAAGCATCACCCCAGAGGCTGACTCACTCACAGAGGTGTCATTCCCACAGGTGCTTGTCACCTGCAGCGTTACTCAGTAAGGATCACCCCAGAGGCTGACTCACTCACAGGGGTGTCATTCCCACAGGTGCTTGTCACCTGCAGTGGTGTTCAGAAAGGATCACACCAGAGTTGACTCACTCACAGAGGTGTCATCCCCATGGTTGCATGTCACCTGCAGCCGTGCTCAGTAAGGATCACCCTAGAGGCTGACTCAATCACAGGGGTGTCATCCCCATGGGTTCATGTCACCTGCAGCTTTGCTCAGTAAGGATCACCCCAGAGGCTGACTCACTCACAGGGGTGTCATACGCACAGGTGCTTGTCACCTGCAGCGGTGCTCAGTAAGAATCACCCCAGAGGTTGACTCACCCACAGGGGTGAAATCCCCATGGGTGCATGTCACCTGCAGCGAAGCTCAGTAAGGATCACCCCAGAGGCTGACTCACTCACAGGGGTGTCATCCCCACGGGTGCATGTCACCTGCAGTGGTGCTAAGTAAGGATCACCACAGAGTCTGACTCACCCACAGGGGTGTCATCCCCATGGGTGCATGTCACCTGCAGCAGTGCTCAGTAAGGATCACCCCAGAGGCAAACTTTCTCACAGGGGTGCCACCTTCATGGGTGCATGTTACCTGCAGCGGTGCTCAGTAAGGATCACCTCAGAGGCTGACTCACTCACAGGGGTGTCATCCTCATGGGTGCAAGTCACCTGCAGCGGTGCTCAGTAAGGATCACCCCAGAGGTTGACTCACCCACAGGGGTGAAATCCCCATGGGTGCATGTCACCTGCAGCGAAGCTCAGTAAGGATCACCCCAGAGGCTGACTCACTCACAGGGGTGTCATCCCCACGGGTGCATGTCACCTGCAGCTGTGCTCAGTAAGGATCACCACAGAGGCTGACTCACCCACAGGGGTGTCATCCCCATGGGTGCATGTCACCTGCAGCAGTGCTCAGTAAGGATCACCCCAGAGACTGACTCACTCACAGAGGTGTCATCCCCATGGGTGCATGTCACCTGCAGCAGTGCTCAGTAAGGATCACCCCAGAGGCTGACTCACCCACAGGGGTGTCATCCCCATGAGTGCATGCGACCTGCAGCGGTGCTCAGTAAGGATCACCCCAGAGGGTGACTCACTCACAGATTTGTCATCTCCATGGGTGCATGTCACCTGCAGTGATGCTCATTAAGGATCACCCCAGAGGCTGACTCACCCACCGGGGTGTCATCCCAATGGGTGCATGCGACCTGCAGCGGTGCTCAGTAAGGTTCACCCCAGAGGGTGACTCACTCACAGATTTGTCATCCCCATGGATGCATGTCACCTGCAGCGGTGCACAGTAAGGATCACCCCAAGGCTGACTTACCCATAGGGGTCTCATGTCTCCTGCAGCGGTGCTCATTAAGGATCATCTCAGAGGCTGACTCACTCACAGGGGTATTATCCCCATGGGTGCATGTCACCTGCAGCGGTGCTCAGTAAGGATCACCCCAGAGGCTGACTCACCCACAGGGGTGTCATCCCCACGGGTGCATGTCACCTGCAGCAGTGCTCAGTAAGGATCACCCCAGAAACTAACTCACTCACAGGGGTGTCATTCCCATGGTTGCTTGTCACCTGCAGCGGTGCTCAGTAAGGATCACACCAGAGTTGACTCACTCACAGAGGTGTCATCCCCATGGGTGCATGTCACCTGCAGCGGTGCTCAGTAAGGATCACACCAGAGTTGACTCACTCACAGAGGTGTCATCCCCATGGATGCATGTCACCTGCAGCGGTGCTCAGTAAGGATCACACGAGAGTTGACTCACTCACAGAGGTGTCAACCCCATGGGTGCATGTCACCTGCAGCGGTGCTCAGTAAGAATCACCCCAGAGGCTGACTCACCCACTGAGGTTTCATTCCCACGGTTGCATATCAACTGCAGCGGTGCTCAGTAAGGATCACCCCAGAGGCTGACTCACTCACAGGGGTGTCATCCCCATGGGTGCATGTCACCTGCAGCGATGCTCAGTAAGGATCACAGAAGAGGCTGACTCACCCACAGGGGTGTCATTCCCACAGGTGCTTGTCGCCTGCAGCAGTGCTGAGTAAGGATCACCCCAGAGGCTGACTCACCCTCAGGGGTTTCATCCTCATGGGTGCATATCATCTGCAGGGGTGCTCAGTAAGGATCACCCCAGAGGCTAACTCACTCACAGAGGTGTCATCCCCATGGGCGCCTGTCACCTGCAGCGGTGCTCAGTAAGGATCACCCCAGAGGCTGACTCACCCACAGAGGTGTCATCCCCATGGGTGCATGTCACGTGCAGCGGTGCTCAGTAAGGATCAATCCAGAGGCTGACTCTTCCACAGAGGTGTCATCCCCATGGGTGCATGTCTCCTGCAGCCGTGCTCAGTAAGCATCACCCCAGAGGCTGATTCACCCACATGGGTGTCATCCCCACGGGTGCATGTCACCTGCAGCAGTGCTCAGTAAGGATCACCCCAGAAGCTGTCTCACCCACAGGGGTGTCATCCCCATGGGTGCATGTCACCTGCAGCGTTACTCAGTAAGGATCACCCCAGAGGCTGACTCACTCACAGGGGTGTCATTCCCCAGGTGCTTGTCACCTGCAATGGTGTTCAGAAAGGATCACACCAGGGTTGACTCACTCACAGAGGTGTCATCCCCATCGGTGCATGTCACCTGCAGCGGTGCTCAGTAAGGATCACACCAGAGTTGACTCACTCACAGAGGTGTCAACCCCATGGGTGCATGTCACCTGCAGCCGTGCTCAGTAAGGATCACCCCAGAGGCTGACTCAATCACAGGGGTGTCATCCCCATGGGTTCATGTCACCTGCAGCTTTGCTCAGTAAGGATCACCCCAGAGGCTGACTCACTCACAGGGGTGTCATACGCACAGGTGCTTGTCACCTGCAGCGGTGCTCAGTAAGAATCACCCCAGAGGCTGACTCACCCACAGAGGTGTCATCCCCATGGGTGCATGTCACCTGCAGCTGTGCTCAGTAAGGATCACCCAAGAAGCTATCTCACCCACAGGGGTGTCATCCCCATGGGTGCATGTCACCTGCAGCGGTGCTCAGTAAGGATCACCCCAGAGGTTGACTCACCCACTGGGGTGAAATCCGCATGGGTGCATGTCACCTGCAGCGGTGCTCAGTAAGGATCACCCTAGAGGCTGACTCACTCACAGGGGTGTCATCCCCATGGGTGCATGACACCTGCAGCGATGCTCAGTAAGGATCACAGAAGAGGCTGACTCACCCTCAGGGGTTTCATCCTCATGGGTGCATATCATCTGCAGCGGTGCTCAGTAAGGATCACCCCAGAGGCTGACTCTTCCACAGAGGTGTCATCCCCATGGGTGCATGTCTCCTGCAGCCGTGCTCAGTAAGTATCACCCCAGAGGCTGACTCACCCACATGGGTGTTATCCCCACGGTTGTATGTCACCTGCGGCGGTGCTCAGTAAGGATCACCCCAGAGGCTGACTCACCCACATGGGTGTCATCCCCACGGGTGCATGTCACCTGCAGCAGTGCTCAGTAAGGATCACCCCAGAAGCTGTCTCACCCACAGGGGTGTCATCCCCATGGGTGCATGTCACCTGCAGCGGTACTCAGTAAGCATCACCCCAGAGGCTGACTCACTCACAGAGGTGTCATTCCCACAGGTGCTTGTCACCTGCAGCGTTACTCAGTAAGGATCACCCCAGAGGCTGACTCACTCACAGGGGTGTCATTCCCACAGGTGCTTGTCACCTGCAGCGGTGCTCAGTAAGGATCACCCCGGAGTTGACTCACTCACAGAGGTGTCAACCCTATGGGTGCATGTCACCTGCAGCCGTGCTCAGTAAGGATCACACCAGAGTTGACTCACTCACAGAGGTGTCAACCCTATGGGTGCATGTCACCTGCAGCCGTGCTCAGTAAGGATCACCCCAGAGGCTGACTCACCCACAGAGGTGTCATCCCCATGGGTGCATGTCAGCTGCAGCTGTGCTCAGTAAGGATCACCCAAGAAGCTATCTCACCCACAGGGGTGTCATCCCCATGGGTGCATGTTACCTGCAGCGGTGCTTAGTAAGGATCACCCCAGAGGCTGACTCACTCACAGGGGTGAAATCCCCAAGGGTGCTTGTCGCCTGCAGCGGTGCTGAGTAAGGAACATCCCAGAGGCTGACTCACCCACAGAGGTGTCATCCCCATGGGTGCATGTCACCTGCAGCGGTGCTGAGTAAGGATCACCCCAGAGGCTGACTCACCCACAGAGGTGTCATCCCCACGGGTTCATGTCAGCTGCAGCGGTGCTCAGTATGGATCACCACAGAGGCTGACTCACCCACAGAGGTGTCATCCCCATGGGTGCATGTCACCTGCAGCGGTGCTGAGTAAGGATCAACCCAGAAGCTGTCTCACCCACAGGGGTGTCATTCCCATGGATGCATGTCACCTGCAGCGGTGCTCAGTAAGGATCACCCCAGAGGCTGACTCACTCACAGGTGTGTCATCCCCATGGGTGCATGTCACCGGCAGCGATGCTCAGTAAGGATCACCCCAGAGGCAAACTTTCTCACAGGGGTGCCACCTTCATGGGTGCATGTTACCTGCAGCAATGCTCAGTAAGGATCACCCCAGAGGTTGACTCACCCACAGGGGTGTCATCCTCATGGGTGCAAGTCACCTGCAGCGGTGCTTAGTAAGGATCACCCCAGAGGTTGACTCACCCACAGGGGTGAAATCCCCATGGGTGCATGTCACCTGCAGCGAAGCTCAGTAAGGATCACCCCAGAGGCTGACTCACTCACAGGGGTGTCATCCCCACGGGTGCATGTCACCTGCAGCGGTGCTCAGTAAGGATCACCACAGAGGCTGACTCACCCACAGGGGTGTCATCCCCATGGGTGCATGTCACCTGCAGCAGTGCTCAGTAAGGATCACCCCAGAGACTGACTCACTCACAGAGGTGTCATCCCCATGGGTGCATGTCACCTGCAGCAGTGCTCAGTAAGGATCACCCCAGAGGCTGACTCACCCACAGGGGTGTCATCCCCATGAGTGCATGCGACCTGCAGCGGTGCTCAGTAAGGATCACCCCAGAGGGTGACTCACTCACAGATTTGTCATCCCCATGGATGCATGTCACCTGCAGCGGTGCACAGTAAGGATCACCCCAAGGCTGACTTACCCATAGGGGTGTCATGTCTCCTGCAGCGGTGTTCAGTAAGGATCATCTCAGAGGCTGACTCACTCACAGGGGTATTATCCCCATGGGTGCATGTCACCTGCAGCGGTGCTCAGTAAGGATCACCCCAGAGGCTGACTCACTCACAGGGGTGTCATCACCATGGGTGCATGTCACCTGCAGCGGTGCTCAGCAAGGATCACCCCAGAGGCTGACTCACCCACAGGGGTGTCATCCCCACGGGTGCATGTCACCTGCAGCGGTGCACAGTAAGGATCACCAAAAGGCTGACTTACCCATAGGGGTGTCATGTCTCCTGCAGCGGTACTCAGGAAGCATCACCCCAGAGGCTGACTCACTCACAGGGGTGTCATTCCCATGGTTGCATGTCACCTGCAGCAGTGCTCAGTAAGGATCACCCCAGAAACTAACTCACTCACAGGGGTGTCATTCCCATGGTTGCTTGTCACCTGCAGTGGTGCTCAGAAAGGATCACACCAGAGTTGATTCACTCACAGAGGTGTCATCTCCATGGGTGCATGTCACCTGCAGCGGTGCTCAGTAAGGATCACACCAGAGTTGACTCACTCACAGAGGTGTCAACCCCATGGGTGCATGTCACCTGCAGCGGTGCTCAGTAAGAATCACCCCAGAGTCTGACTCACCCACAGGGGTGTCATCCCCATGGGTGCATGTCACCTGCAGCAGTGCTCAGTAAGGATCACCCCAGAGGCAAACTTTCTCACAGGGGTGCCACCTTCATGGGTGCATGTTACCTGCAGCGGTGCTCAGTAAGGATCACCTCAGAGGCTGACTCACTCACAGGGGTGTCATCCTCATGGGTGCAAGTCACCTGAAGCGGTGCTCAGTAAGGATCACCCCAGAGGTTGACTCACCCACAGGGGTGAAATCCCCATGGGTGCATGTCACCTGCAGCGAAGCTCAGTAAGGATCACCCCAGAGGCTGACTCACTCACAGGGGTGTCATCCCCATGGGTGCATGTCACCTGCAGCAGTGCTCAGTAAGGATCACCCCAGAGACTGACTCACTCACAGAGGTGTCATCCCCATGGGTGCATGTCACCTGCAGCAGTGCTCAGTAAGGATCACCCCAGAGGCTGACTCACCCACAGGGGTGTCATCCCCATGAGTGCATGCGACCTGCAGCGGTGCTCAGTAAGGATCACCCCAGAGGGTGACTCACTCACAGATTTGTCATCTCCATGGGTGCATGTCACCTGCAGTGATGCTCATTAAGGATCACCCCAGAGGCTGACTCACCCACCGGGGTGTCATCCCAATGGGTGCATGCGACCTGCAGCGGTGCTCAGTAAGGTTCACCCCAGAGGGTGACTCACTCACAGATTTGTCATCCCCATGGATGCATGTCACCTGCAGCGGTGCACAGTAAGGATCACCCCAAGGCTGACTTACCCATAGGGGTCTCATGTCTCCTGCAGCGGTGCTCATTAAGGATCATCTCAGAGGCTGACTCACTCACAGGGGTATTATCCCCATGGGTGCATGTCTCCTGCAGCGGTACTCAGTAAGCATCACCCCAGAGGCTGACTCACTCACAGGGGTGTCATCACCATGGGTGCATGTCACCTGCAGCGGTGCTCAGTAAGGATCACCCCAGAGGCTGACTCACCCACAGGGGTGTCATCCCCACGGGTGCATGTCACCTGCAGCAGTGCTCAGTAAGGATCACCCCAGAAACTAACTCACTCACAGGGGTGTCATTCCCATGGTTGCTTGTCACCTGCAGCGGTGCTCAGTAAGGATCACACCAGAGTTGACTCACTCACAGAGGTGTCATCCCCATGGGTGCATGTCACCTGCAGCGGTGCTCAGTAAGGATCACACCAGAGTTGACTCACTCACAGAGGTGTCATCCCCATGGATGCATGTCACCTGCAGCGGTGCTCAGTAAGGATCACACGAGAGTTGACTCACTCACAGAGGTGTCAACCCCATGGGTGCATGTCACCTGCAGCGGTGCTCAGTAAGAATCACCCCAGAGGCTGACTCACCCACTGAGGTTTCATTCCCACGGTTGCATATCAACTGCAGCGGTGCTCAGTAAGGATCACCCCAGAGGCTGACTCACTCACAGGGGTGTCATCCCCATGGGTGCATGTCACCTGCAACGATGCTCAGTAAGGATCACAGAAGAGGCTGACTCACCCACAGAGGTGTCATTCCCACAGGTGCTTGTCGCCTGCAGCAGTGCTGAGTAAGGATCACCCCAGAGGCTGACTCACCCTCAGGGGTTTCATCCTCATGGGTGCATATCATCTGCAGGGGTGCTCAGTAAGGATCACCCCAGAGGCTAACTCACTCACAGAGGTGTCATCCCCATGGGCGCCTGTCACCTGCAGCGGTGCTCAGTAAGGATCACCCCAGAGGCTGACTCACCCACAGAGGTGTCATCCCCATGGGTGCATGTCACGTGCAGCGGTGCTCAGTAAGGATCAATCCAGAGGCTGACTCTTCCACAGAGGTGTCATCCCCATGGGTGCATGTCTCCTGCAGCCGTGCTCAGTAAGCATCACCCCAGAGGCTGATTCACCCACATGGGTGTCATCCCCACGGGTGCATGTCACCTGCAGCAGTGCTCAGTAAGGATCACCCCAGAAGCTGTCTCACCCACAGGGGTGTCATCCCCATGGGTGCATGTCACCTGCAGTGGTACTCAGTAAGCATCACCCCAGAGGCTGACTCACTCACAGAGGTGTCATTCCCACAGGTGCTTGTCACCTGCAGCGTTACTCAGTAAGGATCACCCCAGAGGCTGACTCACTCACAGGGGTGTCATTCCCCAGGTGCTTGTCACCTGCAATGGTGTTCAGAAAGGATCACACCAGGGTTGACTCACTCACAGAGGTGTCATCCCCATCGGTGCATGTCACCTGCAGCGGTGCTCAGTAAGGATCACACCAGAGTTGACTCACTCACAGAGGTGTCAACCCCATGGGTGCATGTCACCTGCAGCCGTGCTCAGTAAGGATCACCCCAGAGGCTGACTCAATCACAGGGGTGTCATCCCCATGGGTTCATGTCACCTGCAGCTTTGCTCAGTAAGGATCACCCAAGAAGCTATCTCACCCACAGGGGTGTCATCCCCATGGGTGCATGTCACCTGCAGCGGTGCTCAGTAAGGATCACCCCAGAGGTTGACTCACCCACTGGGGTGAAATCCGCATGGGTGCATGTCACCTGCAGCGGTGCTCAGTAAGGATCACCCTAGAGGCTGACTCACTCACAGGGGTGTCATCCCCATGGGTGCCTGTCACCTGCAGCGATGCTCAGTAAGGATCAACCCAGAGGCAAACTTTCTCACAGGGGTGCCATCTCCATGGATGCATGTTACCTGCAGTGGTGCTTAGTAAGGATCACCCCAGAGGCTGACTCACTCACAGGGGTGAAATCCCCAAGGGTGCTTGTCGCCTGCAGCGGTGCTGAGTAAGGATCACCCCAGAGGCTGACTCACCCACAGAGGTGTCATCCCCACGGGTTCATGTCAGCTACAGCTGTGCTCAGTATGGATCACCACAGAGGCTGACTCACCCACAGGGGTGTCATTCCCATGGATGCATGTCACCTGCAGCGGTGCTCAGTAAGGATCACCCCAGAGGCTGACTCACTCACAGGGGTGTCATCCCCATGGGTGCTTGTCACCGGCAGCGATGCTCAGTAAGGATCACCCCAGAGGCAAACTTTCTCACAGGGGTGCCACCTTCATGGGTGCATGTTACCTGCAGCGGTGCTCAGTAAGGATCACCTCAGAGGCTGACTCACTCACAGGGGTGTCATCCCCACGGGTGCATGTCACTTGCAGCGGTGCTCAGTAAGGATCACCACAGAGGCTGACTCACCCACAGGGGTGTCATCCCTACGGGTGCATGTCACCTGCAGCAGTGCTCAGTAAGGATCACCCCAGAGACTGACTCACTCACAGAGGTGTCATCCCCATGGGTGCATGTCACCTGCAGCAGTGCTCAGTAAGGATCACCCCAGAGGCTGACTCACCCACAGGGGTGTCATCCCCATGGGTGCATGCGACCTGCAGCGGTGCTCAGTAAGGATCACCCCAGAGGGTGACTCACTCACAGATTTGTCATCTCCATGGGTGCATGTCACCTGCAGTGATGCTCATTAAGGATCACCCCAGAGGCTGACTCACCCACCGGGGTGTCATCCCCATGGGTGCATGCGACCTGCAGCGGTGCACAGTAAGGATCACCCCAAGGCTGACTTACCCATAGGGGTGTCATGTCTCCTTCAGCGGTGCTCAGTAAGGATCATCTCAGAGGCTGACTCACTCACAGGGGTATTATCCCCATGGGTGCATGTCACCTGCAGCGGTGCTCAGTAAGGATCACCCCAGAGGCTGACTCACTCACAGGGGTGTCATCACCATGGGTGCATGTCACCTGCAGCGGTGCTCAGTAAGGATCACCCCAGAGGCTGACTCACTCACAGAGGTGTCATCCCCCCGCATGCATGTCACCTGCAGTGGTGCTCAGTAAGGATCACCCCAGAGGCTGACTCACCCACAGAGGTGTCATTCCCACGCTTGCATGTCACCTGCAGTGGTGCTCAGTAAGGATCACCCCAGAGGCTGACTCACCCACAGAGGTGTCATCCCCATGGGTGCATGTCACCTGCAGCGGCGCTCAGTAAGGATCACCCCAGAGGCTGACTCACCCACAGGGGTGTCATCCCCATGGATGCATGTCACCTGCAGCGATGCTCAGTAAGGATCACACCAGAGGCTGACTAACTCACAGGGGTGTCATCCCCATGGGTGCATGTCACCTGCAGCGGTGCTCAGTAAGGATCACCCCAGAGGCTAAGTCACTCACAGGGGTATCATCCCCACGGGTGCATGTCACCTGCAGCGGTGCACAGTAAGGATCACCCCAAGGCTGACTTACCCATAGGGGTGTCATGTCTCCTGCAGCGGTACTCAGTAAGCATCACCCCAGAGGCTGACTCACTCACAGGGGTGTCATTCCCATGGTAGCATGTCACTTGCAGCGGTGCTCAGAAAGGATCACACCAGAGTTGACTCACTCACAGAGGTGTCATCCCCATGGGTGCATGTCACCTGCAGCGGTGCTCAGTAAGGATCACACCAGAGTTGACTCACTCACAGAGGTGTCAACCCCATGGGTGCATGTCACCTGCAGCAGTGCTCAGTAAGAATCACCCCAGAGGCTGACTCACCCACAGGGGTGTCATTCCCATGGTTGCATGTCACTTGCAGCAGTGCTCAGTAAGGATCACCCCAGAAACTAACTCACCCACAGTGGTGTCATTCCCATGGTTGCATGTCACCTGCAGCAGTGCTCAGTAAGGATCACCCCAGAGGCTGACACACCCACAGGGGTGTCATCCCCATGGGTGCATGTCACCTGCAGCGATGTTCAGTAAGGATCACCCCAGAGGCTGACTCACCCACAGGGGTGTCATCCCCATGGGTGCATGTCACCTGCAGCGATGCTCAGTAAGGATCACCCCAGAGGCTGACTCACTCACAGAGGTGTCATCCCCATGGGTGCTTGTCACCTGCAGCGGTGCTCAGTAAGGATCACCCCAGAGGCTGTCTCACCCACAGAGGTGTCATCCCCATGGGTGCATGTCACCTGCAGCGGTGCTTAGTAAGGATCACTCCAGAGGCTGACTCACCCACAGAGGTGTCATCCCCACGGGTGCATGTCACCTGCAGCGGTGCTCAGTAAGGATCACCCAGAGGCTGACTCACTCACAGAGGTGTCATCCCCATGGGTGCATGTCACCTGCAGCAGTGCTCAGTAAGGCTCACCCCACAGGCTGACGCACCCACATGGGTGTCATCCCCATGGGTGCATGTCACCTGCAGCAGTGCTCAGTAAGGATCACCCCAGAGGCTGACTCACCCACAGAGGTGTCATCCCCACGGGTGCATGTCACCTGCAGCGGTGCTCAGTAAGGATCACCCAGAGGCTGACTCACTCACAGAGGTGTCATATCCCCATGGGTGCATATCAACTGCAGCGGTGCTCAGTAAGGATCACCCCAGAGGCTGACTCACTGACAGGGCTGTGATCCCCATGGGTGCATGTCGCCTGCAGGGGTGCTCAGTAAGGATCACCCCAGAGGCAGACTCACTCACAGGGGAGTCATCCCCACGGGTGCATGTCACCTGCAGCGGTGCTCAGTAAGGATCACCCAGAGGCTGACTCACTCACAGAGGTGTCATCCCCATGGGTGCATGTCACCTGCAGCGGTGCTCAGTAAGGATCACACCAGAGGCTGACTCACCCACAGGGGTATCATCTCCATGGGTGCATGTCACCTGCAGCGGTGCTCAGTAAGGATCACCTCAGAGGCTGACTCACTCACAGAGGTGTCATCCCCACGCATGCATGTCACCTGCAGTGGTGCTTAGTAAGGATCACCCCAGAGGCAGACTCACTCACAGGGGAGTCATCCCCACGGGTGCATGTCACCTGCAGCGGTGCTCAGTAAGCATCACCCAGAGGCTGACTCACTCACAGAGGTGTCATCCCCATGGGTGCATGTCACCTGCAGCGGTGCTCAGTAAGGATCACACCAGAGGCTGACTCACCCACAGGGGTGTCATCTCCATGGGTGCATGTCACCTGCAGCTTTGCTCAGTAAGGATCACCCCAGAGGCTGACTCACTCACAGGGGTGTCATCCCCATGGGTGCATGTCACCTGCAGCAGTGCTCAGTAAGGATCACCTCAGAGGCTGACTCACCCACAGAGGTGTCATCCCCATGGGTGCATGTCACCTGCAGCGGCGCTCAGTAAGGATCACCCCAGAGGCTGACTCACCCACAGAGGTTTCATTCCCACGGTTGCATATCAACTGCAGCGGTGCTCAGTAAGGATCACCCCAGAGGCTGACTCACCCACAGAGGTGTCATCCCCATGGGTGCATGTCACCTGCAGCGGTGCTCAGTAAGGATCACCCCAGAAACTAACTCACTCACAGAGTTGTCATCCCCATGGGTGCTTGTCACCTGCAATGGTGCTCAGTAAGGATCACAGAAGAGGCTGACTCACCCACAGGGGTGTCATTCCCACAGGTGCTTGTCGCCTGCAGCGGTGCTGAGTAAGGATCACCCCAGAGGCTGACTCACTCACACGGGTGTCATCCCCATGGGTGCTTGTCATCTGCAGCGGTGCTCAGTAAGAATCACCCCAGAGGCTGACTCACCCACAGAGGTGTCATTCCCATGGTTGCATGTCACCTGCAGCGGTGCTCAGTAAGGATCACCCCAGAGGCTGACTCACTCACAGGGGTGTCATCCCCATGGGTGCATGTCACCTGCAGCGATGCTCAGTAAGGATCACTGAAGAGGCTGACTCACCCACAGGGGTGTCATTCCCACAGGTGCTTGTCGCCTGCAGCAGTGCTCAGTAAGGATCACCCCAGAGGCTGACTCACCCACAGAGGTGTCATCCCCATGGGTGCTTGTCACCTGCAGGGATGCTCAGTAAAGATCACCCCAGAAACTAAATCACCCACAAGGGTGTCATCCCCATGGGTGCATGTCACCTGCAGCGGTGCTCAGTATGCATCACCCCAGAGGCTGACTCACTCACAGAGGTGTCATTCCCACAGGTACTTGTCACCTGCAGCGTTACTCAGTAAGGATCACCCCAGAGGCTGACTCACCCACAGGGGTGTCATTCCCACAGGTGCTTGTCACCTGCAGCAGTGTTCAGAAAGAATCACCAGAGAGGCTGACTCACCCACAGAGGTGTCATCCCCATGAGTGCATGTCACCTGCAGCAGTGCTCAGTAAGGATCACCCCAGAGGCTGACTCACTCACAGAGGTGTAATCCCATGGGTGCATGTCACCTGCAGCGGTGCTCAGTAAGGATCACCCCAGAGTCTGACTCACTCAGAGAGGTGTCATCCCCAAGGGAGCATGTCACCTGCAGCGGCGCTCAGGAAGGATCACCCCAGAGGCTGACTCACTCACAGGGGTGTCATCCCCACGGGTGCATGTCACCTGCAGCGGTGTTCAGTAAGGATCACCACAGAGGCTGACTCACCCACAGGGGTGTCATCCCCACGGATGCATGTCACCTGCAGCAGTGCTCAGTAAGGATCACCCCAGAGACTGACTCACTCACAGAGGTGTCATCCCCATGGGTGCATGTCACCTGCAGCAGTGCTCAGTAAGGATCACCCCAGAGGCTGACACACCCACAGGGGTGTCATCCCCATGGGTGCATGCGACCTGCAGCGGTGCTCAGTAAGGATCACCCCAGAGGGTGACTCACTCACAGATTTGTCATCTCCATGGGTGCATGTCACCTGCAGTGATGCTCATTAAGGATCACCCCAGAAGCTGACTCACTCACAGGGGTGTCATCCCCATGGGTACATGTCACCTGCAGCGGTGCTCAGTAAGGATCACCCCAGAGGCTGACTCACTCACAGAGGTGTCATCCCATGGGTGCATGTCACCTGCAGTGATGCTCATTAAGGATCACCCCAGAAGCTGACTCACCCACAGAGGTGTCATTCCCACGGGTGCATGTCACCTGCAGCGGTGCTCTGTAAGGATCACCCCAGAGGCTGACTCACTCACAGGGGTGTCATCCTCATGGGTGCAAGTCACCTGCAGCGGTGCTCAGTAAGGATCACCCCAGAGGTTGACTCACCCACAGGGGTGAAATCCCCATGGGTGCATGTCACCTGCAGCGAAGCTCAGTAAGGATCACCCCAGAGGCTGACTCACTCACAGGGGTGTCATCCCCACGGGTGCATGTCACCTGCAGCGGTGCTCAGTAAGGATCACCACAGAGGCTGACTCACCCACAGGGGTGTCATCCCCACGGGTGCATGTCACCTGCAGCAGTGCTCAGTAAGGATCACCCCAGAGACTGACTCACTCACAGAGGTGTCATCCCCATGGGTGCATGTCACCTGCAGCAGTGCTCAGTAAGGATCACCCCAGAGGCTGACTCACCCACAGGGGTGTCATCCCCATGGGTGCATGCGACCTGCAGCGGTGCTCAGTAAGGATCACCCCAGAGGGTGACTCACTCACAGATTTGTCATCTCCATGGGTGCATGTCACCTGCAGTGATGCTCATTAAGGATCACCCCAGAAGCTGACTCACTCACAGGGGTGTCATCCCCATGGGTGCTTGTCATCTGCAGCGGTGCTCAGTAAGGATCACACCAGAGGCTGACTCACTCACAGTGGTGTCATCCCCACGGGTGCATGTCACCTGCAGCGGTGCTCAGTAAGGATCACCCCAGAGGCTGACTCACTCACAGGGGTGTCATCCTCATGGGTTCATGTCACCTGCAGCTTTGCTCAGTAAGGATCACCCCCAGAGGCTGACTCACTCACAGGGGTGTCATACGCACAGGTGCTTGTCACTTGCAGCGGTGCTCAGTAAGAATCACCCCAGAGGCTGACTCACCCACAGAGGTGTCATCCCCATGGGTGCATGTCACCTGCAGCTGTGCTCAGTAAGGATCACCCAAGAAGCTATCTCACCCACAGGGGTGTCATCCCCATGGGTGCATGTCACCTGCAGTGGTGCTCAGTAAGGATCACCCCAGAGGCTGACTCACTCAGAGAGGTGTCATCCCCATGGGTGCATGTCACCTGCAGCAGTGCTCAGTAAGGATCACCCCAGAGACTGACTCACTCACAGAGGTGTCATCCCCATGGGTGCATGTCACCTGCAGCAGTGCTCAGTAAGGATCACCCCAGAGGCTGACTCACCCACAGGGGTGTCATCCCCATGGGTGCATGCGACCTGCAGCGGTGCTCAGTAAGGATCACCCCAGAGGGTGACTCACTCACAGATTTGTCATCTCCATGGGTGCATGTCACCTGCAGTGATGCTCATTAAGGATCACCCCAGAAGCTGACTCACTCACAGGGGTGTCATCCCCATGGGTGCTTGTCATCTGCAGCGGTGCTCAGTAAGGATCACACCAGAGGCTGACTCACTCACAGTGGTGTCATCCCCACGGGTGCATGTCACCTGCAGCGGTGCTCAGTAAGGATCACCCCAGAGGCTGACTCACTCACAGGGGTGTCATCCTCATGGGTTCATGTCACCTGCAGCTTTGCTCAGTAAGGATCACCCCCAGAGGCTGACTCACTCACAGGGGTGTCATACGCACAGGTGCTTGTCACTTGCAGCGGTGCTCAGTAAGAATCACCCCAGAGGCTGACTCACCCACAGAGGTGTCATCCCCATGGGTGCATGTCACCTGCAGCTGTGCTCAGTAAGGATCACCCAAGAAGCTATCTCACCCACAGGGGTGTCATCCCCATGGGTGCATGTCACCTGCAGTGGTGCTCAGTAAGGATCACCCCAGAGGCTGACTCACTCAGAGAGGTGTCATCCCCATGGGTGCATGTCACCTGCAGCGGTGCTCAGTAAGGATCACCCCAGAGGTTGACTCACCCACTGGGGTGAAATCCGCATGGGTGCATGTCACCTGCAGCGGTGCTCAGTAAGGATCACCTCAGAGGCTGACTCACTCACAGGGGTTAAATCCCCAAGGGTGCCTGTCACCTGCAGCGGTGCTCAGTAAGGATCACCCCAGAGGCTGACTCACCCACAGGGGTGAAATCCCCAAGGGTGCATGTCACCTGCAGCGGTGCTCAGTAAGGATCACCTCAGAGGCTGACTCACTCACAGGGGTGAAATCCCCAAGGGTGCCTGTCACCTGCAGCAGTGCTCAGTAAGGATCACCCCAGAGGCTGTCTCACTCACAGGGGTGTCATCCCCATGGGTGTATGTCACCTGCAGCGGTGCTTAGTAAGGATCACCCCAGAGGCTGACTCACTCACAGGGGTGTCATCCCCATGGGTGCAAGTCACCAGCAGCGATGCTCAGTAAGGATTACCCCAGAGGCTGACTCACTCACAGAGGTGTCATCCCCACGGGTGCATGTCACCTGCAGCGGTGCTCAGTAAGGATCACCCCAGAGGCTGACTCACTCACAGAGGTGTCATCCTCACGGGTGCATGTCACCTGCAGCGATGCTCAGTAAGGATCACCCCAGAGGCTGACTCACTCACAGGGGTGTCATCCCCATGGGTGCAAGTCACCAGCAGCGATGCTCAGTAAGGATTACCCCAGAGGCTGACTCACTCACAGAGGTGTCATCCCCACGGGTGCATGTCACCTGCAGCGGTGCTCAGTAAGGATCACCTCAGAGGCTGACTCACTCACAGAGGGGTCATCCCCACGGGTGCATGTCAGCTGCAGCGGTGCTCAGTAAGGATCACCCCAGAGGCTGACTCACCCACAGAGTTGTCATCCCCATGGGTGCATGTCACCTGCAGCGATGCTTAGTAAGGATCACCCCAGAGGCTGACTCACTCACAGGGGTGTCATCCCCATGGTCAAATGTCACCTGCAGCGGTTCTCAGTAAGGATCACCCCAGAGGCAGACTCACCCACAGGGGTGTCATCCCCAAGGGTGCATGTCACCTGCAGCAGTGCTCAGTAAGGATCACCCCAGAGGCTGACTCACTCACAGGGGTGTTATCCTCATGGGTGCATGTCACCTGCAGCGGTGCTCAGTAAGGATCACCCCAGAGGCTGACTCACTCACAGGGGTGTTATCCTCACGGGTGCATGTCACCTGCAGCGGTGCTCAGCAAGGATCAATCCAGAGGCTGTCTCACCCACAGAGGTGTCATCCCCAAGGGTGCATGTCACCTGCAGCAGTGCTCAGTAAGGATCACCCCAGAGGCTGACTCACTCACAGAGGTGTCATCCTCATGGGTGCATGTCACCTGCAGCGGTGCTCAGTAAGGGTCACCCCAAAGGCTGACTCACTCACAGGGGTGTCATCCTCATGGGTGTATGTCACCTGCAGCAGTGCTCAGTAAGGATCACCCCAGAGGCTGACTCACCCACAGGGGTGTCATCCCCACGGGTGCATGTCACCTGCAGCGGAGCTCAGTAAGGATCACCCCAGAGGCTGACTCACCCACAGTGGTGTCATCCCCACGGGTGCATGTCACCTGCAGCGGTGCTCAGTAAGGATCACCACAGAGGCTGACTCACCCACAGAGTTGTCATCCCCATGGGTGCATGTCACCTGCAGCGATGCTTAGTAAGGATCACCCCAGAGGCTGACTCACTCACAGGGGTGTCATCCCCATGGTCAAATGTCACCTGCAGCGGTTCTCAGTAAGGATCACCCCAGAGGCAGACTCACCCACAGGGGTGTCATCCCCAAGGGTGCATGTCACCTGCAGCAGTGCTCAGTAAGGATCACCCCAGAGGCTGACTCACTCACAGGGGTGTTATCCTCATGGGTGCATGTCACCTGCAGCGGTGCTCAGTAAGGGTCACCTCAGAGGCTGAATCACTTACAGGGGTGTCATCCCCATGGGTGCATGTCACCTGCAGCGGTGCTCAGTAAGGATCACCCCAGAGGCTGTCTCACCCACAGAGGTGTCATCCCCATGGGTGCATGTCACCTGCAGCGGTTCTCAGTAAGGATCACCCCAGAGGCTGTCTCACCCACAGAGTTGTCATCCCCACGGGTGCATGTCACCTGCAGCGGTGCTCAGTAAGGATCACCCCAGAGGCTGTCTCACCCACAGAGGTGTCATCCCCAAGGGTGCATGTCACCTGCAGCAGTGCTCAGTAAGGATCACCCCAGAGGCTGACTCACTCACAGGGGTGTTATCCTCACGGGTGCATGTCACCTGCAGCGGTGCTCAGCAAGGATCAATCCAGAGGCTGTCTCACCCACAGAGGTGTCATCCCCAAGGGTGCATGTCACCTGCAGCAGTGCTCAGTAAGGATCACCCCAGAGGCTGACTCACTCACAGAGGTGTCATCCTCATGGGTGCATGTCACCTGCAGCGGTGCTCAGTAAGGGTCACCCCAAAGGCTGACTCACTCACAGGGGTGTCATCCTCATGGGTGTATGTCACCTGCAGCAGTGCTCAGTAAGGATCACCCCAGAGGCTGACTCACCCACAGGGGTGTCATCCCCACGGGTGCATGTCACCTGCAGCGGTGCTCAGTAAGGATCACCCCAGAGGCTGACTCACCCACAGGGGTGTCATCCCCACGGGTGCATGTCAACTGCAGCGGTGCTCAGTAAGGATCACCTCAGAGGCTGACTCACTCACAGGGGTGTCATCCCCACGGGTGCATGTCACCGGCAGCGATGCTCAGTAAGGATCACCCCAGAGGCTAACTCACCGACAGAGGTGTCATCCCCACGGATGCATGTCACCTGCAGCGGTGCTTAGTAAGGATCACCCCAGAGGCTGACTCACTCACAGAGATGTCATCCCCATGGGTGCATGTCACCGGCAGCGATGCTCAGTAAGGATCACCCCAGAGGCTGACTCACTCACAGGGGTGTGATCCCCATGTCTCCTGCAGCGGTGCTCAGTAAGGATCACCCCAGAGGCTGACTCACCCACAGGGTTGTCATCCCCATGGGTGCATGTCACCTGCAGCGGTGCTCAGTAAGGATCACCATAGAGGCTGACTCACTCACAGGGGTGGCATCCACACAGGTGCGTGTCAACTGCAGCAGTGGTCAGTAAGGATCACCCCAGAGGCTGACTCACCCACAGAGGTGTCATCCCCATGGGTGCATGTCACCTGCAGTGGTGCTCAGTAAGGATCACCTCAGAGGCTGACTCACCCACAGAGGTGTCATCCCCATGGGTGCAAGTCACCTGCAGCGGTGCTCAGTAAGGATCACCTCAGAGGCTGACTCACCCACAGGGGTGGCATCCCCATGGGAGCATGTCACCTGCAGCGGTGCTCAGTAAGAATCACCTCAGAGGCTGACTCACCCACAGGGGTGTCATCCCCATGGGTGCATGTCACCTGCAGCGGTGCTCAGCAAGGATCACCCCAGAGGCTGACTCACCCACAGAGGTGTCATCCCCATTGGTGCATGTCACCTGCAGCGGTGCTTAGCAAGGATCAATCCAGAGGCTGACTCACTCACAGGGGTGTCATTCCCATTGGTGCATGTCACCTGCGGCGGTGCTCAGTAAGGATCACCCCAGAGGCTGACTCACCTACAGGGGTATCATCCCCATGGGTGCATGTCACCGGCAGCGATGCTCAGTAAGGTTCACCTCAGAGGCTGACTCACTCACAGGGGTGTCATCCCCACGGGTGCATGTCACCTGCAGCTGTGCTCAGTAAGGATCACCCCAGAAGCTGACTTACTCACAGGGGTGTCATACCCACAGGTGCTTGTCACCTGCAGCGGTGCTCAGTAAGGATCACCTCAGAGGCTGACTCACTCACAGGGGTGTCATCTACACGGGTGCATGCCACCTGCACCGGTGCTCAGTAAGGATCACCCAGAGGCTGACTCACCCACAGTGGTGTCATCCCCACGGGTGCATGTCACCTGCAGCAGTGCTCAGTAAGGATCACCTCAGAGGCTGACTCACTCACAGGGGTGTCATCCCCACGGGTGCATGTCACCTGCAGCGGTGCTCAGTAAGGATCACCCAAGAGGCTGACTCACTCACAGGGGTGTCATCCCCATGGGTGCATGTCAACTGCAGCGGTGCTCAGTAAGGATCACCCCAGAGGCTGACTCACGCACAGGAGTGTCATCCCCATGGGTGCATGTCACCTGCAGCAGTGCTCAGTAACGATCACCCCAGAGGCTGACTCACTAACAGGGGTGTCATCTCCATGGGTGCATGTCACCTGCAATGGTGCTCAGTAAGGATCACCCCAGAGGCTGACACACCCACAAGGGTGTTATCCCCATGGGTGCATGTCACCTGCAGCGGCGTTCAGTAAGGATCACCCCAGAGGCTGACTCACTCACAGGGGTATCATCCTCATGAGTGCATGTCACCTGCAGCGGTGCTCAGTAAGGATTACACCAGAGGCTAAGTCACTCACAGGGGTGTCATCCCCATGGGTGCATGTCTCCTGCAGCGCTGCTCAGTAAGGGTCACCCCAGAGGTTGACTCACGCACAGGGGTGTCATCCCCATGGATGCATGTCACCTGCAGCGGTGCTCAGTAAGGATCACCCCAGAGGCTGACTCACTCACAGGGGTGTCATACGCACAGGTGCTTGTCACCTGCAGCGGTGCTCAGTAAGAATCACCCCAGAGGCAGATTCACCCACAGAGGTGTCATCCCCATGGGTGCATGTCACCTGCAATGGTGCTCAGTATGGATCACCCCAGAGGCTGACACACCCACAGGGGTGTTATCCCCACGGTTGTTTGTCACCTGCAGCGGTGCTCAGTAAGGATCACCCCAGAGGCTGACTCACCCACATGGGTGTCATCCCCACGGTTTTATGTCACCTGCAGCGGTGCTCAGTAAGGATCACCCCAGAGGCTGACTCACCCACATGGGTGCCATCCCCACGGGTGCATGTCACCTGCAGCGGTGCTCAGTAAGGATCACCCCAGAGGCTGACTCACTCACAGAGTGGTCATCCCCACGGGTGCATGTCACCTGCAGCGCTGCTCAGTAAGGGTCACCCCAGAGGCTGACTCACCCACAGGGGTGTCATCCCAACGGGTGCATGTCACCTGCAGCAGTGCTCAGTAAGGATCACCCCAGAGGCAGACTCACTCACAGAGGTGTCATCCCCATGGGTGCATGTCACCTGCAGCGCTGCTCAGTAAGGGTCACCCCAGAGGGTGACTCACCCACAGGGGTGTCATCCCAACGGGTGCATGTCACCTGCAGCGGTGCTCAGAAAGGATCACCCCAGAGGCTAACTCACCCACAGAGGTGTCATCCCAAAGGGTGCATGTCACCTGCAGCGGTGCTCAGTAAGGATCACCTCAAAGGCTGACTCACTCAGAGAGGTGTCATCCCCACGGGTGCATGTCACCTGCTCAGTAAGGATCACCTCAGAGGCTGACTCACTCAGAGAGGTGTCATCCCCACGGGTGCATGTCACCTGCAGCAGTGCTCAGTAAGGATCACCCCAGAGGCTGTCTCACCCACAGGGGTGTCATCCCCATGGGTGCATGTCACCTGCAGTGGTGCTCAGTAAGGATCACCCCACAAACTGTCTCACACACAGGGGTTAAATCCCCAAGGGTGCCTGTCACCTGCAGCGGTGCTCAGTAAGGATCACCCCAGAGGCTGACTCACCCACAGGGGTGAAATCCCCAAGGGTGCATGTCACCTGCAGCGGTGCTCAGTAAGGATCACCTCAGAGGCTGACTCACTCACAGGGGTGAAATCCCCAAGGGTGCCTGTCACCTGCAGCAGTGCTCAGTAAGGATCACCCCAGAGGCTGTCTCACTCACAGGGGTGTCATCCCCATGGGTGTATGTCACCTGCAGCGGTGCTTAGTAAGGATCACCCCAGAGGCTGACTCACTCACAGGGGTGTCATCCCCATGGGTGCAAGTCACCAGCAGCGATGCTCAGTAAGGATTACCCCAGAGGCTGACTCACTCACAGAGGTGTCATCCCCACGGGTGCATGTCACCTGCAGCGGTGCTCAGTAAGGATCACCCCAGAGGCTGACTCACTCACAGAGGTGTCATCCCCACGGGTGCATGTCACCTGCAGCGATGCTCAGTAAGGATCACCCAAGAGTCTGACACACTCAGAGAGGTGTCATCCCCATAGGTGCATGTCACCTGCAGCGGCGCTCAGGAAGGTTCACCCCAGAGGCTGACTCACTCACAGGGGTGTCATCCTCATGGGTGCATGTCACCTGCAGCGGTGCTCAGTAAGGATCACCTCAGAGGCTGACTCACTCACAGAGGGGTCATCCCCACGGGTGCATGTCAGCTGCAGCGGTGCTCAGTAAGGATCACCCCAGAGGCTGACTCACCCACAGAGTTGTCATCCCCATGGGTGCATGTCACCTGCAGCGATGCTCAGTAAAGATCACCCCAGAGGCTGACTCACTCACAGGGGTGTCATCCCCATGGTCACATGTCACCTGCAGCGGTTCTCAGTAAGGATCACCCCAGAGGCAGACTCACCCACAGGGGTGTCATCCCCAAGGGTGCATGTCACCTGCAGCAGTGCTCAGTAAGGATCACCCCAGAGGCTGACTCACTCACAGGGGTGTTATCCTCATGGGTGCATGTCACCTGCAGCGGTGCTCAGTAAGGATCACCCTAGAGACTGACTCACGCACAGGGGTGTCATCCCCACGGGTGCATGTCACCTGCAGCGCTGCTCAGTAAGGGTCACCCCAGAGGCTGACTCATCCACAGGGGTGTCATCCCAACAGGTGCATGTCACCTGCAGCGGTGCTCAGAAAGGATCACCCCAGAGGCAGAGTCACTCAGAGAGGTGTCATCCCCAAGGGTGCATGTCACCTGCAGCGATGCTCAGTAAGGATCACCCCAGAGGCTGACTCACTCACAGGGGTGTCATCCCCATGGTCACATGTCACCTGCAGCGGTTCTCAGTAAGGATCACCCCAGAGGCAGACTCACCCACAGGGGTGTCATCCCCAAGGGTGCATGTCACCTGCAGCAGTGCTCAGTAAGGATCACCCCAGAAGCTGACTCACTCACAGGGGTGTTATCCTCATGGGTGCATGTCACCTGCAGCGGTGCTCAGTAAGGGTCACCCCAGAGGCTGACTCACTCACAGGGGTGTCATCCCCACGGGTGCATGTCACCTGCAGCGGTGCTCAGTAAGGATCACCACAGAGGCTGACTCACTCACAGAGGTGTCATCCCCATGGGTGCATGTCACCTGCAGCAGTGCTCAGTAAGGATCACCCCAGAGGCTGACTCACCCACAGGGGTGTCATCCCCATGGGTGCATGCAACCTGCAGCGGTGCTCAGTAAGGATCACCCCAGAGGGTGACTCACTCACAGATTTGTCATCTCCATGGGTGCATGTCACCTGCAGTGATGCTCATTAAGGATCACCCCAGAAGCTGACTCACTCACAGGGGTGTCATCCCCATGGGTGCTTGTCATCTGCAGCGGTGCTCAGTAAGGATCACACCAGAGGCTGACTCACTCACAGTGGTGTCATCCCCACGGGTGCATGTCACCTGCAGCGGTGCTCAGTAAGGATCACCCCAGAGGCTGACTCACTCACAGGGGTGTCATCCTCATGGGTTCATGTCACCTGCAGCTTTGCTCAGTAAGGATCACCCCAGAGGCTGACTCACTCACAGGGGTGTCATACGCACAGGTGCTTGTCACTTGCAGCGGTGCTCAGTAAGAATCACCCCAGAGGCTGACTCACCCACAGAGGTGTCATCCCCATGGGTGCATGTCACCTGCAGCTGTGCTCAGTAAGGATCACCCAAGAAGCTATCTCACCCACAGGGGTGTCATCCCCATGGGTGCATGTCACCTGCAGTGGTGCTCAGTAAGGATCACCCCAGAGGCTGACTCACTCAGAGAGGTGTCATCCCCATGGGTGCATGTCACTTGCAGCGGTGCTCAGTAAGGATCACCCCAGAGGTTGACTCACCCACTGGGGTGAAATCCGCATGGGTGCATGTCACCTGCAGCGGTGCTCAGTAAGGATCACCTCAGAGGCTGACTCACCCACAGGGGTGAAATCCCCAAGGGTGCATGTCACCTGCAGCGGTGCTCAGTAAGGATCACCTCAGAGGCTGACTCACTCACAGGGGTGAAATCCCCAAGGGTGCCTGTCACCTGCAGCAGTGCTCAGTAAGGATCACCCCAGAGGCTGTCTCACTCACAGGGGTGTCATCCCCATGGGTGTATGTCACCTGCAGCGGTGCTTAGTAAGGATCACCCCAGAGGCTGACTCACTCACAGGGGTGTCATCCCCATGGGTGCAAGTCACCAGCAGCGATGCTCAGTAAGGATTACCCCAGAGGCTGACTCACTCACAGAGGTGTCATCCCCACGGGTGCATGTCACCTGCAGCGGTGCTCAGTAAGGATCACCTCAGAGGCTGACTCACTCACAGAGGGGTCATCCCCACGGGTGCATGTCAGCTGCAGCGGTGCTCAGTAAGGATCACCCCAGAGGCTGACTCACCCACAGAGTTGTCATCCCCATGGGTGCATGTCACCTGCAGCGATGCTTAGTAAGGATCACCCCAGAGGCTGACTCACTCACAGGGGTGTCATCCCCATGGTCAAATGTCACCTGCAGCGGTTCTCAGTAAGGATCACCCCAGAGGCAGACTCACCCACAGGGGTGTCATCCCCAAGGGTGCATGTCACCTGCAGCAGTGCTCAGTAAGGATCACCCCAGAGGCTGACTCACTCACAGGGGTGTTATCCTCATGGGTGCATGTCACCTGCAGCGGTGCTCAGTAAGGGTCACCTCAGAGGCTGAATCACTTACAGGGGTGTCATCCCCATGGGTGCATGTCACCTGCAGCGGTGCTCAGTAAGGATCACCCCAGAGGCTGTCTCACCCACAGAGGTGTCATCCCCATGGGTGCATGTCACCTGCAGCGGTTCTCAGTAAGGATCACCCCAGAGGCTGTCTCACCCACAGAGTTGTCATCCCCACGGGTGCATGTCACCTGCAGCGGTGCTCAGTAAGGATCACCCCAGAGGCTGTCTCACCCACAGAGGTGTCATCCCCAAGGGTGCATGTCACCTGCAGCAGTGCTCAGTAAGGATCACCCCAGAGGCTGACTCACTCACAGGGGTGTTATCCTCACGGGTGCATGTCACCTGCAGCGGTGCTCAGCAAGGATCAATCCAGAGGCTGTCTCACCCACAGAGGTGTCATCCCCAAGGGTGCATGTCACCTGCAGCAGTGCTCAGTAAGGATCACCCCAGAGGCTGACTCACTCACAGAGGTGTCATCCTCATGGGTGCATGTCACCTGCAGCGGTGCTCAGTAAGGGTCACCCCAAAGGCTGACTCACTCACAGGGGTGTCATCCTCATGGGTGTATGTCACCTGCAGCAGTGCTCAGTAAGGATCACCCCAGAGGCTGACTCACCCACAGGGGTGTCATCCCCACGGGTGCATGTCACCTGCAGCGGTGCTCAGTAAGGATCACCCCAGAGGCTGACTCACCCACAGGGGTGTCATCCCCACGGGTGCATGTCAACTGCAGCGGTGTTCAGTAAGGATCACCTCAGAGGCTGACTCACTCACAGGGGTGTCATCCCCACGGGTGCATGTCACCGGCAGCGATGCTCAGTAAGGATCACCCCAGAGGCTAACTCACCGACAGAGGTGTCATCCCCACGGATGCATGTCACCTGCAGCGGTGCTTAGTAAGGATCACCCCAGAGGCTGACTCACTCACAGAGATGTCATCCCCATGGGTGCATGTCACCGGCAGCGATGCTCAGTAAGGATCACCCCAGAGGCTGACTCACTCACAGGGGTGTGATCCCCATGTCTCCTGCAGCGGTGCTCAGTAAGGATCACCCCAGAGGCTGACTCACCCACAGGGTTGTCATCCCCATGGGTGCATGTCACCTGCAGCGGTGCTCAGTAAGGATCACCATAGAGGCTGACTCACTCACAGGGGTGGCATCCACACAGGTGCGTGTCAACTGCAGCAGTGGTCAGTAAGGATCACCCCAGAGGCTGACTCACCCACAGAGGTGTCATCCCCATGGGTGCATGTCACCTGCAGTGGTGCTCAGTAAGGATCACCTCAGAGGCTGACTCACCCACAGAGGTGTCATCCCCATGGGTGCAAGTCACCTGCAGCGGTGCTCAGTAAGGATCACCTCAGAGGCTGACTCACCCACAGGGGTGGCATCCCCATGGGAGCATGTCACCTGCAGCGGTGCTCAGTAAGAATCACCTCAGAGGCTGACTCACCCACAGGGGTGTCATCCCCATGGGTGCATGTCACCTGCAGCGGTGCTCAGCAAGGATCACCCCAGAGGCTGACTCACCCACAGAGGTGTCATCCCCATTGGTGCATGTCACCTGCAGCGGTGCTTAGCAAGGATCAATCCAGAGGCTGACTCACTCACAGGGGTGTCATTCCCATTGGTGCATGTCACCTGCGGCGGTGCTCAGTAAGGATCACCCCAGAGGCTGACTCACCTACAGGGGTGTCATCCCCATGGGTGCATGTCACCGGCAGCGATGCTCAGTAAGGTTCACCTCAGAGGCTGACTCACTCACAGGGGTGTCATCCCCACGGGTGCATGTCACCTGCAGCTGTGCTCAGTAAGGATCACCCCAGAAGCTGACTTACTCACAGGGGTGTCATACCCACAGGTGCTTGTCACCTGCAGCGGTGCTCAGTAAGGATCACCTCAGAGGCTGACTCACTCACAGGGGTGTCATCTACACGGGTGCATGCCACCTGCACCGGTGCTCAGTAAGGATCACCCAGAGGCTGACTCACCCACAGTGGTGTCATCCCCACGGGTGCATGTCACCTGCAGCAGTGCTCAGTAAGGATCACCTCAGAGGCTGACTCACTCACAGGGGTGTCATCCCCACGGGTGCATGTCACCTGCAGCGGTGCTCAGTAAGGATCACCCAAGAGGCTGACTCACTCACAGGGGTGTCATCCCCATGGGTGCATGTCAACTGCAGCGGTGCTCAGTAAGGATCACCCCAGAGGCTGACTCACGCACAGGAGTGTCATCCCCATGGGTGCATGTCACCTGCAGCAGTGCTCAGTAACGATCACCCCAGAGGCTGACTCACTAACAGGGGTGTCATCTCCATGGGTGCATGTCACCTGCAATGGTGCTCAGTAAGGATCACCCCAGAGGCTGACACACCCACAAGGGTGTTATCCCCATGGGTGCATGTCACCTGCAGCGGCGTTCAGTAAGGATCACCCCAGAGGCTGACTCACTCACAGGGGTATCATCCTCATGAGTGCATGTCACCTGCAGCGGTGCTCAGTAAGGATTACACCAGAGGCTAAGTCACTCACAGGGGTGTCATCCCCATGGGTGCATGTCTCCTGCAGCGCTGCTCAGTAAGGGTCACCCCAGAGGTTGACTCACGCACAGGGGTGTCATCCCCATGGATGCATGTCACCTGCAGCGGTGCTCAGTAAGGATCACCCCAGAGGCTGACTCACTCACAGGGGTGTCATACGCACAGGTGCTTGTCACCTGCAGCGGTGCTCAGTAAGAATCACCCCAGAGGCAGATTCACCCACAGAGGTGTCATCCCCATGGGTGCATGTCACCTGCAATGGTGCTCAGTATGGATCACCCCAGAGGCTGACACACCCACAGGGGTGTTATCCCCACGGTTGTTTGTCACCTGCAGCGGTGCTCAGTAAGGATCACCCCAGAGGCTGACTCACCCACATGGGTGTCATCCCCACGGTTTTATGTCACCTGCAGCGGTGCTCAGTAAGGATCACCCCAGAGGCTGACTCACCCACATGGGTGCCATCTCCACGGGTGCATGTCACCTGCAGCGGTGCTCAGTAAGGATCACCCCAGAGGCTGACTCACTCACAGAGTGGTCATCCCCACGGGTGCATGTCACCTGCAGCGCTGCTCAGTAAGGGTCACCCCAGAGGCTGACTCACCCACAGGGGTGTCATCCCAACGGGTGCATGTCACCTGCAGCAGTGCTCAGTAAGGATCACCCCAGAGGCAGACTCACTCACAGAGGTGTCATCCCCATGGGTGCATGTCACCTGCAGCGCTGCTCAGTAAGGGTCACCCCAGAGGGTGACTCACCCACAGGGGTGTCATCCCAACGGGTGCATGTCACCTGCAGCGGTGCTCAGAAAGGATCACCCCAGAGGCTAACTCACCCACAGAGGTGTCATCCCAAAGGGTGCATGTCACCTGCAGCGGTGCTCAGTAAGGATCACCTCAAAGGCTGACTCACTCAGAGAGGTGTCATCCCCACGGGTGCATGTCACCTGCTCAGTAAGGATCACCTCAGAGGCTGACTCACTCAGAGAGGTGTCATCCCCACGGGTGCATGTCACCTGCAGCAGTGCTCAGTAAGGATCACCCCAGAGGCTGTCTCACCCACAGGGGTGTCATCCCCATGGGTGCATGTCACCTGCAGTGGTGCTCAGTAAGGATCACCCCACAAACTGTCTCACACACAGGGGTTAAATCCCCAAGGGTGCCTGTCACCTGCAGCGGTGCTCAGTAAGGATCACCCCAGAGGCTGACTCACCCACAGGGGTGAAATCCCCAAGGGTGCATGTCACCTGCAGCGGTGCTCAGTAAGGATCACCTCAGAGGCTGACTCACTCACAGGGGTGAAATCCCCAAGGGTGCCTGTCACCTGCAGCAGTGCTCAGTAAGGATCACCCCAGAGGCTGTCTCACTCACAGGGGTGTCATCCCCATGGGTGTATGTCACCTGCAGCGGTGCTTAGTAAGGATCACCCCAGAGGCTGACTCACTCACAGGGGTGTCATCCCCATGGGTGCAAGTCACCAGCAGCGATGCTCAGTAAGGATTACCCCAGAGGCTGACTCACTCACAGAGGTGTCATCCCCACGGGTGCATGTCACCTGCAGCGGTGCTCAGTAAGGATCACCCCAGAGGCTGACTCACTCACAGAGGTGTCATCCCCACGGGTGCATGTCACCTGCAGCGATGCTCAGTAAGGATCACCCAAGAGTCTGACACACTCAGAGAGGTGTCATCCCCATAGGTGCATGTCACCTGCAGCGGCGCTCAGGAAGGTTCACCCCAGAGGCTGACTCACTCACAGGGGTGTCATCCTCATGGGTGCATGTCACCTGCAGCGGTGCTCAGTAAGGATCACCTCAGAGGCTGACTCACTCACAGAGGGGTCATCCCCACGGGTGCATGTCAGCTGCAGCGGTGCTCAGTAAGGATCACCCCAGAGGCTGACTCACCCACAGAGTTGTCATCCCCATGGGTGCATGTCACCTGCAGCGATGCTCAGTAAAGATCACCCCAGAGGCTGACTCACTCACAGGGGTGTCATCCCCATGGTCACATGTCACCTGCAGCGGTTCTCAGTAAGGATCACCCCAGAGGCAGACTCACCCACAGGGGTGTCATCCCCAAGGGTGCATGTCACCTGCAGCAGTGCTCAGTAAGGATCACCCCAGAGGCTGACTCACTCACAGGGGTGTTATCCTCATGGGTGCATGTCACCTGCAGCGGTGCTCAGTAAGGATCACCCTAGAGACTGACTCACGCACAGGGGTGTCATCCCCACGGGTGCATGTCACCTGCAGCGCTGCTCAGTAAGGGTCACCCCAGAGGCTGACTCATCCACAGGGGTGTCATCCCAACAGGTGCATGTCACCTGCAGCGGTGCTCAGAAAGGATCACCCCAGAGGCAGAGTCACTCAGAGAGGTGTCATCCCCAAGGGTGCATGTCACCTGCAGCGATGCTCAGTAAGGATCACCCCAGAGGCTGACTCACTCACAGGGGTGTCATCCCCATGGTCACATGTCACCTGCAGCGGTTCTCAGTAAGGATCACCCCAGAGGCAGACTCACCCACAGGGGTGTCATCCCCAAGGGTGCATGTCACCTGCAGCAGTGCTCAGTAAGGATCACCCCAGAAGCTGACTCACTCACAGGGGTGTTATCCTCATGGGTGCATGTCACCTGCAGCGGTGCTCAGTAAGGGTCACCCCAGAGGCTGAATCACTTACAGGGGTGTCATCCCCATGGGTGCATGTCACCTGTAGTGGTGCTCAGTAAGGATCACCCCAGAGGCTGTCTCACCCACAGAGGTGTCATCCCCATGGGTGCATGTCACCTGCAGCGGTTCTCAGTAAGGATCACCCCAGAGGCTGTCTCACCCACAGAGTTGTCATCCCCACGGGTGCATGTCACCTGCAGCGGTGCTCAGTAAGGATCACCCCAGAGGCTGTCTCACCCATAGAGGTGTCATCCCCAAGGGTGCATGTCACCTGCAGCAGTGCTCAGTAAGGATCACCCCAGAGGCTGACTCACTCACAGGGGTGTTATCCTCACGGGTGCATGTCACCTGCAGCGGTGCTCAGCAAGGATCAATCCAGAGGCTGTCTCACCCACAGAGGTGTCATCCCCAAGGGTGCATGTCAGCTGCAGCGGTGCTCAGTAAGGATCACCTCAGAGGCTGACTCACCCACAGAGTTGTCATCCCCATGGGTGCATGTCACCTGCAGCGATGCTCAGTAAGGATCACCCCAGAGGCTGACTCACTCACAGGGGTGTCATCCCCATGGTCACATGTCACCTGCAGCGGTTCTCAGTAAGGATCACCCCAGAGGCAGACTCACCCACAGGGGTGTCATCCCCAAGGGTGCATGTCACCTGCAGCAGTGCTCAGTAAGAATCACCCCAGAGGCTGACTCACTCACAGGGGTGTTATCCTCATGGGTGCATGTCACCTGCAGCGGTGCTCAGTAAGGGTCACCCCAGAGGCTGAATGACTTACAGGGGTGTCATCCCCATGGGTGCATGTCACCTGCAGCGGTTCTCAGTAAGGATCACCCCAGAGGCTGTCTCACCCACAGAGTTGTCATCCCCACGGGTGCATGTCACCTGCAGGGGTGCTCAGTAAGGATCACCCCAGAGGCTGTCTCACCCACAGAGGTGTAATCCCCAAGGGTGCATGTCACCTGCAGCAGTGCTCAGTAAGGATCACCCCAGAGGCTGACTCACTCACAGAGGTGTCATCCTCATGGGTGCATGTCACCTGCAGCGGTGCTCAGTAAGGGTCACCCCAGAGGCTGACTCACTCACAGGGGTGTCATCCTCATGGGTGTATGTCACCTGCAGCAGTGCTCAGTAAGGATCACCCCAGAGGCTGACTCACCCACAGGGGTGTCATCCCCACGGGTGCATGTCACCTGCAGCGGTGCTCAGTAAGGATCACTCCAGAGGCTGACTCACCCACAGGGGTGTCATCCCCACGGGTGCATGTCACCTGCAGCGGTGCTCAGTAAGGATCACCTCAGAGGCTGACTCACTCACAGGGGTGTCATCCCCACGGGTGCATGTCACCTGCAGCGGTGCTCAGTAAGGATCACCCCAGAGGCTGACTCACCCACAGGGGTGTCATCCCCACGGGTGCATGTCACCTGCAGTGGTGCTCAGTAAGGATCACCCCAGAGGCTGACTCACCCACAGGGTTGTCATCCCCATGGGTGCATGTCACCTGCAGCGGTGCTCAGTAAGGATCACCATAGAGGCTGACTCACTCACAGGGGTGGCATCCACACAGGTGCGTGTCAACTGCAGCAGTGGTCAGTAAGGATCACCCCAGAGGCTGACTCACCCACAGAGGTGTCATCCCCATGGGTGCATGTCACCTGCAGTGGTGCTCAGTAAGGATCACCTCAGAGACTGACTCACCCACAGAGGTGTCATCCCCATGGGTGCAAGTCACCTGCAGCGGTGCTCAGTAAGGATCACCTCAGAGGCTGACTCACCCACAGGGGTGGCATCCCCATGGGAGCATGTCACCTGCAGCGGTGCTCAGTAAGAATCACCTCAGAGGCTGACTCACCCACAGGGGTGTCATCCCCATGGGTGCATGTCACCTGCAGCGGTGCTCAGCAAGGATCACCCAAGAGGCTGACTCACCCACAGAGGTGTCATCCCCATTGGTGCATGTCACCTGCAGCGGTGCTTAGCAAGGATCAATCCAGAGGCTGACTCACTCACAGGGGTGTCATTCCATTTGGTGCATGTCACCTGCGGCGGTGCTCAGTAAGGATCACCCCAGAGGCTGACTCACCTACAGGGGTGTCATCCCCATGGGTGCATGTCACCGGCAGCGATGCTCAGTAAGGTTCACCTCAGAGGCTGACTCACTCACAGGGGTGTCATCCCCACGGGTGCATGTCACCTGCAGCGGTGCTCAGTAAGGATCACCCCAGAAGCTGACTTACTCACAGGGGTGTCATACCCACAGGTGCTTGTCACCTGCAGCGGTGCTCAGTAAGGATCACCTCAGAGGCTGACTCACTCACAGGGGTGTCATCTACACGGGTGCATGCCACCTGCACCGGTGCTCAGTAAGGATCACCCAGAGGCTGAATCACCCACAGTGGTGTCATCCCCACGGGTGCATGTCACCTGCAGCAGTGCTCAGTAAGGATCACCTCAGAGGCTGACTCACTCACAGGGGTGTCATCCCCACGGGTGCATGTCACCTGCAGCGGTGCTCAGTAAGGATCACCCAAGAGGCTGACTCACTCACAGGGGTGTCATCCCCATGGGTGCATGTCAACTGCAGCGGTGCTCAGTAAGGATCACCCCAGAGGCTGACTCACCCACAGGAGTGTCATCCCCATGGGTGCATGTCACCTGCAGCAGTGCTCAGTAAGGATCACCCCAGAGGCTGACTCACTAACAGGGGTGTCATCTCCATGGGTGCATGTCACCTGCAGCAGTGCTCAGTAAGGATCACCCCAGAGGCTGACACACCCACAAGGGTGTTATCCCCATGGGTGCATGTCACCTGCAGCGGCGTTCAGTAAGGATCACCCCAGAGGCTGACTCACTCACAGGGGTATCATCCTCATGAGTGCATGTCACCAGCAGCGGTGCTCAGTAAGGATTACACCAGAGGCTAAGTCACTCACAGGGGTGTCATCCCCATGGGTGCATGTCTCCTGCAGCGCTGCTCAGTAAGGGTCACCCCAGAGGTTGACTCACGCACAGGGGTGTCATCCCCATGGATGCATGTCACCTGCAGCGGTGCTCAGTAAGGACCACCCCAGAGGCTGACTCACCCACATAGGTGTCATCCCCATGGGTGCATGTCACCTGCAGTGGTGCTCAGAAAGGATCACCCCAGAGGCTAAGTCACTCACAGGGGTGTCATCCCCATGGGTGCATGTCACCTGCAGCTTTGCTCAGTAAGGATCACCCCAGAGGCTGACTCACTCACAGGGGTGTCATACGCACAGGTGCTTGTCACCTGCAGCGGTGCTCAGTAAAAATCACCCCAGAGGCTGACTCACCCACAGAGGTGTCATCTCCATGGGTGCATGTCACCTGCAGCGGTGCTCAATAAGGATCACCCCAGAGGCTGACTCACCCACAGGGGTGTCATCCCCACTGGTGCATGTCACCTGCAGCGATGCTCAGTAAGGATCACCCCAGAGGCTGACTCACTCACAGGGGTGTCATACCCACGGAGGCATGTCACCTGCAGCGGAGCTCAGTAAGGATCACCCCAGAAGCTGACTCACTCACAGCGGTGTCATCCCAACGGGTACCTGTCACCTGTAGCGATGCTCAGTAAGGATCACCCCAGAGGCTGACTCACCCACAGCGGTGTCATCCCCATGGGTGCATGTCACCTGCAGCGGTGCTCAGTAAGGATCACCCCAGAAGCTGACTCACTCACAGGGGTGTCATCCCCATGTGTGCATGTCACCTGCAGCGGTACTTAGTAACGATCACCCCAGCGGCTGACTCACTCACAGGGGTGTCATCCCCACTAGTGCATGTCACCAGTAGAGATACTCAGTAAAGATCATCCCAGAGGCTGACTCACCCACAGGAGTGTCATCCCCACTAGTGCATGTCACCTGCAGCGGTGCTCAGTAAGGATCACCGCAGAGACTGTCTCACTCACAGGGGTGTCAACCCCACGGGTGCATGTCACCTGCAGCGTCGATGCTCAGTAAGGGTCACCCCAGAGGATGACTCACCCACAGTGAGTGGGTGCACGTCACCTGCAGCGGTGCTCAGTAAGGATCACTCCAGAGGCTGACTCACTCACAGGGGTGTCATCCCCATGGGTGCATGTCACCTGCGGCAGTGCCCAGTTAGGATCACCCCAGAGGCTGACTCACCCACAGGGGTGTCATCCCCACGGGTGCATGTCTCCTGCAGCGGTGCTCAGTAAGGATCACCCAAGAGGCTAACTCACTCACAGGAGTGTCATCCCCATGGGTGCATGTTAAATGCAGCGGTGCTCAATAAGGATTACCCCAGAAGATGACTCACTCACAGGGGTGCCATCCTCATGGGTGCATGTCACCTGCAGCGGTGCTCAGTAAGGATCACCCCAGAGGCTGACTCACCCACAGGGGTGTGATCCCAATGGGTGCATGTCTCCTGCAGCGACGCTCTGTAAGGATCACCCCAGAGGCTGTCTCACTCACAGAGGTGTCATCCCCATGGGTGCATGTCACCTGCAGCGGTGCTCAGTAAGGATCACCCCAGAGGCTGACTCACCCACAGGGGTGTCATTCCCCACGGGTGCATGTCACCTGCAGCGGTGCTCAGTAAGGATCACCTCAGAGGCTGACTTACCCACAGGGGTGTCCATTCCCATGGGTGAATGTCACCTGTAGCGATGCTCGGTAAGAATCATCCCAGAGGCTGACTCACTCACAGGGGTGTCATCCCCACGGTTGCATGTCACCTTAGGGTGGGGTGCATGGTCCCGAAGCGGTAGGTGTCTGGAAAACACCCCTTGCACGGGAGGGCGAGGTGACTGGCCTCCGGAGGATGCCACGGCCGCCCCCGTCTCACCAACCGCACCCAAGACGACACACAGGGTCGCTCGGGGAGATGGCGTGTGGGGGTGGGCCTATGCGGCGCCACCGTCTGGCTTAGACCTGCCTCCTCCGCGGGGAGTCCTCGACCCACTGGCGGGCAGGCACGAGGATTGCGAGAGGGGGGCTGGCCCTCGGGGTCCGCCGCGGCTCCGGCACTAACCCGGCGACGCGGAGGTCGTCGGCCTGACCGTGTCGGCGTCGCCCTCCAGCATAGTCCCTCTTCCCGCTTGTGCCCGTAACCTCAAAGGGATGCCCGAGCGGCTTTTCCTCCCAGGGCTGCTCCCCGTCCCGGGGGGCGGAAGCGCGGGGGAATCCCAGTTCGGCCTTTCACCGTACTCCCTACCTCTTGGCCCTCGTTACTTCTCCCGTTCTCCATCTAACCCGTCGGCTCTGGGGTTTCCACTCTCCCTCTCTCGCTCTCTCTCTCCTTCTCCCTGCCGAGCCGCCTGGGAGGACGAGGGTCTAGGGGGAAAGGCGACGGTCGGGCTGGGGCACACCGCACGGTGAGAACCCCCTTCGCCTGCCTCCACGCCTCTGTCGTCCTCCCCACTGACGTAGGGGCTCGGGAAAAGACTGGAAATTGCGAAGCTCGGCAGTGGCGCGGAGACGCCACCCACAGCCGCCGCTGGCCGGGTACACATCTGGAAGAAAAGGGCCACCCTCGGAGAAGATCGTTGTGCATCCCCGCACAGGGAGCGATTCGGACGAAGGGCCCCCACACTTGGGTGGGAGGGCGCCCCGCCGTTAGCCCGTGCGGGTCGTCGGACCGCTGCCTTCGCTTGGGTCGGGTAAAACTCCCCACGGCTCGGCCACCTCCACGGACGGGAGGCGAGGTCGGCGTGCGCGCCCAAAGATAGGTGTCAAAAGCCCGGGGGTAGAGGAGGAAGGGTACCGCTCACCTTAAGCCGGCGCGGGCTCCAAAGCCCGGGCCGAGCGAGCAGCGCCACCTCCCCACCCGGGAGCGCTGCGCCAGATCTATCGGAGGAAGAGCAGGGGTGCGTGGAGGGACTTGCCCAAGTACGGAGGCTGCAAACCCCTGTCGTCGGGAGAAACGTGCTCACGAGTCCTGGAAGCGCGACTCGGGTACAGGCGCCCTTGCACGGTGAGAACCCCCTTCGCCTGCCTCCACACCTCTGTCATCCTCCCCACTGACATAGGGATCCTGGAAAAGACTGGAAAGCGCGAAGCTCGGCAGTGGCGCGGAGACGCCAACCAACACCGCTGCTGTTGCCACCGCCGCGGAGGCCGCCCTTTCGGACACGAGGGGCGGCGCGGGCCTCCGCTGGCCGTGTACGCATCTGGAAGAAAAGGGCCGCCCTCGGAGATAGTTGTGCTTCCCCGCACAGGGAGCGATTCGGACGACGGGCCCCCACGCCTTGGTGGGTGGGCACCATGCCGTTCGCACGTGCGGGTCTTCGGACCGCTGCCTTCGCTTGGGTCGGGTCA